>NC_030823.1:40860114-41167656 GCF_001704415.2 Capra hircus | reverse complement strand
GCGGCCCCACCCCTGGCTGGAGTTTATCAAATGTGCTCGCTACTTCCTGGCATTAGGCTCCCGCTGGCACTTTTATTCCAACCATAAAAAGGCTATTTCATTGAGAAATAAAGTCCCATCTCCCTGACGTGTAACTCCTTTCAGAGCTCTTATTCAGCTGCCAGGCAAAATTTATGTTTCCTGGAGGCTTTCTCCTGGGATTGCAACTGGAAATTGGGGAGAAGGGGCCAGAAGGGGGAATTTCCTTTCTGGCTGATGGACATGTATTTATTCCTTTGACCTAAGGATCCCCAGAAACCCAAGGTTTCCAGGAGGGAGCCTAAGCCTTGGAATGAGAAGGCCAGGGTTCGAGCCCTGGTTCTGCCACCTATTGGCTGTGACCTTGAGTGAGGCCGAGTTTGTTATTCAGTTGCTAAGTCATGTCTGACTCTTTGCGACCCCCATGGACTACAGCATACCAGGCTTCCCTGTCCTTCACCATCTCTCAGAGTTTGCTCAAATTCATGTCCATTGATATCACCCATTGATATCATGTCCATAGATGTTATCACCCAGCCACCTCATCCCCATCATCCCCTCCTCCTGCCTTCAGTCTTTTCCCAGCATCTTTTCTAATGAGTCGGCTCTTTATATCAGGTGGCCAAAGTATTGGAGCTTTAGTATCAGTCCTTCCAATGAATATTCAGGGTTGATTTCTTTTAGGATTGACTGGTTTGATCTCCTTGCAGCCCAAGGGACTCTCAAGAGTCTTCTCCAGCACCACAGTTCAAAAGCGTCAATTCTTCAGCCCTCAGTCTTCTTTATCGTACAACTCTCACATCCGTACATGACTACTGGAAAAACCATGGCTTTGACTATACAGACCTTTGTTGGAAGAGTGATGAGGCCAAGTTTTGTCATCTATAAAATGGGAAGAACAAGTCCTCTCTTCCTTAGAGGGATAGTGCTAGATGCAGTGAGCAGATGGAGGCAGAAATTTATTAGATGCTGTTGAGTGCAAGTATTGATGGTATATGGAGGCAGAGGAATTCTCAGACTCTGAGGAGGGCAGGGGGCCCCTGGCACAGATTCTCCCAGGTGGTGGTCTTCAACTGCCTTGTGCATCAGAATCAGCTTGCTGAGTCCTGCCCTGTGAGTTTTTGAATGGTAGAGGCAAGAATTTGCATTTCTCACAAGTTAGCAGGTGAAGCTGATGCTGTTGGTCTGGGGGCTCCACTTTGAGAACCACCATTCTGAAGGTTTTAAGATCTAGGCTGTGAGACAGCTCAGCTTGGGCCTCAGGGAAGGCATGAGGAGCAGGTGGGAGGTCACCTGTGGAACCAGGTAGATCTGAGCTGTAGCCAGCTCCATGGGAATGAGGATCGGTCCACAGCACCCCATCTTGTTCCCCCACTGGCTTGGCCAGCCCCTACACCGAATCCAGACCTGTGAGCATGAATGTCAGTAGGTGGACTGACCTAGGCAGGATGGACTTTGCAAGGGGATGGGTTCTCTCAGAGCTGCATTAGAGATTCTTGATTGCCATGTTCAGGGGTTGACTGCCAAGTCACCCTAGAGCAGGGGTCCCCAACCTCCTGGATTTAATGTCTGATGATCTGGGGTGCAACTGATGTACTCATGATAGAAATAAAGTGCATAATTCATGTAATGTGCTTGAATCATCCAGAGACCATCCCTCCAATCTACCCACCTACCCTGGTCCATGGAAAAACTGTCTTCCACGGAATCAGTCCAGTGGTTGGAGACCGCTGCCCTGGAGCACCGGTTCCTGTTTCCAAACAGCCCCGTGCCAAGGTAGGAGCTCAGAGAAGTGAACTGACTTGCTCAAGGTCACACAGCTTGGGCAGGACACCCAGAAGAGAGCTCTTCTCACCACACTGCCTCTCTGGTTATGCAGTAATTTGAAAGATTACTAAATTGATGACTCCAATTCCAGTTTAAGTAATATTCAAATACCCAACAGAGACTTGCAGCTAAGGCTGAAAGAGCATGCTGTGATGGAAGAGGTCTGACTTGGGAAGCATCTAAAATCTGGACATTCGAGACCTTCCACGAGGGAAAAACAAGGAGCTGGGATGTTTTAGAGCATGAAAAATGGCTTTGTGCTCAAGGAGGGAAAACCCAAAAGGGAATCTGGATCACTGACTGTCCCTGTAACAGGAGAAAAGGACAATAAACGCATCACAGACACACAGAGTCATGAGGGGAATGCTGAGGATCCAAGCTGCTGAGGGCAGCTGAGATCCCAAATCTCAGGTTGTCTGAGATCCCACCCAGCAGGGCACTGACCGGGAGGGGCAGAGCCGCCGTCTGCCACGATCTCACCGATTACACTTGTGTGAGCTGTCAGCCATAAACAAATGACTGCATGACCACGAGGGCGGTCTCAACAGGAAAACCGGAGGTCGCCAGGGCAGAGAAGACACTGGGGCACGTGTACCCACAGCTGCGGGTCAGACCCAGGTGCCACCCAGGCCCTGCTAGACCTGGAGCCCCGGTTCCAGACCCAGGGTTGTCCTATATTGAGGGAGAACAGGAGCCCCCTGGAGAAGCAGGATCACTTTCTAATTAAGTGTGACTGTCCCGGTTTTGAGCCGATGCGGAGCAGAGCGAAGGGAAGGAAGAAAAGGAAAGTGGTTTGTTCCAGCTGTGCAGCGCGCTGAGCTGGGAAGAGTGCCCAGAGCAGTTAATGTCCAGACCCTTTCAGCCTTGCAAATCGCCGCCCGCCTGGGGGGTGAAGAGCCATTTATGCCAGGTAAAGGCGGGCGATTTCATTAACTCCGTTCCCTGTGTCTCGTCTCCAAGGGCGCGGGTTGTTAAATGTGAGCAGGACTTGGTAAAGGGTCAGCCTGGTTGGCAGGACTTGCTGAGGGCTGTGCGCCTCTGGTCTTCAAGGTCCTGAGGCTGAGTGGCTCTGCAGAGGTGGAGAGGGGAAGAGGTGGGTGTGGGGCAGGGGCACGGGGCGGAGGAGAGACAAGCTGAGTCAGAGACTGATTCCACACAGAAACGCTGCAGGCCTGGGGACTCCCCCTCCATGCTCCTAGTGTAAGAGGCTTGATCCCTGATCTGGGAGCTGAAATCCCATGTGCTCCGAGGGCAGCCAAGAAAATATATTTCAGAAAAGGAGAAAGAGAGACTGCAGGCTGGTGATTTGGGGTAGAAGATGTGACATCTCATGTCACCAGCGGTCACCTCCACCACGCCAGCCACCCCAAGTCCTCCGGGTGCAGGGCGAGAGTGGCCCGAGCCCTCAACGAGGAGCCCCGGGAGTCACCTCTCCTTCTCGTGGGGCCTCTCTCGCCCTGCCCTTGTCCCCTCCCTGCTGCTCTTGTCCATCTGATGTCCAGCTTTTTAAAACCAGAAGAAAGCAAGGCTCCTCCTTCGGCCTTCAGGTTCTGCTGGTCCCCTCCTCCCCCCAACTTTCTGCCGCTGGAAGGCGGTCTTTCTGTCCCTTCCACCCTCCTCAGGACCCTGGCACTTGCCTTGCCTCTGCCTGGATGTCCCCTACCCCAGCTCTTTCCAGACCAACTTCCTCAGAGGGTCCACCGCCACCATCCTACCCAAAGCAGCCTGGAATGTGCTCACATGCTGTCCATTTGGGGCTCTTCAGAGCATTTGGTGGGATCTAGAATCATCCGTGCGTGTGTTCACTGTTGCTCAGCCTGCCCCTCACATGCACGCACGTGGGCCTTTCTCTGTCCCATTCCCCCTTCCTCCGCAAGTGGACCAGTGCCTGCACAGACGATGCACTCCGTAACTAAGTGATGCGGCCCAGGAGAAGCTCTACAGGAAGGGAAGTGACCCGGGAACCAGCCAACAGTGAGCCCATGATAGCAGCGCTGGGCTCCAACCATTGCCCCACCAGCCTCTGCAGACCTTCTAGCCTCCTCAAGCCCTGGTTTCCTGTGAGTTGCTCCAGGCTTCCAAGAGGTCAGGGCTTCTTTCCTCACCAGTCCAGGCCACCCAGCCAGCTGTCCAGGGCAGCGGTCAGAAGCTTGGTCCTCCTCCTGCCGGCTTCCCCTCTAGGTGTCAGGCTTGCCCTGGCATGGGGGACCGCCATCCCTGGGCAGCGGCTACCCGCAGGGGAAACGCCTGGAGGGGCGGGGGTAGGGGCGGCGGTGCGGAGGGGACAGGCCTTGGAGTCACGGCTCCGATTCAAGAAGGGAAATCATCTGAGCTTTTAAAAAATTAAATGGAGTCAGTAATTTGATTTCAGAGAGAAGCTGAAAACCTCGTAATGGCAGGAGCAGCTCAATTCCGTGGTGAAAAGGAAAAGCCTTAAATGGGGCTATTAAGCTTTTGCCTGGGATGGATCTGCCCGGAGAAGTAGGAAGGAGGGAGGGCGGGTGGGGGGGAGAAGTCATCCTCGAGGTAGAGACCGTTTATCAGCCAAGACAACCCTGATTATTTATTTATTTATTTATTTCGCGTTCCGGGCGTTGCCGAAGGCCTCCTCTTCTTGGCTGCATTTCAAATCCCACTTCCAGTGAAGGGCCAGCCTGGGGGTGGGGGTGGGGCTGCTACCCTTCCGGGGAAGCGCTGAGTACCCGCTCTGGTTCAGGCCGCAGCTGGGCTTCTAAGCTAGAGAGCCTGGGAACACTGGTGTCCCTGGGGGTCAACAGGGGTCACCGGAGCTGTCCAAGCCAGCAGAGTGCCAGCTGCTGCCATGGGAACTAGAGGAAGGGAGTGGAGAGCCACGGAAGCAAAGCAGCAGCACTCCCCGTTCCTCTCCTGGGGTTCCTCCCATGAGGCTCTTTAATGGCCTGGGGCCGTGGCCCTCTGACTTCTCACATCACAGCACTTATCAACACCTACCTTCTCAGAAGACATCTGAACTATTGTTCAATTGCTAAGTCGTGTCCAACTCTTTGTGACCCCATGGGCTGCAGCACACCAGGCTTCCCTGTCCTTCACCATCTCCCAGAGTTTGCTCAAACTGAAGTCCATTGAGTCAGGGATGCCACCCAACTGTCTCTTCCTCTGTTGCCCCCTTCTCCTCCCATCTTCAATCTTTCCCAGCATTAGGTTCTTTTCCAATGAGTCAGTTCTTTGCATCAGGTGGCCAGAGTATTAGAGCTACAGCTTCAGCATCAGTCCTTACAATGAATTTTCAGGCTTGATTTCCTTTCAGATTGACTGGCTTGATCTCCTTGCACTAGAAGAGACTCACAAGTCTCCAGCACCACAGTTCAAATGCCTGGTCCTTTGGCATTCAGTCTTTTCACGGTCCAACTCTCACATCCTGAGCTATGGCTGCAGGCTTATTATGCTCTGCTGGAATAAGCAAACATCCTCTCTGCCTGGGCCTGGGAACCTGACTGTTCAGCTTTTCTAGATGGCAGCAGAAATGACCTCAAGAGTGGCTCACAGGCTCTGAGTTAGAAGCCTGTGTCCATCTTCTCAGTGGCCCCTAAACAGACCCATTGGGAAGAACCATTGTCACCCCCTATGTAACCGATCTGGAAACTGAGGCACAGAGAGGTTAGTGCCTTGCCCAAAGTCACCCAGCCAAAGAGTGAAAAGACTGGGACTCGAATCACAGCAGCCTGGCTGCAGAGCCTACAACCCTTCTTCTTTCCCATGCCTCACACATTTAACAGCAAAAAGACAAACACAAAGGCCCTGAGTGTGCACTCATGGGCTGTCCAGGCAGGTGGGTGTGCGTGCGTGTGTGCTCAGTCTCGTCTGACTGTTTGTGACTCTGTGGACTGTAGCCCGCCAGGCTCCTCTGTCCATGGGATTCTCTGGGCAAGAATACTGGAATGGGTAGCCATTCCCTTCTCCAGGGGATCTTCCCAGCCCCAGGATCCAACCCACGTCTCCTGCATTGGTAGGTCCTGAGCCAGCTGGGAAGCCCCAAGCAGGTGGGAGGCATGCCCAAATGATGCCCACCCCACCCCCATCCCTTGCACTAGTCATCCCTTGGGGCATTGCCAGGACTCACCCCACTAAGGGAGTTTCTCAAAGTCCCTCGTGAAGTTCTGAAGCTCAGGAGGCCTGTGCCCTCCAGGGCTTGATGCCAACATGGGCTCTGTTGGCTCCTGTTGGGGGATCCCCAGGCCAGCAGGGAAAGGGTCTCTAGGTTCAGCTAGGCTGGGTGAGGAAATGGTTGCTTGTAGTCTCTTTGTTTGCTGGACACGTGTGTGCCACCCCACTCAGCCTGCTCCACTAGCCAGCTGTGCACTGACCTGAGGCCTTGGACTCTATATGACTCTCCCATAGATGAGGCGGTGGGTTTCTCGGAGGCAGAGGACAGACAGCTCTCAGGAAGGACTGTCAGGTGGCTGCACTCTGCTGGCAGCTTCTCAGCGGTAAGAACTGGCAGGAGGGCTGCTGGGCCCTCCCTGTGCTCTGGCTTGGGCTAGGTCTGAGACCTTCAGATAGGCACCAAGGCCTGGCACTGCACCTTGGAAGTAACTGTTGGGGCAGTGATGGTCGCATGCGCCCCCAACAAGAGGGTGAATCCCCTCCAGATCCCAACTTGGTTCTGGGAATGACAGATCCAGGTGCCCTCTGACCCCTCCCCAGGTGGCCCCACAGCTTCCATTCTGGAGCTGGTTTGCTACCACTTTCTCAGGGGACAGTGGGAAGCCAACACCTCTCCAGCTGGGCTGGTCTTCAAGGGCCTTGTCAATGGCTAGACCTCCTGTTGGCCTGGCCAGGGCCCCAGACATGGTCCAGTTGGCTGCCACCTCCCCCTGTGACAGTCCTCCAGGAGGAGAGGACTTCCTGGTAGCTGAGGGGAGGGAGGATCTGTTCAGGCCTAGACTGTCAGGGTCACAGATAGCCTGAGACCCCCAGAGAGGCAGGTGGAAAGGAGACAGTTGAAGACAAAGTTCCCTGGGGGCAGGAAGAACTGGACAACTACTATGGGTAGACCAGGGGACCAGGTCACCCCACTTTCCCTGGGGGAGCTGATCCTTTGGGAAAGGAAAAAAAGAAGCCAGTAGGTGAGCATCTTCTTGCACAAGCTGGCTGTTTGCAGAAATGGTCCAAGCCCCTTTTGCAGCGAGAGAGCAGTGGAGAGAGAAAAATCTCCAGAAATAAGATGTGGTCTTGGCCACCCTGAGAATGGCAGCCTGAGGAAGGGCTGGTGGCACCTGCAACCTCGGGCTGGTTCTCTAGGCCCGGCTCCCAGGCTCCAGCCACAAGTCCTTGGAGATGTGCCTCAGTTTCCCCCTGTTTTTGTGCACAGCCACAGACCCTCCCTACTGCCTCCTTGTGCCCAGTCCCGAGGCTGTGGGGGGATGTGAGCCAGGCAGGACAGCTGGGCTGCACTCAGGTGGGAGCTCTCGGCGAGGGTTGGGGGCGGGTGGTGTTGGGGAGCTTTCTCAAGAGAATAGCTAGCATTTGAGGAGGAGGAGACAGGGCCAGAGGTCAGAGTGGGGCTCCCTTTGGAAGAATGGTGGTGAGAGAGGGGGTCCTTGTGCCTGGCTGGGTCCACTGATGCCTCGTGGGGCTGTGCCCTTTAGGGGAAACCGTGAGTGGAAGTCAGGGAGAGGGACTTCCATGTGCCAGTCCATGGGAAGGTGGGTGAGCAGAGCTCTGACAAAGCGCTTCCCAACAAGGATCTATTGCACAGCACATGGCACTCTGCTTGATGTTATATGGCAGGCTGGATGGGAGGGGCTTGGGGGAAGAAGAAAAGATACATGTACATGTATGGCTGAGTCCTTTGCTGTTCACCTAAAACTACCACAACATTGTTAATTGGCCGTGTGTGTGTGTGTTAGTCACTCAGTTGTGTCTGACTCTTTGCTACCCCATAGACTATAGCTCACCAGGTTTCCATGGGACTCCCGTGGGTTGCCATTCCCTTCTCCACAGGATCTTCTCAACCTGGGGATCGAACCTGGGTCTCCCACATTGCAGGTAGATTCTTTACCATCTGAGCCACCTGGGAAGCCCCGTTAATTGGCTATACCCCAATACAAAATAAAATGTTTAAAGTTAACAAAAAAGAAAGAAAGAAAGAAAGCCCTTCCTAGAGGCCTCCAAATGCAGCTGGTCCTCAGTTTGGAACTGGGAGAAAGTGGCAGATGGCATTCCTGCTGGAGGGGTTCCTGGAGATGGTGGGGAGTGGTCCCTAGCATGGCAGCTGAAGCAGACAATTCCTTCCTGAACCTCTCAGAAAGGAAGCAGAGATCAAGTCCTTCTCCTAAGAGAGCAGAATCCTCCCGACACCCTGCTGGAGGGGCCATTTGGGTCCTCCTTTTTTACAGACAGGGAAACAGGCTTTGGAGTTCAAGTTCAAGCACTGGAGTAGAAACTGTCCTCATCGGTTGAATTTCACAGACACTTGACCTGGAGTCCTTTCTGAGACCAAGTAGGCATCAAAATCTATTTCTGAAATTGAATCACAATTTCAGCTCTTCTGTAAATTTTTATTTATTAATTTTTTGTTGCTGGGTCTTCATTGCTGCACACAGGCTTTCTCTAGTTGCAGCGAGCAGGGGCTACTCTTCATGGTGCTCAGGCTTCTCGTGGAGGTGGCTTCTCTTGTTACAGAGCACAGGCTCTAGACACGCAGGCTTCAGCAGCTACAGCATGCAGGCTTGATAGTTACAGCTAGTGGGCTTTAAGAGCACGGGCTCAGTAGTCATGCCACACGGGCTTAGTTGCTCCCCGGCATGTGGAATCTTCCCAGACCAGGGATCGAACCTGTGTCGCCTCCATTGGCAGATGGAGTCTTATCCACCAAGCCATCAGGGAAGTCCCAGGTTTTCTGTAAATTGCACCTGGTCCCAACTCTCTGCCTCTCTGATGCCACCAGCTGGTTCCACCTCTGAGCCATTCCCTATTTTGAGACCAAATCCATCAGCCCTGCCCCAGGAACCATACAGAACAGACTCTGCCTCGACCCCATCGACATCCTGGGCAAGATCGTTCTTTGTTGTGAGTGGGGACCTCCTCTGCACCCCAGCAGCATCCCTGGCCTCTACCCTCCACGTGCTAGTAGCATCGCCTTGCCTTGTCATAATCAGAAACATCTCCAGACTGCTAACTGTCCCCCAGGAGGCAAAAATGCACCCCACCCAGTTGCAAATTCTGGCTCACAAGTCAAATATAGCCCTTAGACATGTTTGGTTTGGCCTGCAGAGGGTTTAAATATTTTCTAAATTAACTGACAAAATTTTATAAACAGCTTTTCCTGAAAAGTCACGTTTGGCCACGCCAGCCTGCCTCCCTACAAGGCAGGAATGGGTTCCAGTAAAGTGAAGCTACTTTTCTTTTTTTTTTTTTTTCCTTTCTTTTCTGGCCACACCACTCAACACGTGGGCTTTTAGTGCCGTGGCCAGGGATCAACTCCATGCCCTTGCATTGGTAGCGAAGAGTTTTAACCACTAGACTGCCAGCAAAGTCCAAGGCTACTCTGGCTAAAGTGGTCTGGTGGCTGCCAGTGCCCCAGAGTGCCCACCACTCCCTGCGGCTCCTACGCTGAGCCTCTCGGCCTTTGTCGTCCGACACTCGGGCCAGGTGTGGGTGAAGAGCAAGATGCGAAACAGGGCAGGGCCCCCGGTGGGTTTCTAACCCTCACTCCTTTACACTCCCCCACGTTTTTGCCCGGAACTCCTGCTTTAAAATGTAAAACAGGTGTAGCTAAACCGCCCGCTTGGTTTCTTTTCCAGGCTGGACACTCCATTGCCTCCACTGTCCTTGACACCTCTGATCTTAAATAATCAGGATTTCCCCCATAGGTTCTAATCACCTTTTGTGGGGGAGGAAGGAGATTTTTAAAAATCTATAATGAGGAATTCCCTGCAGTCCTGTGGTTAGGGCTCTGTGCTTCCACTGCAGAGGACTTGGGTTTGATCCCTCGTCGAGGAGCTAAGATCCCCCATGAGGTGTAGCCAAAAATTAAAAAAAATAAAGCGTGTGTGTGTGCTCAGTCACTCAGTCATAGCTGACTCTGTGGCCCCATGAACTGTAGCCCGCCAGGTCCCTCTGTGCATGGAATTTTCCAGGCAAGAAGTGCTGGAGTGGGTTGCCATTTCCTACTCCAGGGGATCTTCTCAACCCAGGGATCTAACCCAGGTCTCCCCTGTCTTCTGTATCGGTCAGTGGATTCTTTACCACTGTGCCACCTGGGAAGCCCAGGCAAATAAAGACTAACAGTTTAAAAAAGTATCTGCAACCTCCAAGTGCTTAGGCACTAATATTCTGGTAGATTATCCACATATCATCTCAAGGAAATGTTCTTTGTCTAAAACTTTTTTAAAATTCCTGCTGAAAATTCAATCCCATGGGCATTTATTAAGTGTTTACCAGGGCCAAGGCAGTCTGATAAGGCCCACAAAGAGCAACATGCTGAACCAGACAGGGCCCCTGATGGCAAGGAGTTCCCAGACCACAGGACAAGACAGGAGCGTGTACCAATAACTATGATAAGAATAGAAAGACCTAGAAACTGCAGGGGATATACAGGGAAGGCATGCTGGAAACCAGGGAGGGGAGAGGTTCATTCCGGCTGCTGGTATTAAATTAATAACAAGGAAGAGAACATTCTTTCCTCGTGTAAATCTTTCGAGAGAGGCCAAAAAGACTTCCCAAAATGTTCTTATTGCTGTTGCCAGCTATTTTTGTATTTTATGTACTAGGTCCCTACCAAGAACCTACCCTCTCTTCAAAGCCCTAGACAAAGGTCACGTGCTCCTTGGCGTCTCCCTCCCCAAACCCGCCTGCCCTCCGTTACAACTCTCTAGACATTTCTTCTTTCCCCTTCCAGACAGGCCAGTACTTGAAAGCAAGGACAGAATCTGGTGAACTCTGTTTCCTCCCACGGGGCCTCACGCGTGGCAAATGCTTAGTGAATATCTGTTGGATAAAATTCTGGCCCTCCCTTTCCAAAATCAATGTCATCGCTGCAGGAAACTGTTAAAACAAAAACAGCCGAAATGTGTAAAAACTTTCAGGAAACTTTTCCATTTTTAGCAGACTGTTAGAACTCATCCCCGCCCCGCCTCTTCCTTTGTTTCTAATTCTGAATTTGGGGCTAGATGGTAGGCAGTCCCCCTTTTAATCTTTAAATATAGTTCTGAATATAATTACATTTTTATGCAGCACCGAAACATCATATCCTGGTAACGGGGCATTCTTGCACTATTAACATCTGAGTTAAATCTCCTTCGCGTCTGTCTTCTATTGAGGACAGTTAGGAAGTCGAAGATGAAAGTGATCAACATCATTTGTGAATTATGTGTATTTCCTTATGCTGTATTTCAATGGGTTTTGCTCCTGGTGGTTTTGCGAATACCAGGTTGTCTGGTAACCGCGCTTTCACCAAAAACCCCTTTCAAGCGGAGAATCCCGGCATCTTGGAGTGGAAACAGCACGTGGAGAAGAGGGCCCGACTTGGGTTCAGAAATGAGTAGCATCAAGTACTATTCTTTGCCGAAGAGCCTACTCCCTCCTGTAGGTGACCCAAGAAGCTAGAGCCCACACAGATTGCTGGAGGATCGAAATGGAAGTGGCTCATTTTGCGCCAGAAACCCCACTGAGCTCCTAAGAACCATCACCTCCAGTCCTCAGAGCAGGTACCCCTATTCTCATTTTGCAGGTGAAAAGAAAACAAGGCTCAACAAGGTTAAGTGACATGCTGAAGTCCTGCAGCTAGAAAGTTCACGTGCCCCTTCCCTCTCCCTGGCGCTTTGACCACATCCACCACATCAGCCAGCAACCACATCACCACCGGTTCCCTTGGCCTTCCTGTTCCTGGGCCAGTTCCAGCCAGTGTGCCTGATGCCATTGATTCCCTGGTTGGGTGTGGGACATGTCAAGCCAGGGGAAAGGAAGCCTTATCATTGGAGAAAGAGCCACAGGCTGAACCAGCCCTCTCTGTGACTGGGGTGGGGGAGCAAATTTCCAGCTCAGGGCCATCCTATAGAAAGCCTGCTTTCCTGGGGCTCCTTGGGCCTCCTGGCAAAGCTGTGGGGCTATGAGGCGTTATTTGCACGTGTCACGGTGCATCCTGTGCCCTGTGGCTGTCCCTCCCCTGGAGCCGCCCTGACATGAGTGGCAGGCTTCCAAGGTGTAAGTGGCAAAGGTCCATTTTCTGCTGGCCTCACCGTGCTGCTCTCGCGCCTCTGACTCCTCACCACCTCAATGGCCTGAGCAGAAGGGGCCTTCAAAAGGGGCAGGACAGCCAGCACCACTACCAAGACCCTGGCCTGGACTTGGTACACCCCAGCCTCCAGGACGCAGGTCACCACAGTCTCTGTCTTCAAGACGTGGGACTGGAAGACTCGGGAATTTTAGTCTCAGGCTCTCCTCTTGTGGCTCAGACAGTAAAGAATCCACCTGCGTGCAGGAGACCTGGGCTTGATCCTTGGGTTGGGAAGATCCCCTGGAAAAGTAAACAGCAGGCTACCCATTCCAATATTCTGGCCAGAGAATTCCATGGACAGAGGAGCCGGGCTGGCAACAGTCCATGGGGTCACAAAGAGTCAGATCCAACTGAGCAACTTTCACTCACTCCTCTGAGTAGGAGCCTCTTTAGACCAGATCAAGCCTCTGCTTTGGGATGTGAACAAGACCCCCAACTCTGGCTGGAGGGATGATTCTGGAAGGACACGTGACACAGAAAGATACACACTCTGCAGTCACATGGACAAGAGGGTGGTGGCAGGACCACAGCCAGGGGCCACGCCCATGGCCGGCGCAGTACATTTTCAGGATCAGTGACATGAGATGGGGTTTCCCAGGTGGCACTAGTGGTAAAGAATCCACCTGCCAGTGCAGGAGAGGTAAGAGACTCGGGTTGGATCCCTGGGTCAGGAAGATCCCCTGGAGGAGGGCATGGCACCCCACTCCAGTACTCTTTCTTGGAGAATCCCATGGACAGAGGAGCCTGGCCAGCTACAGCGCATAGGGTTGAACAGAGCCAGACATGACTGAAGTGACTTAGCTCACTTGCTGGCTAGACACGAGATTACTTGGTGCTGAGTATCACTGCCTGGACTGGAACGTGGCTGCGCTGAGGAGGAAGAGAAGAAAAAGCCATCCCCAGCACCGGGGGACCCCACTGTGCTCGAAAGCCCACGAGGAAGCAGGTGCTGAGAGCAGCTCTGCTGTGGGGAACTCCAGAGATGTCTCAGCCAAGACTTCTTCAGCTCGGTGACCTAGCCTGGTGCCCCTTCCATTACCGAAGCTGCCCTTAAGAAATAAAGCTTGTATCAGTTGTTTACACTTTAGCAAGAATTTCGTCGTGTCAGCCCTCTCATGGGGCCGTTTTAAGCCAGCTCTGCAGTGGCTAAATGAAAGCATCTGTCTCTGAGTAAATGGATTTCAAGCACTGTGAATAAGAAAAGAGATGTTTGAGGGCTTGGTGAGGCCATCCCCAGTGCCCTAAAGTCCTCAGAGCCCCGTCGTAAAATCTGGCCCATGATAAAATTCTAATACCCCCATGTCACATCTTAGTCGCCTCAGATCCACCCGCTCAGGATGAAGCCTTGGATCCACCTGACTCCGCACACAGAGTTCCTTAAAATTTAATTCCCCAAAAGTAGGAAGTGGTTTTCCCGGCCCCTCTGTATCACACCCCAAGCTGGATGAAATAGTTATCACATCCAGGGTCTAGATCAGGGGTCCTGACCGCTGTCAGACCACAGAGCCCTGGAGAGCCTGGTGAAGACAGAGGACCCTCTCTCATCTATGTTCTCAGAGCCCCTGGAGGCCACCTCAGGATTTCCTAGGAGTTTGAAGACCCCTGGGTTTGTAAAAGCAGATGATTCCACTTTTCATCCAGTCTCCAAACTCCATCCCTACTTCACATTCACACTCATACCCACCAGGAAGAGCCAAGGTCTGTCTGTGCCAAGCAATTCGAGAATGCACGGCTGAGGTGGGGTGGGGCCGCTGGCACAAGGTGCCCAGAGGATGGAGGAACACAGAAGGAACCAGGGAACAACGCAGCCAGAAAGGCAGGACCTTGGGGCACCCTTGGGTCTCACCCAGTGGGCCAGCGGCTCTCAAAGACTAGGTGTAGGGACTTGCCTGGTAGTCCAGAGCTTCCAACCCAGGGGGTAAAGGTTTGATCCCTGTGGGGGAACTCAGATCCTGCCTGCAGTGCGTCTCGGCCAAAAAATAAAGCCTACGCATAGCGGCCCCTCCCTACAAGCAGCGGGAGCCCTGGGGGGCGTGCAGCACCTGCTGAGGCTGGAGTGACTCCCGCGACCTCGGAAACCGCTCCTCCAGAAGCAGACCCCCGCCGACCTTCCGACCAGCCTCTGGACTGAACCCCCAAGTGTCACAGAGCTCAGGTCCAGGGACTGTGGCTCCAGTACCACCAGGAAATATTATTTAGCTGAGATATTTTTAGCAGCAAGCCAGCTCAGAGCAAATGTCATGTGAGCCATCTTCTCTTACACGGCAACTTTGGGCTATTTAAAGAGATGGTAATTACGCTCCTGCCACCATGATCAGGACGACGAGCTGAACGCGTGATTGCAGGAGCCCCCCGTCTGCCTCCCAGAGCACTTGATGCTAATGGAGCCCAATTTTCAAAGCCGCCTGCCTAAATCTGTCCGGTCTCCAGGTGGACATTTGAATCAGTGTTTGAGCCCCAGCGAATTGTTCTCCAGGGCCTCTCCAAGGGGCCACGCCTCAAGGCTCCCCACCTGGCATGGTTGCTGTCCACCCCTGACCTCCTGCCTCTGGACAGGGTCTTGCCTTGGGCTCTGGTCAGGGGGCAGGAGGTGGTGGTGATGGTCACACTGGTCATCAGGCTGATAATCCCATCAGGCTGCCATTGCCCAGAGAGGCTGCCAGCTCCCCTCTATGAGACAGCAGACACAGGGTCTGGATAAACAGGACATACTCATAAACAGTCTGGCCAAGGAGACTGGGTCCCTGGGGGGTCAAGGAGAAGGTGAACTTGAGGGGACATACTCAGGAAGGTCGCAGAGTCAAGGGGAGGATGGGCAGGACCGCGAGGCCAGGCAGCAGGCCACTCAGTTCAGTTCAGTCGCTCAGTCATGTCCAACTCTTTGCGACCCCATGGACTGCAGCACACCAGGCTTCTCTGTCCATCACCAACTCCCGCAGCTTGCTCAAACTCCTGTCCATCGAGAACCCATGAACAGTATGAAAAGGCCCCTCAGAGAGGTCGCTTGACTCCTTATACTCCAGGGGACCCCTGGCAGGACCACTGGGTATAGAGCCGGTAGACAACCTGGCTAAAAGATCCAACGCACCGTGACCCCCGCTAGCAAGGCCGTCAGGTGACCTACACTCCACCCAGTGTGCCTGCTGCCTCAGTTCCCTTTGCAAGCTTCTAGTGGGACCTTAGCAATTGGGTACCTGGATGGCGGAAGGGGAACGGGGAGGGGCCCCCAGTCCCTATCCTAGGAGGATTAGCAGGAGGCATTCAGGAGAAGATTTGAGGAAGGGAAAGCTCACCGACTTCACATATTCAAAGGGATGTAAAATGAAGAAGGGACCACCTCCTTCCAAGGGGCCACGGAGAACAGAGGACCAGCCGATGGAAAGTTTGGGGAAAGAGCTGGGCAGTACGGGAACAGCTGGCTTTGCAAGGACATGAGCTTCCCATCACTGGAGACGGGGCAGAGGGAATCATAGCACTGGGTAGACCTCGGAGGCCTCCCAATCAAAGCCAGGACCCCTCCTCAGATTCTCTTGGATGGTCTCAGGCCTCTGCCTGCAGGTACCAGTGGATGCGTCCAGCTCCACTGCCACAGCCCAAGCCCAGCACACTCAGCCGCACCCACTAACACTCTCCAAAGGAGAAGAGGAGTCAACACCTCCTGCCTTGGGGCGTCCCCGAGCGCCAGACCTGGCAGAACCTTCGAGAAAGTTGCTCCTGCCCCGGCTATCTGTCCACAGGCGCTTCTCATGGGGTGAGGGGGAGACCTGCAGAACAGAAAGAAAGCAACCTCTCCTGGCAAGCAGTAAGCAAAGGTGAGAATAAACATTTCTGCCTGAGCACAGAAGTGCTGGCAATTACCCCAGCGGGAGGCTGGTGAGGGAGCCCTGCGGCTGGGTTGTTTGCTCATTAAGACAAGAAAATCATTTATGTTCTGAGACGCTAGTGTCAACAGACCCAGGAAAATGTCGTTGCTTCAGCTGCCGCCCTGAGCCCAGCCAAGGGGGCAGCAGGGGTCCCAGGCAGGGAGGAGGTCCCGGGCGCAGCTGGCGAGGCCAAGAGCTCATGCACATGGCAGAGATGGGTCTCTCTGTGTCCCCCTGAGTCCACACATTTCTCCCTCACCCTTTCTCTTTCCTTTTCAAATCCAATAAGCAAGGATGGAAGGAGTGCTTCCAAGGGCCGGCACACTCCCCCCTGGCATTGAAGTCAGGGTGGCCACACATCACAGTTTCCTGGGAACTGAGCAGGTCCCCCCAGTGTGGGACTCGGTGCCAAAGCAGGAAAAGTCCCAGGCCAACTGGGCTGGTGGGTCCCCGTCCTTCCTGTGAGCCTCAAGACCACGCCCTCTCGGAACCTTCATCACAGATGAAGGGAAGGGATGGTGCGGGCGAGGCACCCTCCCAGGAGTTTCTGCTGCAGCCCAAGCCCTCAACCCTGCAGTCCTCTCTATTCTTTCTACTTTCTCCAAACTCCACCTCGCATTTGCTTCAGACTTTGCCAGGGCAGTCTCCGCACAAGAAGGGAGTCACAGACCAGCCAACGGTCCGTCGGAGATCATCTAATCACCCCCCATCCAAGGTGGGGAGGCGTGAGGCCAGAGGCGACTGACTTGCCTTGATGACGTCCCCAACCAAGACCACCCCCTAACTCCGCTGTACGAAGGGACAGAGAGGGGCTCCCAGGAGCAGAAAGAAACAAAAGGGACCTGAGGAGACCCCAGCCAGCTCGGCCTTCTCACTTCCCCAGCTCTGCTGCCCCTTGGCCCCGAGGGCCCTTCCTTGCAGCAGGCTTACAGTGGCCCCCAGGGAGCCCCTCCAGGGAGCCCCAGAGTCTCCTTTGGAGGTGCCGCCTTCGCTCTAGGAGTGAAGAGGCAGGAATGGGGCAGAGGAACCTCCCTAGCAGTCCAGTGGTTTAGAATGCCGTGTTTCCAATGCAGGGGGCCCAGGTTCGATCCTTGGTCAGGGAACTAAGACACCATATGATGGGTGCCACAGCCAAAAAAAAGAGGAACGGGGCGTATTCCTGAGGCTGGGTGAGAGGATGGAGAGGGTTTGGCGTCTCCTCTGCCACCACAAGCACAGTCCTGCTCTTGTCCTCCGCTGCAGCCTGGAGGAAGGCAGGGGAGCTGCTGCAGGCTGGGCTTTGAGGAGGGAAAGAGTTCTGCTTAAAGAAGGAAGGGAAGACAGATCAAGAGCGAAGCAAAAACGTACAGTGCCCTTTAAGGCCCCACGCGGAGGCTATATTTAGGGCCGAGGACATTCCGCAGGACCTCGGGCAGTCTTCTCTGGGAGCAATCGCTAATCACTGCGTTGAGTTTACGGGTGCCCCTGGGCACACTTAACCCAGGGCAATGAATAGTTATTGCTCGGCCTCCCGCTTGGGGCCTGTGGGCACACTTAAGTGAGCGCGCGGATCGCTGAGAGCGGGCATGGCTCGGGTACACCCTTGGGCACCCTGCGCCTTCAGTGGGGAGAGGCAGAGTATTAAATATCTATGTGCCCCGTGCCCGCAGCTGCATTTAGCCAAGGGCAAGGCCGGTGAAACGGCTTTAATTAAAACTTAAAGCAAGTTCAAGGTGCAGACGCGGAAGCGGGCTGCAGAAGTCACCAGGAATGAATCAGTCAATTCGATGAGGTCCTTAGGTGGGGGAAGGGGGTGGTAGGGAGGGAGGCCAGGGCAGTGGAGACCTGTCTTCTGTTGAGTACTTGCTGCCCTCCTCTCTACATCTGTGTTCAGGGGTGAGCGGGGCCACGGCACACACCCACACCTCACTTGGAAAAGGATGCTGAAATTCGGGTATCCAGGCTTCAAAGGCAGGTGGCTGGAGACAAAGCAGTCCCCTGGGCCGGGAGCGAGTCCTGCTTTTCTCAGTCACTCGGCCCAATGTTGCATGACACCGGCAACGCCGTCCCCCTGGCGGCAGCTCCCAGAATTACAGGCCCACAGCAGGGGAGAGGCGCGGAATGTCAATGGAACGCCCTGGGGCGATGCTTAGGGATTCTGGAGGTCTGGCCCTGTGATTCTCAGGAGGACTGGCCCTAGACTTGGCCTGGCCACTTGTGCCACTAAGAAGGCAAGTACGCAGGGTTTCCCTGGTGGTCCAGTGCCTAAGGCTCCACACTCCCAAAGCAGGGGGCTGGGGTTTGATCCCTGGTCAGGAAACTAGATTCCACATGCCACAACTTAGAGCCCATGCAGCCAAATAAATATCTGGAGAAAAGGTGGGGGGGTGGGGGGAGCGGAAGACAAGTAGGCAGAGAAAGCCCTACCACTCTATCCCTGCTCCTTGTGATTGGGAAGCAAAAGAATCTCAGAGAGGCTGGCCCATCTGCCCAAGACAGCAGTGAACCAGGCTCAGAGCTGGAGGAGCTCAGATCCTCTGAGCTGTGGTCTGGGGACTCTCCTTGCCAGGCACACTTGTTTTAAAATTCAGACCTGAGGAAAACACAACTACAAGCAATTCTCTGCTGGTCCAGTGGTCAGGGCTTTGCACTTACACTACAGGGGCACAGATTGACTCCCTGGTCAGGGAACTGACCCTGCAAGCTGCGTAACGTAGCCAATAAGAGAAAACACAAATACAAACCCTTCCTGGGCAAGGCTCCATGTCTCATTCAAACCCATTCCCTTAGCAACAGCACAGCACCTGGCTTAGAGCAGACGTTTAATAAATACTTGCTGAGTGACTGGTGACTGTCATTAGCAGGTTTTTTGCACCAAACTCTTTTCATTTCTCTTTCTGTTTCCTAATCTTTAAAATGGAGACATTATACCTGATTGTATTGGAGGTACTTTTACGACTAAAAGTCTGTAATTCCTCGACACTACCCAGCTCAAGAAGGAACTGCAAACTAGCAACTTTTTTCAATGGAGGAAAAAGAGGACAAAGACATAATGAGTATGAGTGTGTTAGTTGCTCAGCCGTGTTCGACTCTGCAACCCCATGGACTGTAGCCCTCCAGTCTCCTCCATCCATGGGATTCTCCAGGCAAGAATACTGGGGTGGGTCGCCATTCCCTTCTCCAGGGGATCTTCCCAACCCAGGGATCAAACCTGGGTCTCCCGCATAGCAGGCAGACTCTTTACCATCTGAGCCACCAGGGAAGCTATAGCTTAACTCTGTCCTCCAACTATCTCCAGTGCCAACGAGGATGGGAAGTGGAGGCCATTAGCTCGGGATCTTTAATACCCCCACCCGTACTCCATCCCATTTCCTCCCAGCTTGCTCAGACAATAGCCCAACAGACCCAGGCATCTAGCCAGTGCCCATGAATGTCTAGAGGAGAACGTGCCACCTGTCACCTCCAGCTGCCACCTGTGGGCCCAGCCACATCTTGAGGCTCAGGAGCCATGGCCTCTGGAAAGAAACTCGGCCTGGGAACCCCACCCCCAGCCTCAGGCCTCTGAGCCCTTTAGCTGAATGAATGTGGGCCGGCAGTGGACACATTCTTGCCCCCGTCTGGACATGATCACTGGACACTTCATTATGTAGCAGTCACTCTGCTTCAAACTTTTCACCCCTCCTTTGGAATATTCTGATTTCCAACCCATAATTTGCTTTCTGGAAGTAGAGCAAAATTTATGTGTGCAAATGAAAGAGGAAAACATAGTTGCTGCTGCTGCTAAGTCGCCTCAGTCATGTCCGACTCTGCGACTCCATAGACAGCAGCCCACCAGGCTCCTCTGTCTGTGGGATTCTCCAGGCAAGAACACTGGAGTGGGTTGCCATTTCCTTCTCCAATGCATGAAAGGGAAAAGGGAAAGTGAAGTCACTCAGTCGTGTCCGACTCTTAGAGACCCCATGGACTGTAGCCTACCAGGCTCCTCCGTCCATGGGATTTCCCAGGCAAGAGTACTTAATAAGCTGCAATTATAGGTCAGTGACTGTTCATAGAAAATATGATTAACACCAACCCATTGGAAGCTGGGCAGTTCTCATGGAAGAGTCTAAGTAGTGAGCTGAGGCTGCTAGGGATGAAAATCTGGGTCCAGCTTCCAGAATCCAGTAGTTCAACCCCCACTAGGGAAGCCTTAAAGCCAAGGGACACCTGTGGATTTCAGGAAAGTCCAGCCTTGCCGGATTGAACATCCCTTGACTGGTGTCAAGCATCTCCTCATATCTTATCTCCCTTGACCCTCACCGATGTCCCATAGGGTTGGCTTTCTTTTTCCCATTTTACAGATGAATTGGTTGAGGCTCAGAGGAGGTAAATAACCAAGTCAAAGGCATGTGGCCACTCTGAGACTGCCTGGCTCATTCCAGCACTCAACCATGAGCAAGACGGATCTTCAAAGATGTCAAAGCAGTGGTTCCTGTGAGGGATGCTGGAGCTGACCTCAGTCAGTCACACGCACATACCCAGATCAGTGCTGTGTGGTGGGGCCTGAGAAGAGAGTGTATTGGTGGGGTGGGAGGTGGGGGACACTAAAGAGGAGAGTGATTACAGAAAGGAAGAGAAAGAGAAAGGAAAGGAGAGTTACTGAAACTTCTTTCCCACTATGGACCACCACCTCCTCGGGAGAAATTCTGGGCTGGATTAAGGGAGGGAGGACAAAAAATGAAGGAAAGAGGAAATGGAAGTGAGGAGAAAAACAGAAGAGGAAAACAAAAGGGTCCAAGGAGCAGTTCACACCCTCCTGGGGGCCAGGCAATGGAATGAAGCCACAGGTATGCTCAGAGAGCCGCACCCTCTGGCTCCCAGGCCATCAGAAGAAAGTGAAAGTGTTAGCCACTCAGTCGTGCCTGACTCTTTGCAACCCCATGGACTACAGTAGCCCCCCAGGCTCTTCTGTCCATGGAATTCTCCAGACAAGAATACTGGACTGGGTAGCCATTCGCTTCTCCAGGGGATCTTCCCCACCCAGGGATTGAACCCAGGTCTGCTTCACTGTAGGCAGATTCTTTACCATCTGAGCCACCAGGGAAGACCCCAGGCCATCAGTTGCTGCCTAAATCAGGGCGGCTTCTTGTCTTCCTGACTCTCAAAGAAGCATCTGCTGCCCCTCTAGCTGGCATGAGCCCACCCTCCAACCGCAGCTCTGAAACCTGCTTCTCTGAGCCTTCCCTGGGCATGGTCCAGGTCATATGGGGTCTGCAGCTTGTGCAATTTGGAAGAAGATGCTTTTTAAGAAAAAAATACAAACATATCTCACTTTTGCAAATTGGACTGAGTCATATGGTCTTGTGAGTAATAAACCATGCATGTGAGGGACCCTGAGATTATACTCCATGAGCTTCACAGTCAGTCAGCATTTTATTCACCCACTCCCCATTAAGCACTAACTGAGCACCTACTATGCGCCAGGCCCTAAGGCAAACACTGTGGAGCTGACACCCTTCCCCAAACACATTGCAGACCTACCAGGAGAAGCTGTGTGAGCAGATGTTATTCATCAGGGTGGCAGGTGTTGTGGTAGAAGCAGGCACAGTGCGCAGAAGAGGAGTGACCCACCATTGGGAAGACTGCCTGGAGAAGGCAGCATCTGAGCTTAGCAGTCTTCCTAGATTTGCGCCCATAAACTCTGAGAAGGCAAGGCCTGATCTTCCCTCTGTCCGTCTCCCTCAGCTGGGTTTCTACGGAGGAAGGGCAGCAGTGTCCCCTTTCTGAACATCTGAGCTCAGGCTTAGCACCTTTGGTCTCCTAGAATGGAAGCTTCCCAAGAGACATCACCAACTCTGGTATTGCCCAAACTCACCTCCTTCTGCATGAAGAAGGCTAAGTATCAGGCTTATAAAATGAAGATACCAGGGCTTCCCTGATGATCCAATGGCTAAGATTCAGAGCCCCCAGTGCAGGGGGCCTGGGTTCCATCCCTGGTCAGAGAACTAGATCCCACATGTTGCAAATAAGAGTTCACATGCCACAACTGAAGATCCCACATGCCGAAACTAAGACCCGGTTCAGTCAAATAAATAAGTAAAAATAAATGTATTTTTTAAAAAAAGAATTAAGTTACCATCAGGATCATGATGCAGGAAGTGGTCACATTTGGCAGGAAGAGAATCCAAGCGTTTGGGGGCCTCCAGGTCCCTGTAATGAGAAGAAAACAGAATCATGGGCTGAACCTGCTCAGGCTACTTCTCTGTGAGGCTGGAAATCTCGGACACCCAGGTAGCAACTAAAGGGCTGCTCTGCCTAGAAGCCCCTTGCGTGACATAGATTTTAAACATAGCAGTAATAGGAGAAAGCCTGGAAAGGTATACACCGACAGGATATTCCATGGGCTTGTTGTTGTTGTTGTTTAGTTGCCAAGTCATGTCCAACTGTCTTGCGAACCCATGGACTGTAGCCCACCAGTCTCTGTCCACGGGGTCTCCCAGGCAAGAATACTGGAGTGGGTTGCCATTTCCTCCTCCAGGGGATCTTCCCGACCTAAGGATCAAATATGCATCTCCTCCATTGACAGGTAGATTCTTTACCACTGAGCCACCAGGGAAGCCCTCCCATTGGTTCTACCTTCAAAATATACCTAGAATCCAGCCCCTTCTCCCCTCTCCCTGGGTTTCTGCAGCTTCCCCTTCCCTGTCTCTTGGCTTCCTCCCTCGCCCCTATTTGTCTTCATTCCATGCAACAGCTGTGGGAACTTGTTCAAAAGTAGATCAGGTCATGTCTCTGCTCTGCTCAACCCTCCCCATTTTTCACTCCAAAGAAAAGCCAAAGTCCTTGAAGGCCTCCCCCTCTCTGACCTCCTCTCCCACCTGCTCACCTCCCTCCCCCTGCTCCAGCCACCTTGGCCTCCTACTATTTCTCAAGCATGCCAGGAACACTCCTTCCTCAGGGCCTTTGCACTGCCTGTGCCTTCTGCATGAACTCCTCTTCAGTATCTGCACAGCACACACCCTCACCTCCTTCAAGTCTTTGCAAAAACGTCGCCTTTTCAGTGAGGCCCACCCTGACCTGCTTTACCCTACACCTCTGCTTCCTTATTTTGTAGCACTTGATGCCTTCTAATCTGATTTGTTATATTTAAGGTTCGCCTCCCCCCTCCCCACAAATGTCAGCTCCATGGGGCCAGGGAGTCTTTTTGCTTATTGCTGCATCTCTAGCGGGGCTTCCCCAGCGGCTCAGTGGTAAAGAATCTGCCTGTAATGCTGAAGACGCAGGAGACGTGTGTTCAGTCCCTGGAGTGGGAAGATCCCCTGGAGGAGGAAATGGCACCCCATGCCAATATTCTTGCCTGAGAAATCCCATGGACAGAGGAGCCTGGTGGGCTAAAGTCCGTGGGGTCACAAAGAGTTAGACACGATTGAGCACACACGCATCCCTGGTGCCTTGAGCTGTCCAGCATCTAAAGGGCTGTCAGTAAATATGTGTTGAATGAGTGAAACACACAAAGTACTATCTCTGGATAGGGAGATTATGGGTAGTTTTCAAATTTTCTCTAGTCTCCATAATTATCTCATACTGCTTCTGTCATGATTTTTTTTGTCATTTTTAAAAGCTCATGGTTTCTTTTTCAAATCCTTGACTCAACTGTGTGTTTGATAGAAGATGAATGTGCTATTTCAAAGAACAGCTCTGGAAGCCTTTCTGGGGGACCTGGTGGGGGTATTCTCTGGTGACATGCTTTCCTTTTAAATGCACACAGCTTCCACCTCTATCTTTAGCAAGTGATCAAGGCTGTGCCTCTAGCAGAGGGAAGTTCTGAAAGGTTGTTCACTGGGGAAATAAAGCGCCTGCCTGGATGTGCAAATTGACCTGCATCGTTTTAGGTTTGCGTTCACGTTTGCACTTTGTAAATATTTGCCAGGCATCCCGCTGCTCACACCTGCTTGCTGTCCCCTCAAGTTTATGGAAGGCAGCAGGCACTGTCATTTCTCCAGCCCCACCTGGCGCTGCTGCGAGAAAAGGAAACGCGCCCGCGAAAGCCACAGGTGTCTCTGACAGCGCCTAAAACTAATGGCCTGTGGCTGGCCGCTGTGACTAATTCTCTGATTATTGACTTTATGATTTTACGCTTAAAACTTCTTTATAATAACACACAGAAATGTTTAATGGGCTCTATCCAGAGCCATAAAAATTACTTATTGAACAAGCGTTTTAAAACTATTAATCTATTGTTTTCCATTAATAATAGCTCTCCAAAGAATGGGCGACAGCTTAATGTATCCACAGCATTTCTCCTCGAAAAGTGGCCTTTTAATACATAAATGCCACTCCCCAGGCATCACAGGTTGGCCAGCCATTGGGCAGTTGACCCTCCCAAGACAGATTCAGGCTTGGCCAGCCCCAGAGGGTACTTTAAGGATTTCCAGAATGAACACGGGCTCTGAGAGATGTTGCTAGTCTCTGAAAGAGACCAGAAAGCCCCTCTCCTCAATTTTTCTCTTTTCATGCAAAAGAGAAGAGGAATTTCTAAGATCTGTTCTGCAGTGCCCAAGATGGAGAGAACAGAGGAAAGCAGGCAGTTTACACTCTACGCGTGTTCCTGGATTTCCCGGGTGGCTCAGTGGTAAAGAATCCACCTGCCAAGCAGGGGACGCGGGTGGGATCCCTGGGTCAGGATGGTCCCCTGGAGCAGGAAATGGCAACCCACTCCAGTTTTCTTGCCTTGTCCCACGGACAGAAGAGCCTGACAGACTACAGTCCATGGGGTCATAAAGAGTCAGACACAAATTAGCAACTGAAAAATAACAACCATCCTTGTTCCTTCTGGAAGTTTCCAGGTAACCATCTGGTGGTACCCACCTCCCCGTTCTTCTGTTGGCAATCCCATAGCTGAAAGTTTTCTGTGATACCTTCCCCCCCTTTTTTTTTGCCATTTTTCCTGACATAATTCTCCCACAAAGCATGAGATGGCTTCCTGCTTCAACTGTGTAAAAATCACCCCTTGAAAATAAATCATCCATTTATTTTTCTTGGTAATTTTGATGGTGGAGCTTATCAGCACCAGATGGGCATTTCTTCAAAAGGCTTCAGGCTCTTCGCTCTTTCAACAAATATTTATTGAGTGTCTACTAAGTACCAGGCTGTGTTCCTGGTTCTAGAGCCACAGGAATAAACCAGAAACACATGGGCTTTGCCTTTGCAGAGCCCTTCTGTTGGAGGGGAGTGAAGATGACAGCAGGTGAACATTATAGAAGATCATTTTAAGATCGTTTAAGCAATATGTGCTGGAGGTAGGTGGGGACTGCTTTGGCTGGAGAGTCAGGAAGTCTTCTTGGGGGAAGCAGCCTTTGAACAGAGATTTGAGCGACAGGAAAGTCCCAGCCATGAGACACATTCCTGGCAGGGGAAAGGCAGTGCAAGGGCCCTGGGGTGTGGTATACCTATAGGCATCTCTCCCTAGGTGAGGTCTCTGCCCAGACAACAACTGTCCCTTACCTGGCAAGTGTGGGATCTCTCAGCCACGCCTCAACACCCCCAGAGTGACTCCTGGGATCCAAAAGGCATGTACTGAGTTGGCCAAAAAGATGGTTTGGGTTTTTCCAAATCAGCATGTGGAAACCAGAATAATCTTTTTGGCCAACCCAATAGCTTGAGACGTTCTCTACTTCATCTATTGAACAATAAGATGCTTCTCCTCCCAGCCCTACTTCAGTGGAATGGTTGGGAAGAGGCACAGAGGAGTTGTACTGTCATAACTGAGAAAGACCCTTTACTCCATGCAGAGATCATACCATAGAAAGTCAGAGGGGATCTGTCTTAAGACACAGTTCCTCAATCTTCAGGTGCCTACAAATCACCTGGGGGTCTTTTTCAAATACAGATTCTGATTCAGCAGGTCCAAGGTGGGTCCTGAGATTCAGCAATTCTAACAAGCTCCCAGGTGATGCCAGTGCTGCTGGTCCAGGGACCACACGTTGAGCAGCAAGATCCTTGAGGTCATTAAATCTCACCACCATGTTTCGTGGGGGGAGATGGAGAACAATGTGACTTAATGGTAACAGGAGACAGAACACCTGGGTTTGAATCCCACCTCTGTTCTCTGTGTGTGTGGGTGTGTGCACATATACCAGTTCCTTAGTTTCAGTTTCTTTCTGTGAACTGATTGTATGATGACAATGTCAATGATGATGGTCACAATGGTGGCAGAGATAGTGGTGATAATGGTGATGATGGTGGTGATAGTGATGATGGTGGTAGTGATAATGATGGTAGTAATAATGATGACCTAGACCTAGACAGCATATTAAAAAGCTGTCATTTTTAATTCAACCATCGGGTCGCAAAGAGCCAGACACAACTGAGCGACTGAACTTTACTCAACACAGTCAAAGACTATAGCGTAGTCAGTGAAGCAGAAATAGATGTTTCCTGAAATCCCCTCGCTTTTTCTATGATACAATGAATCATATAAGTCATTCTCAGTGCTGTGATGAACATCTGGGAGCACCTACAGTTCAGTTCAGTTCAGTCGATCAGTCGTGTGCAACTCTTTGCGACCCCATGAACTGCAGCATGCCAGGCTTCCCTGTCCATCACCAACTCCTGGAGCTTGCTCAAACTCATGTCTATCGAGTTGGTGATGCCATCCAACCATCTCATCCTCTGATGTCGCCTTCTCCCCCTGCCTTCAATCTTTCCCAGCATCAGGGTCTTTTCCAGTGAGTCGGCTCTTCCCATCAGGTGGCCAAAGCATTGGAGCTTCAGCTTCAGCATCAGTCCTTCCAATGAATATTCAGGGTTGATTTCCTTTAGGATTGACTGGTTTGATCTCCTTGCAGTCCAAGAGACTATCAAGAGTCTTTTCCAACACCACAGTTCAAAAGCATCAATTCTTTGGCGCTCAACTTTCTTTATTGTCCAACTCTCACATCCATACATGACCACTGGAAAAACCATAGCTTTGACTATACTGACCTTTGTCGGCAAAATAATGTCTCTGCTCTTGCACCTACAAGTCGTTTTTAAGTAGCCACAGTCCCAGCAGCAGGAAAGATTCTTTTGAAATATGAGGGCGATCGTGTCCCTTCCTTGCTCAGAATTCTCCAGGGCAAGAATCTCCATTCTTAAGATAAAATACCAGTCTCCAATCTTTTGTTCTGGCCCCTTGCCTCCTCATCTCACCTTGTGCCCACCACCTGTCCCTTAGTCACTGGCTCCAGCCCCACTGACTTTCTTTCAGTTCCTTAAACATACCTAATTCTTCCTCGATTTTAGGGTCTTTGCACCTCCTGTTCCCTCTGCTGGGGATGCCCTCTCCGCAGAGTTCTTCTTGGGGCTATTGACACATCATCTTGGCTCAAATACTACTTCTTAGCAATGTTTTACCCTGATATTGTTGCCTAGTCACTGTCATGTCTGACTCTTTGTGACCTCGTGGCCTGTAGCACACTAGGCTTCCCTGTCCTTCACCATCTCCCAGAGATTGCTCAAACTCATATCCATTGAGTTGGTGATGCCATCCAACCATCTCATCCTCTGTCATCCTGATACAGGAAACTTGGAATAAGCAAAAAAAGATTACTGCCTGTCTCCAGTGTTAACAGGGCACCCTTTCTGCTATCTGACTCCAGCCTTTCGTCGTTTCTGAGATATTTCACAGCATTGGAAGTTGTAGAGCACCCATGGCAATGAGAGTGATCCTTGTCTTTGGACGGGCAAAGAAATTGCATCCAGGGCAGTTCGATCGACTTCCATCACCCTCCGTGGAAGAAGCCAATTTCAGTCTATTTCTAAATTCATTCCAACATTTTTCATCTATAAATGTGTCTATTCTTTGATTTCTTCTTTGAACTGGTTGCAACCTCTGTCCGATTCCCTCATTAATAATTAGTTAAATAAAATTATTAACATTAAAAAAAAATCAGTACAAGAGTCATGATGTTACCTTCTTTTTTAAAATTATCTTTTAACACTGACCTTCCTCCACCCAAACTCTTCATATTGCATTTACTTTCTTCAGAGCTGGATCGTCTTCTGAGATTACTTTGTTCATTTATTTCTTCACTTGTTTTTTGGTGAGTCTTTCCCTGCCTTGGTCGGGGCACAGGGTGGGCACTCCAAATAAATATAATGGACTGAATGAAGGAAGTTAGATCATTAGCAGCTGTCTCCCACCCAAGGCCCTTCCCTGTTCCTTTGTCTTATCTGTGTTCACCTGTGGTGCTCATAGGGCTACTTCCCTTCGTGTCAAACAAGGACAGGTCCATCCCTGTGTCTGAAGTTTTGACAGGTAAATGAATGATGTTTTTATGGCTTGCATCAGGCTTTGGCAATTTCCCCACTGAGCAGACTAATAAGCAACCTGGTGAAACCGGGTCACTTGGAAAGTAAGAGGCCTGGAATTTTCTTTCCTTTTTTTAAAGTTTTTTTTTTTTGGATGGGGACCATTTTTAAAGTCTTCAATGAATTTGTTACCATATTACTTCTGCTTTATGTTTTGATTTTGTGGCCCTGAGGCATGTGGACTCTTAGCTCTCTCCTTGACAAGGGATCGAACCCACATCCCCTGCGTTGGAAGGCAAAAATCTCAACCACTAGACCACTAGCGAAGTCTCAGAAGCCTGGATTTCAGTTTCTCATTCTCCCAGGGAGGGATTGGGAGGCTAAGTGCTGACGGTCATATGACTGGCTAGTGCCAGAACTGAGGCTCGACCTGGATCCCCTGACTCAAGAGTTCAGCACTTGTTTTAGTAATGAAAACCGCCACATGGAGCATGAGCCAGGCCTGCCTTCAGGGATTTATGTCCATTAAGCCATCCTTATGACAGCATGACTTTTAGATGAGGAAACCAAGGTCTAGGGGAAGGAATGGCTTATCTGAGTTCCCACAGCAGTGAGCCAGAGGATTTTACCCCAGCGAGTGAGGCTCTGCCACCACACCAAATAGAGGACACTAGAAAATTAGCATGTCATGGGACTTTCCTGGTGGTCCAGCAGTTAAGACTCTACGCTGCCCCTGCAGTGGGCCTGGATTTGATGCCTGGTCAGGGAAATAAGATCCTGCTTGCTACATGGCTCGGCCAAAAAGAAAAGTAGCACATCTTTGTTGAACACTTTTTCTAAATGTGGTACATACATCGTCTCATTAGATCTTTCTGGTACCCAAGGAGGGAGGTGCTGGCTCAGGGGTCCCCAAGACTAACCTTGCTTTTGACACTAACTTCAAGTTGAGGGTTTGGTCATTCATTAGAAGGACTCGCAGAACTCAGAAAAGCTGTTACATCCATGGTTCTGATTCATCATAGTGGAAAGATACAGACGGAGATCAGGCAAAGGAAGAGGCGCACAGAGCAGAACCCAGAACAGATCCTGGTACAAGCGCCTAGTCATCCTCTCCTGGTGGAGTCACGTGGACAGAATGACCTCCTTATGTGTGACAATACACCAGGGTGCTGCCAACCAGGAGAGCTCACCCCGACCTCGGGGTCCAGAGATTTTACTGGGGATCAGTCACATAGGCATGGCTGACCACCTGTGTGGCTGACCTTAGTTTTCAGCCCCTCTAGAGGATGAACTGATATCATGAAGTTCAAGGTCCCCTACCATATATCACATAGTTAGCACAGAGTATCCTGTGTGGTCCAAGGCCCCCAGGTAGACACAGAAAGACACTTACTAGGTGAGATAACCCAAGGGCTTAGAATTTATCTCCCAGAAACTGGGGGCAAAGGGCCAAACCTTTCTATGGGCAAACTAGTCCTTTACTGAACATGTGTCCATTTAAAAGATTCATTGATTTATTTTTGGCTGTGCTAGTGGTTGTCATAAGAGGGCTTCTTATTGTAGTGGCTTCTCTTGTTCCAGGACACAGGCTCTAGGCACGTGGTCTTCAGTCATTGCAGCACATGGGCTCAGTAGCTGTGGTATGCGGGTTTAGTTGCCCCGAGACACATGAAATCTTCCCAGACCAGGGGTTGAACCCATGTGCCCTGTGTTGGCAGGCAGATTCTTAACCACTGCACTACCAGGGAAGTCTGAACATGTGACTTTTTGCTCAAGAGGAAATGGAGTCTCAGAGATGTTAAATAACTTGCCCAGGTCACACAGCTATATCCAGGTTCTGAAACCTGACAGTCCAACCCCAGGGCCCCATGTATCTTTATTCTTTCCAGCAGCTTTAATGTCTCTGTTGAGGGAGAAATTAACCCAGGAGATAAGATTTTTCCATCTCCCGATTTCTCCAGTTGTCAGATAAGTCATGTTTAGAGTCTATTTAATTTAAGGTCTCTATCAACTCTATGCATTAGGGAGCCCTGGGCAAGGCTCTGTTTGAGGAACTACATTATGTCCAACAAGATTATGCCATCTCATTTGGTATTGTTTCCCATGTGGTTACAGAAAACTGCATGTATTTGGAATGAAAAACATGTATTTAACATTTATTTACCAGGCACTGGGCAAGGGATTGGAGTGTATGGTAAATAAGTTAGACACAATTTATGTCTTTTCATGGAACTTATATTTTATGGGTCAGGGGAAAAAGGGAAATAGACAAATCACCAGATCATCACTTTGTCCATCATTCCCTGTCTTCTGGGCAGACTAGGCTGCAGCCAAAACCATTTACTGGAGAAATATTTACTAAGCAGATACTGTGTGCCAGGCACTGGCCTTGGGAATAGAGCGTGAACAAGACAGTCAGTCACTGTCCTTCTGAGCTTGTTTTCACTTGAATGAGAGATGAGCTTGTCTGCACCTGTTGTTGTTGTTCAGTTGCTAGGCCGTGTCCAACTCTTTGAGATCCTATTGACTGCAGCACACCAGGCTTCCCTGTCCTTCACTAACTCCTGGAATTTGCTCAGACTCATGTCCATTGAGTTGGTGAAGCCATCCAACCATCTCATCCTTTGTCGCCCCTTTCTCCTACTGCCCTCAATCTTTCCCAGCATCAGGGTCTTTTCCAATGAGTCAGCTCTTCCCATCAGGTGGCCAAAGGACTGGAGCTTCAGCTTCAGAATTAGTCTTTCCAATGAATATTCAGGGTTGAGTTCCTCTAGGATTGATTGGTTTGATCTCCTTGCTGTCCAAGGGACTCCCAAGAGTCTTCTCCAGCACCACTATTCGAAAGCATCAATTCTTTAGCACTCAGCCTTCCTTATGGTCCAACTCTCACATTGTATATGACTACTGGAAAAACCATAGCTTTGACTATACAGACCTTTGTCAGCAAAGTGATGTCTTTGTTTTTTAATATGCTGCCTATGTTTGTCATAGTTTTTCTTCCAAGGAGCAAGCATCTTTTAATTTTGTGGCTGCAGTCACCATCTGCAGTGATTTTGGAGCCCAAGTAAATGAAATCTGTCACTGTTTCCATTGTTTCCCCATCTATTTGCCATGAAGTGATGGGACTGGATGCCATGATCTTTGTTTTTTGAAAGTTGAGTTTTAAAGTCAACTTTTTCACTCTCCTCTTTCAGCTTTATCAAGAGGCTCTTTAGTTCTTCTTTGATTTCTGCCATTAGGGTGGTATCATCTGCATATCTGAGTTTGTTAATATTTCTCTCGGCAATCTTGATTCCAGCTTGTGATTCATCTGGCTTGGCATTTCATATGATGTACTCTGCATAGAAGCTAAATAAGCAGGGTGACAGTATACAGACTTGACATACTCCTTTCCCAATTTTGAACCAGTCCGTTGTTCCATGTCTGATTCTAACTGTTGCTTCTTGACCTGCATACAGGTTTCTCAGGAGGCTGGTAAGGTGGTCTGCTATCCCCATCTCTTTAAGAATTTTCCACAGTTTGTTGTGATCCACACAGTCAAATGGAAGAAAAGCCATGACCAACCTAGACAGCATATTAAAAGCAGAGACATTACTTTGCTGACAAAAGTCCATCTAGTCAAACCTATGGTTTTTCCGGTAGTCATGTATGGATGTGAGAGTTGGACCATAAATGACTTATATCCCTTATATATGGAATCTAAAAAAAATGATACAAATGAACTTATAAAACAGAAAGAGATGCACACACTTACTGTTGCTGGGGAGAAGGATAAGGGGAAAGGGTAGTTAGGGAGTTTGGGATGATCATATACACTTGCTATATTTAAAATGGATAATCAACAGGGACCTATTATATAGCACAAGGAACTCTGTTCAATGTTATGTGGCATCCTGGATGGGAGGGGAGTTTGGGGGAGAATGGATACATATATACGTATGGTTGAGTCCCTTTGCTGTTCACCTGAAACTATCATAGTTTTGTTAATTGGCTATTTAGTGAAAGTGAAAGTCACTCAGTCATGTCTGACTCTTTGTGACCCCATGGACTATTCAGTCCATAGAATTCTCCAGGCCAGAATACTGGAGTGGGTAGCCTTACCCTTCTCCAACAGATCTTCCCAACCCAGGGATCGAACCCAGATCTCCCACATTGCAGGCAGATTCTTTACCAGCTGAGCCACAAAGGAAGACCCTAATTGGCTATTCCCTACAAGTAATTTTTTTTCTTTTGAACTTTTTTTTTAAATTGGCTATACTCCAATACAAAATAAAAGTTCAAAAGAAAAAAAAATTACTTGTAGGGAATTCCCGGGTGGTCCAGTGGTTAGGACTCATGGGCTTCCATTGCAAGGGGCACAGTTTGGATAGCTGATCAGGGAACTAAGATCCCACAAGCTGCGTGGTGCAGCCAAAAAAATAGAAATGACTTGTAGGCAAAAACCTAAGCTTCCTGGGAGGAAGTTTTCCTTAGGGAAATTCAGAAAGTAATCCTGGAGCTAGAAGTCAGAAAGGACCGATTACAACAGGAAGAGACAGCAGGACGCAGTGGAGTGAGAAAGGTTGTGCCTTCCGGTGGGAATGAGATTGGCTCGATGTTTAAGAGCCTGATGTGCGCATGTAGAGTCAGTCAGTCATGTCCAGCTCTCTGCGACCCCAGGACTATGGCCCGCCAGCCTCCTCTGTCCATGGAATTCTCCAGGCAAGAATACTAGAGCAGGTTGCTATTTCCTGCTCCAAGTGATCTTCCTGACCCAGGGATCAAATCCAAGTCTCTTGTGTCTCCTGCATTGGCAAGCGGATTCTTTACCTCTGTGCCACCTGGGAAGCCCCTGGGAGCCTGGGAGGATCTGCTAAATCGAACATACCTCCACCCTCTGACCTCCAGCAATTCCACTCCAACAGAAGTGCAGACACATAGGCACCAAAAGACACAGAGAAGAATTCACTGCACTATTACTTCCTAAAACTAGAAGCTGCTCAGATGCCCGTCAATATTAGAACAGGTACAGCGGTTGTTGTTGTTCAGTTGCTCAGTCGTGTCCTACTCTGCGACCCCACGGACAGCAGCACGCCACGTTTCCCTGTCTTTCCCCATCTCCCGGAGCTTGCTCAAACTCATGTCCATTGACTCGGAGACACCATCCAACCATCTCATCCTCTGTCATCCCCTTTTCCTCCCGCCTTCAATCTTTCCCAGCATCAGGGTCTTTTCCAGTGAGTCGCTCTTCGCAACCAGTGGCCAAAGTATTGGAGCTTCAGCTTCAGCATCAGTCCTTCCAGTGAATTTTCAGGCTTTATTTCCTTCAGGATTGACTGATTTGATCTCCTTGCAGTCCAAGGGACTCTCAAGAGTCTTCTCTAACACCATGGTTCAGAAGCATCAATTCTTTAGCGTTCAGCTTTCTTTATGGTCCAACTCTCACATCTATACATGACTACTGGAAAAACCATAGCTTTGACTAGATGGACCTTTGTCAGCAAAGTAAAGTCTCTCCTTTTTAATATGCTGTCTAGTTGGTCATAGCTTTTCTTCCAAGGAGCAAGCCTCTTTTAATTTCATGGCTGCAGTCACCATCCACAGTGATTTTGGAGCCCAAGAAAATGAAGTCTTTCACTGTTGCCATTGTTTCCACATCTATATGCCATGAAGTAATGAGACCAGATGCCATGATCTTCATTTTTTGAATATTGAGTTTTAAGCCAGATTTTTAACTCTCCTCCCTCACCTTTATCAAGAGGGTCTTTAGTTCCTCTTCACTTCCTGCCGTAAGAGTGGTGTCACCTGCATATCTGAGGTTATTGATATTGATACAATGGTAAGTTCATCCAATGAACAACTACTGAGTAATGAAAAGGAATGAATTACTGATATGTACAACAGCATGGATGAATCTCAGAAACATTTTGCTGAGGGTAAGAAGCCACACATAGAAGAGTATATGCTCTTCAATCACAGTGATAGAAGTTCAAACATAGACAAAAGTAGCCCTTGGGTTTGGAAACCCAGAGAGTAGTTACCTACAGGGAGGAAGACAAGAGGAATGAATGAAGGAGAAGAAGCCCAGGAAGGGCCACCAAAGAGATGGTAATAGCGGTGGTCTGTTTCTTGTTCTGGATGGTATGTACGGGAGTGCTCACTATGGAACAATAATGAAGGAGTCATACGCTAGAGCTGAAGGGAAAACTGAAATCCTTTGAAATAGATTTCCAAGATTATTTGATTCTGTGCACCTTTCATCAAATGATTCTTGTCTGGGACTTCCAGTGGTCCAGTGGCTAAGACTCCATGCTCCCAATGCAGAGGGTCTGGATTGGATCCTTGGTCCGGGAACTAGATCACACATGCAGTAACTAAAAATCCCACACACTGCAACTAAGACCTGGTGCAGCCTAATAAATATTTTTTTTAATGATTCTTGTCTACAAAGATGGGCATATTGTATCCACTGGAGTTTTGGAGTTAAAATATTGAGCAATTTTGTATCTACTAAGCAAATTCATTCCAGCATTCCTGACTACCTATATGTGTGTCTGTTCTTTGGAGTCTGCTTTGAGCAGATTATAATGTGTTACTGGTTCTCTCCTTAAATGAGTTAAATAAGATCTCTAATACGTGCCCTTTTTACTGGCTGCAACCTACAATATGCAGAATCTTAGTTCCCTGACCAGGAATTAAACCTGTGCCTCTTGCAATGAAAGCCTTGTGTTCTTATCACTGGACAGCCAGGGAAGTCCCTATGTGTTCATTTAACATTTCTATGAAAGTCACGATTACACTATTTTAAAAAATTCTCCTTGAACAAGATCTAAAGGTTTTTTGGCCTATGTATTAGACTTCAATTTTAAAAGTTAAATATATGGGGTGGGAGGTGAAAGGAAGGTTCAAGAGGGAGGGAACATACATATACCTATGTCTGATTCAAGTTGATGTAGAGCAAACCAACACAGTATTGTAAAGCAATTATCCTCCAATTTAAAATAATAAATAAATAGTGTGTGTGTGTGTGTTAGTCACTCAGTTGTGTCTGACTCTTTGCAACCCCATGGACTGTAGCCAGCCAGACTCCTCTGTCCATGGAGTTCTCCAGGCAAGAATATTGAAGTGAGTAGTCATTCCCTTCTCCAGGGGATCTTCCTGACCCAGGGATCAAACTCGGTCTCCCACATTGCAGGCAGATTCTTTACTGTCTGAGCCTCCAGGCAAGCCCAAAGTTAAATATAAAAGGGCAGAGCAGGGCGTTGTGATTCCATCTAAGACTGCTGTCATCGAGCCTTGGGCCAGGGCCAGGCCAATTGCCAGAACCCACAGCCTCCCCAGAGTGAGTTGGCAAGAATGACAGGGCGATTCCCTGGCAGGGAATCTGAGCTGAGGCTGCAGCCTGAGAGCCAGAGGAGCAGGAGGCTGCCAGCTGCCTAACTTTATTCACCAAATTCACCAGCGATTGGGAATCCCCCTCGGAGGAGACAGGCTCCTCCCCACTCTCTGAATCTTCTGCATCCTCCAGCTCTCAGTAGGGGCAGGGAGCATTATTATTATTTGATTAATTCAGAAAACAAAGACCTGGCTGGGACAACTGGGCTTGAAGTAAGTTTCTCTGCGGGGGAGTAAATCTGAAAGGAGAACAGAGAAATAGACCAGGGAAGGAAAAGATTCATCTCTGACATTTAGTGCCATCCTCACGGGGGAATTCCTGCCTCTGCCTCTGCATGAAGGAAAACTACCCAAAGTTGACCTTGCAAGTCCGGACGTGGGTGGACAGCCACCCTCCCTTTTGAACCCACTCTAATTCTCCTCCTTGAGTTTCTGACCCACTGAAGACTAACAAACAATTCGGAGAAAGATGCAGGTTTGCATTTTGCCCCCTCATTTCTGCAACCCAGCTGAGGTGGCCCCTGAATCTGCCTGTCCCAGCTTCAGGGTGGAATGACACCCCATCCCAAAACTGAGCCCCCTCATTGGGCATCCGTGAGAAGTGGGTGGGTCCTGGGGACCTCAAGGAGGACAGAGCCCAGGCCTCCTCCTGGCCCACCCTCCTCCACCCACAAAACTGGAAACAGAAGCCCTGCAGTCATCTGCCAGCTCCCACCCCAGAGGAAGTGACAACAACCAGCTACTGTTGCCATTCAAGCCGGCCCTTGGAGGCCTCCCTTCCCACTCACAGGAGCTTTTCAAAGTGCTTCTGAAAAGTGGTCTCAGCTGGGGAAAGGAGGCAGCAGTCCTGCTGTTGAGACAAATGACATTTTCTCCACATCCTGACCATTCAGTAACTTGTGACCAGAGCCCCTGCCACTTGAAAACTCCTTGAGGGACTTCCCTGATGGTCCAGTGGCTAAGACTCCACATTCCCAATGCAGGGGCCCAGGTTTGATCCCTGGTCGAGGAACTAGATCCCACATGCCGCAACTAAGAGTTTGCATGCAGCAACAAAGATCAAAGACCCTGTGTGCTGCAACGAAGACCCGGCCCAGCCAAAGAAAAACTGAGTATGTAAAAATAAATATTTAAAAAGAGAAACACTTCTTGAGATCAAGCATCTCTCAGTCGATATGAACCCTAATTTGTTTTAAGGATCCCCTCTAAGAAAAACGAGGCATGTTCCAGTTTCTCCTTCACAAGACAGAATGACCCAGACTTGGTCACACCTGACACCTCACACCTCACACCTCCCACTTAGCTGCAAAGTTTCAGAATTCTGATGAAATATCTGGCTTCTGCTCCAAGCAGTGCTCAGCACTCCAGTGGCTTCCCTGAGTCCCACAGTAGCCAGATGAGACCTTTGGGGACGCCCTGGATAAGTAACACTCAACAGACGACCACTGGGGACCCCTATCATGTCTTCAGGCTCAGCAGTTCTCTCTAGCACTTGACAATTTCACCGAGAAGCAGTTCCAAGCACATGAATGAAAGGTCAGCCTCTCCCTGCCTCCCCCAGTGCAGGTCTCAAGGGTCACTTGGGAAGCACAGGTAGGAGTCAGCATCTCCCAACTCCTGTTTTAGCTCTGGGGGCCCCAGGTAAGAGTGGGGATCAGAAGGATGACAATAGATCATCATCCTTTTGTTACCTATGCCTTCTAATAGAAAGGCAAGGGCTCAACCTCTGCGTGCAGGAGCAGCCTGCAGAGGGAGGAAAGAAAAGTTTCCTAGACCTTCTTAGGGTCCCTGGGGTCTCAAAATTGAACTGATCAGACAGAGTGACAGGAGAAAAGCATACACATTTATTTCATAGAAGTTTTACAGGAAACAGGAGCCTTCATAAGACAATGAAGACCCTAAGAAATGGTTTAAGCTCCAGGAGCTGGTGATGGACAGCAGGGCCTGGCGCGCCTGGCCCATGGGGTTGCAAAGGGTCAGGCATGACTGAGCGACTGAACTGAACTGAACTGAAAAAATGGTTCAACCCAAGTGTTTCTATTTGAGGTTTGAGGAAGAATGAAAAGCCGTGGAAAGATAAGACCAAGGGTATGAGTGAGGGTAAGTCAGCTGGACACGACTCAGTGACTAAACCACCAAACGACCAGCATAGTTGATTTACAATATTGTGTTAGTTTCCAGTGTACAGTAAAGTGATTCAGTCATACATATACATATGTGCTTATGCTGAGTGCTCAGTCATGTCCGACTCTGTGTGACCACATGGACTGTAGCCCACCAGGCTCCTCTGTCCATGAACTTCTTCAGGCAAGAATGCTGGAGTAGACTGCCATTTCCTCCTCCAGGGGATCATCCCAACCCCAGGATCAAACCAGAGCCTCCTGCATCTCCTGCATTGCAGGGGGTCTCTCACTGCTGAACCATCGGTGAAGGCTCTCATGTACATATATCCATTCTTTTTCAGACTCTTTTCTCATACAGGTTATCACAGAGGATTGAATAGAGTTCCCTGTGCTATACAGTAGGTCTTTGTTGGTTATTTATCTTATATATAGTACTGTTCATATGTTCCCCCTAAGCTCCTGATTTATCCCTATTCCCAACGCTTTGCTAATATTTCCCCTTCGGTAATCATAAGTTTGTTTTCAGGATCTATAGAAATCCAGTTACTTCTCTTCATCATTTTTGGATTTTTTAAATGGAGCTGGAAGAAAATTACTCCAGTTGTATAAAAATTTTAAATTTGAGGATTCAGGGATAACAAGACTTTATTTTTCATTTGGGTCTCTCCCTTTACCCAGCATTTCATTATGATAATTTTCAAATACACAAAAGTCAGAAGTGTACAGTGAACACCTATGTACCTACCACCGAGATTCTACTTAGATTGTTGAGCTATTGCTCTATCTGTTTTGGACTATTTCTTTTTGACTCACCTCTCTGTTGATCAACTTTTCTTTAATCCCATGTTGCTCTGGATTTATCATGAGCCACATGAGAAAAGACGGGGTTGGACATTGGCCCCCATTGTGGTGTCCAGCGGCTGCTCATCACCAGGGTCTATCCATGCACAGATGGGAGGCACTCACAACACCCAACAGAAGCAAACAAGAGCAAAACACACAGGTGGTTAAACCTCTACAGGGACTCGAGAGGGTACCAAGGGACCTGGAGGCCCTGGCCCTCTTCAGAAGGTCTCACCCAGGAAGGCCAAGGCCAGTGTGTCCTCATCTCACTCAAAAGAACCTGTGAGAACCACCCCTGAGCTCTTGTTTAAATCTTTTTTTTTTTAATTGAAGTATAGTTTCTTATTTGTTTGTTTTTGCTGCATGGCATGTAGGATTTTAGCTCCCTGACCAGGGACTGAACCTTGCCCCTGCAGTGAGAGCTCGGAGTCCTAACCACTGAACCACCAGTGAAGTCCCTTTTGAAGTCTAATTGATTGACGGTGCTTCAGGCATACTGCAAAGTGATTCAGTTTCATATATACCTACAGATATAGATACACGCTTTCAGATTCTTTTCCATGATAGGTTATCACGAGCTATTGAATATAGTTCCTTGTGCCATACAGTAGGTTCTTGTTATTTATCTATTTTATATATAGTATACAGTAGGTCTGTCGTGTGTCTATTAACCCTAAATTCCCAATTTATCCCTCCCCCCTTTCCCCTTTGGTAACCATAAGTTTGTTTTCTTTTTCTTTTCTTTTTCACCAGTTTGTTTTCTATGTCTTTGTTTAAACCTGAAAAAGAGAAGAGGAAACAGGAATTGAAAAGCAGGTTTCTTCCCTATTTGACAACCCAAAGTCCATTTCTCCTACATATACATACCCCTACACTCCTACACACATCCCTATACAAACCCTTACACGTACACCCTGCATACACACACACACATATATATACACATGAGGGCTCCTGTGGTGGATGTTCTTAGAGAAAGTGGTTTCATTGGGATCTTTTCATTTGCGCTCAAATTTCATTTCTCCATTTGGGAAAAATCACATTTTCAAAATTGCTTTTACTCAATAGATTGTATGCCTCGGGAATTGACTGAATCACAGTCCCAGCATGGTTTCACCACAATTTTATTTATTAACACCCTCCCTCCCTTGCAAATAAGAAATTGTGAAATCCTTTTTAAACGAAGGGCTCTTCTACTTACTCAGCCGGTTTTTCAAAAGCAGAAACCACTGACCCACTCACTGGTTTCCTTTGATACTTAGAAGTCAAAGGTTAATAAAATATATTAACACCAATTGCCAAGCTTCCAAAGTATTCTAAATTCACCCATCTCATGAGATCTGGCACCATCATTACCACTTTATAGATGAGGAAACCAACTTTTAACCATCCAATTACAAGGCTTGTTAAAAAGGTACTGATTAGTCAGTTACAAAACACAGCACCCTGGGAACCAGGAAATGAATGGTCAATGAGCTGTGATAAGAAAACCCAACTTTCTTATTTACTCTATTAGAAGCAGTGATTTAATCCATTCTTGAGAGGAGTTCCCTCTCCTGGCGTGCGTGCCCATTCACTTCAGTAATGCCTGACTCTTTACAACACTATGGACTGTAGCCCATCAGGCTCTGCTGTCTGTGGGATTCTCCAGGCACGAATACTGGAGCGGGTTGCCATGCCCTCCTCCAGGGGATCTTCCCGACCCAGGGACTGAACCCGAGTCTCTTATGTCTCCTGCAGGTTCTTTACCACTAGTGCCATGTGGGAACAGAATGAAAACCTTTGATCATCCTTCCCTCCAAGAGGGCAACCAGCTTTTCTGCTGCTAAGAACCATCATTTATCAAGTGATTCCAGAATCAGGCTTGGTTCTAAGACATGGAGCATCCAATGTGGGAATTCTTACCCAGGGTCCACCCCAAGAGTACTTGTATAGAACTGGGGGTTTCTTCAGCTTGGATGGAAAAGAAAATCACATCTTTATTCCCACTAACTTCTAACTGGAATTTTGCATTTCTATTACAATGAAGACAACAAGCCTCATCATTATTGGGACTCTGTGCACAGTGAAAAACCCAGATATTTTTGTACAACATGGCAGTTGATACAGAGATAGCCAGAGATCTTTTACAGATATCATTACTCTTTTAAAATAATAGTGAATTAGTCTTCTGCCATTTAAATTCCAAGTGGTACAGTGGTAAAGAATCTGCCTGCCAATGCAGGAGATACGAGAGACAAGACTTTGATCCCTGGGTCGGGAAGATCCCCTGGAGTAGCAAATGGCAACTCACTTCAATATTCTTGCCTGGAAAATTCCATGGACAAAAGAGACTGGTGGGCTACAGTCCATGGGATTGCAATCAGTCAGACACAACTGAGTACTGAGCGTGTGCACGTGCACACACACACACACACATTTAAATCCTAATCAAGCTGTGCTTATCATATCACACATCATACATTATTAGTTTGTGTGTTTGCTCAGTCACTTGACAGTCATGTCCAACTTTTTGCAGCCCTATGGATTGTAGCCTACCAGGCTCTTCTGCCCATGGGATTCTCCAGGCAAGAATACTTGAGTGGGTTGCCATGCCCTCTTCCAGGGGATTTTACCAACCCAGGGATTGAATGTGGGTCTCCTGCATTGGAGGCAGATTCTTTACTGCTGAGCCACTGGGAAAGCCCCTATACATTAGCTTAGTATCTTGATAACTCAGATAGGAGTTTTGATATCACGTTTTGTAAACCACCTCTTTTATCATTTTTATTTGTGGTAAAACCCAGGTAGTAATATAAAATTGACCATCTTAACCATTTTTTGGTATACAATTCAATAGCATTAATTGTTGTTCAGTTGCTCAGTTGTGTCCGACTCTTTGCAACTCCATGGACTGCAGCACACCAGACTTCTCTGTCACTATCCTGGAGTTTGCTCAAACTCATGTCCATTGATTTCATTCACAATATTGTGCCAACATCACCACTATCCATCTCCAGAACGCTGTCTTACAAAACTCAAACTCTACACCCATTAAAGAATAACTCCCATTCTCCTCTCCCTCAGCTGCTAGCAATCACCATTCTACTTTCTTTCTAATTTGACTAGCCAGACCTCAAATAGGTGGGATTATACAATATTTGTCCTTTTGTGATTGGCTTACGTCACTTAGCTTAACATCCTCAAGGTTCATGCATGCTGTAGCAACTGTCACAATTCCCTTCTCTTTTAAGGCCAAATATTCCATTGCATGTATGTACCACATGTTATTACTCATTCATCCATCTATGGAAACTTGGATTGGATATAATTATTTCTTTGTTATATCATGTATTTTATTATGTGCATTTTAATCTTTTTTAAAGACCTTATTGAATTTATTACAATATGGCTTCTGTTTTATGTTTTTTGGGTTTTGGGCTGCAAGGCACGTGGGATCTTAGCTCCCAGACCAGGGATTGAATTCGCACCCCCTGCTTTGGAAGGTAAAGTTCTAACCATTGCACTGCCAGGGAAGTTCTTTATTATACGCATTTTAAAAAGTTATCTTGAGAGGAGGTCCATTGTCTTCATCAACCATCCAAGGGATTCATGTGTAATACACAGAGGAGGAAGAAGCCCAACGAGACAGACATGAGGAAGTGGGCTCAGAGAAGTTGACGTTTGCCCAAGGTCACCCAGGAGGAAGTTAAGTCCAGCTTGGTCAGACTTGACCGAGGTCAGGTATGACTTCCCTTGCACAGCAAATGGCTCTGGTTTCAGTGGAAGCTTGGTGTTTTTCCAGAGGTGTTTTTCCAGGAACACTGTGAAAGGAATGCAGATGCCTTCATCCTAGCACTGAAATTCAAGGTGTAAGTCACCATTTGTGGGAGGAAAGTCCAGCCCTCTCTTCACTCCCATTTCTCAGGCAGCGCTCCTGTGCCTAGGTCTTCACTCGCCTCTGTCCAACTCCTGAGTGAAGACCCCAGGACAGCTGAGATACAAGGGGGCCTCTGATGTCTCCTAAGGTACCTAAACCCCCAGATCTGGGACAGTGTGGCGTGTGCACCCCATTAAACCCTTAAGTCTGTGAGCAGATGACTAGGATACCCTCATTCTCACCCAACAGCTGGAAGAGGGCAGTGATTCCCAAGCCCCTCCCCAAGTCTTACTGACAAACAGTCACACGACTTTAACTCCCAATATAAACTTTCAGGCCCTGTAATTGCTCTAGTTTAGCAAAACTTCCCCCTGAGAAAACTAAATACTGAGATTATTCACACTGGTGTCATGGGAGACCCTCTCGAAAATGCTAAACTCTCTGACATCACCATATAATGATTCTTTTTCTTGTGAACACTGATGGGGATAATAATAACAGGGTGGAAAGGGGAGGAGGGATAAATTGGGAGATTAGGGTTCACATATACACACTAACATACTACTGTATATAAATAGATAAGTAATAAGGACCTACTCTATAGCAGAGGGATCTCTACTCTATACCCTGTATGACCTATATGGAAAAAGATTCTAAAAGAGAGTGGATACAAGTATACATACAACTGATCCACTGCTATACAGCAGAAACTAACACAACACTGTAGATCAACTATACTCTGATAAAAACTAATTTAAAAAATAAACAATAGTAGCTATTATTGATTGGCACTTTCTGTGTGCCAAGCATGTTAATTCTCCAACAATCATAGGTAGCAGGGGCAACTACTGTCCCTCATTTTACAGAAGAGGAAAGAGAAGCCCAGAGTGGTCAGTAATTTTTAAGAGTCACACAGCTGGTAAGTGACTGGAACTTTGACTCCAGGTGATCTGCATGAAGTGCATCATGCCAAGATCTGGGAATTCTCTTTCTAAGACACAAGCCTGCAGTTGCAACAAGGGAGGAAGGCATATAAATATCTGTGATTTCTTGGTTACACTTTTTTTTTCACCTTGTGTAGGAGATAAAGTACAGTAAGCCCCCTACATGAAAACCTTCAAGTTGCAAACATTAAAAGATGCAAATGTACCTGTCTGCCAGGCTCTGTATGCCAGCTGTTGTACGGGTGCTGTTCAGTCGCTCAGTCATGTCTGACTTTTTACGACCCCATGGACTGCAGCCTGCCAGGCTTCCCTGTCCTTCACTACCTCCCAGACCTTGCTCAAACTCATGTGCATTGAGTTGGTGATGTCATCCAACCATTTCATCCTCTGTCGTCCCCTTCTTCTCCTGTCTTCAGTCTTTCCCAGCATCAGGGTCTTTCCTAATGAATTGGCTCTTCGCATCAGGTTGCCAAAGTATTAGAGCTCCAGCTTCAGCATCAGTCCTTCCAATGAATATTCAGGGTTGATTTCCTTTAGAATGCACTGGTTGGATCTCCTTGCAGTCCAAGAGACTCTCAAGAGTCTTCTCCAACACCACAGTTCAAAAGCATCAATTCTTTGGTCCTCAACTTTCTTTATGGTCCAACTCTTACATCCATGCATGACTACTGGAAAAACCATAGCTTTGACTAGATGGACCTTTGTCAGCAAAGTAATGTCTCTGCTTTTTAATGTGCTGTATAGGTTTGTCATAGCTTTTCTTCCAAGGAGCAAGTGTCTTTTAATTTCATGGCTGCAGTCACCATATGCAGTGATTTTGGAGCCCCAAAAAATAAAGTCTGCCATTGTTTCCCCATTTATTTGCCATGAAGTGATGGGACCAGATGCCATGATCTTAGTTTTTTGAATGTTGATTTTTAAGCCAACATTTTCACTCTCCTCTTTCACCTTCATCAAGAGGCTCTTTAATTTCTCTTCACTTTCTGCCATAAAGGTGGTATCATCTGCATATCTGAGGTTATTGATTTCTCCTGGCAATCTTGATTCCAGCTTGTGCTTCATCCAGCCTGGCATTTCACATGATGTACTCTGCATACTGTACTGTAAGATTAAAAATGTTTTACTTTTTTGTGTTTGTTTTTTTATGCATGTATTATTTGTCTGAAAAGTATTATAAACCTATTATAGTATGGTACTATATTACCAATTATGTTAATAAGGCACCTAGGCTAACTTTGTTGGACTTATGAACAAATTGGACTTACGAATGTGCTCTCAGAACAGAACTCCTTCATAAGCAGGGGACTTACTGTAGTTTTATTTCAAGAAGCAAATTAACAGCTAAGAGCCCAGATTCTAGGAATATTCAAATTCACTAGATACCAGAGAAGTGCAAATTAAAACAACATTACGACAGAGGATTTACACTCATCAGAATAGCAAAAATTATGGAGGTGGAAATGAAAGAGGAGGAATGTTGGCAAAACTGTGCAGAGAGGCAGGAAGGCAAAGAGCTCAGAGCCCAGGTGCCACAACCAGTCTGGGGAAGGCACACCCACCTGGGCACTCCTAAGCTGGTTTCCTTATCTGCAAATGGAGGTGATTTTATCTATTTCATAGAATTGCTGCAAGGATTTCAACAGCTAATGACACCCAGTGCTGGGAAGGGCACCTATGCCAAGTAAGGTCTCTGAAAACAGCACAGGCAAGCCTGAGCTCCCAGAAGGCAAGGCCTTTTCTCTTGTCATTGGCTGTATCCTAGTGCCTAGAAGATCCCCTGGAAAAGGGCATAGCAACCCACTCCAGTATTCTTGCCCAGAGAATTCCATGGACAGAGGAGCCTGCTGGGCTATAGTCCAAGGGGTTGAAAAGAGTCGGACACAACTGAGAGACTAACACTAACTCAGTTATATTTGTTGAATGAATGCATTTGCAAATTGTATGGGGAGAAGGCGACATCTCAGCACCAGTTGATGGAACATCAAATAGTGAGAAATTGAAAATCTTGAAAACTGGGATAACACAGAAGGGAAATTAAGTGTCTGGCCACCCTGTGAGCCAGTTGTCTCACTTAGATGTATCTCAAGAGGTCCTCCTCTGGTTCACAAGGGGGGACAAACCAGGGGACGATCCAGGGAACAAGTGAGTCAGTGTGGGAAAGCCACATGGTAGAAGATGCTGCAGCGGTTGGAAGCGATCATCCAGGGACTTTCATGACGGCCTGTCGGGTAAGACCTTGCCTTCCACTGCAGGGGCGGTGGTGCCTGTGGGTCCCTGGTGGGGGAGCTAAGATCCCACACGCTTTGCAACCAAAAAGCCAAAACAAAACAGAAGCACTATTGTAACAAATTCAATACAGACTTAAAATAAAAAGTGATCATCCAGAGCAGGGCTTGGCAAACCTTCCTGTAAAAGGTCAGATAATAACTATTGTAGGCTTTTCAGGCCACAGGATCTGTCACAGCCTTAGATGATATTCAAGGCTGTTCCAACAGAACTATTCATGAACTCTCTAATTTGAATTTCATATAATATTTATGTGTCCCAAAATATTAATCTTCTTTTGAGTTTCCCCACCACCACCAAGTCGTTTAAAAATCTTAGCTTGCAGGCTGCTCAAAAACTGTTGGGAAATGTGAGACTGGACACTGCAAAACTCCTAGAGGAAAACATAGGCAAAACACTCTCTGACATAAATCGAAGCAATATCTTTTGATCCGTCTCCCAGAATAACGGAAATAAAAACTGAAATAAACAAATGGGATCTACTTAAATTCAAAAGCTTTTGCACAAAAAAGGAAACAATAAACAAAACAAAAAGACAACCCACAGATTGGGAGAAAATATTTGCAAACAATGTCACCAACAAGGGATTAGTCTCCAAAATTTACAAACAGTTCATGATGCTTAACAGCATCAAAACAAACAACCCAATCAACAAATGGGCAGAGAACCTAAACAGACATTTCTCCAAAGAAGACATAAATATGGCCATGAGGCACATGAAAAGATGCTCAACATCACTAATCATTAGAGAAATGCAAATCAAAACTACAATGAGATATCACCTCACAACAGCTGGCTATCATCCAAAAATCCACAAACAATAAATGCTGGAGAAGGTATGGGCCCTTCACTGTGGATCCAACACTTACACTGTTGGTGGGAAGGTAATTTGGTACAGCCCACTATGGAGAACGGCATGAAGGCACCTTAAAAAACTAAAAATAGAGCTACCACATGACCCTGCAATTCCACTCCTGGGCATATACCCAGAGAAAAATGTGATCCAAAAGCATACATATAGCCAAATGTTCACTGCAGGACTGTTTACAACCCACAAGATATGAAAGCAACCTACATGTCCACTGACAGAGGAATGGACGAAGAAGATGTAGTACATATGCATGATGGGATACTCCCCAGCCATTAAAAAGAATGAAATAATGCCACTTGCAGCAACACAGATGGACCTAGAGAGTGTCTTACTGAGTGAAGTAAGTCAGACAGATGCCAGGAGCCACCACGGGAGATCCCACCCATGACAGGGTCATGTGGAAGAGAACTGTTAAGCAAGGCTTCAGAACTCAAGGGGCTCCCTACGCTTTCTCGAGCATCTACCCCCAAACCAGAATCTGTCTGTTTTACTATTTCATGACTTTCACCAACTCCTCTGACATTAAGAGGGGGCTAACCCTGACCACCTTTCTCTGGAGAAAATCAACTTAGGGCTATAGCTAATAAGTCTCCTGGACATGAGAGGAATATTTCAAATCAAACCCCCTCTGTTAGCATTCTAGCTTGCTTGGCAGGTGTATCCAGACTTTTACAGCTATGCCTGTGATTATTTACAGACTCCCAACTGTGAGAGGCACAGAAAGCCTAAAACATAAAGCCTCTGAAAGAGTTAAAAGTTATTAGAGTAGTGTTGGTGTAGGATTTCATTACTGGGCCAATGCTTGTTGCTAAGTTCCCATATCTCTTATCCACTGTGCACCTGGGAATGCATTAGTTAACATAGTGAGAATGTAAGAAAAACAAGTGTAGCCTTGAATTTAACCACATCAGACTTTTGAGCTAATTGGTTCTTTCTTGTAACTCACTGCACCTTTGCTCTGTGAAAAATGTAACTCTGTTTGGCATTTTCTGAGGCTGACATAGATTAGAAATATAAAGAAAAGACACTTGGAGGGAAAATAAGTTTTCTGGTTGAGCAGCCTTTATCAAAAGAGGGTCATAAACTGTTCACAGGCCTCCAAGGCCAGAAGATACTATACACAACATCATTTGTGGGAAAGGTATGCAGAAAAATCCTGGCTTCAACAAGGGCAAAACTGCTGGAATGTTTGGGCTGACTCTGTATGACCTTGCATCTTTCATTTCCCTCTATGTACAAAAAAAGTATATAAGTACCTTTTGAAAATAAAGCTATTGGGCCTCGCTCGAAGAAGCTTGGTCACCCCATGTCAATCATTTTCTCTCTCTCTCTCTCCCTCTCCCTCTCTCTCTTTTTCAGGCTGATCCCTTGGAGCATAGAGGCTCAATGCGTTCACTTATCTGCCTGGGTTTCTAAGACTTGAACGGGAAGACGTTCTGCGTCTTTACTCCCTCGAGAGACCGGGAGGGCACCTGTGGCCTCCGTGAACAGGGCAAACTTCTTGTCTTGAAGTTTTATTGGTTCTCTATGTAAACCAAGGAATATCAGCCTCTTTCTCTCCTCTGTTTTCTTATCTACAACATTCTTTCCTTCTCTCTCTCTAAATCAATCGCCGATGCCGTTTCTCTTTCGGGTTTCCCTGGATCCTGCGGGGGCTGGACCCCAGCAGACAGAGAAGGAGAAATATTGTGTGAAAACCCTCATATGTGGAATCTAAAAAGAAGTGATACAAATGCACTTACTTACAGAGCAGAAAGAGATCCACACACTTAGAGGATGAACTTATGGTTGCCAGTGGGAAGGATGGGGTAAAGGGATAGTTAGGGAGCTGGGGATGCACGTGTACACACTGCTGTATTTAAAATGGATAACCAACAAGGACCCACTGTTTAACATAGGAAACTGCTCAATGCTGTGTGGCATCCTGGATGGGAGGGGAGTTTGGGTGGAATGGATACGTGTATATGTATGGCTGAGTCCCTTCGCTGTCCACCTGAAACTATCACAACATTGTTAATCAGCTACACCCCAATACAAAATAAAAAGTTTTAAAAATGTTAAAAAAAAAAAAAACCTGCTGGGGCCCATATTTTGCCCGTGAGCCACCATTTGCTGAGCCCTGTTCTAGATGTGTGTCAACAACATAGATTAATTCCAAAATCACAACCAACAAAGCTGGTAATCTTGGATAGGATGGGGGTTAAACAGAAATGACCATACATCTGAGATTTCCAGAGAAAGACTAGTTTACCCCAGGTTGTCCCAGTAAATAATAGCCCATATCTCACTCTCAAAAGTCAGAGATCAAATGATGAATTATATGTGCCCTCCCCAGTTAAACCGTCATTCTTGTTACATAAATTACAAACAGACATTCAGAACAACCATCAACAGGAGGACACTGGAACCTACCAGAAAAAGATACCCCATGTCCAGAGACAAAAGAGAAACCACAATGAGGTGGTTTGATAAGCACCTAGCCTCTTCCTAGCTAAAAAAAATAAAAATAAAAAATTAAGCAAGAACGATCATGCTTCAAATAAACAGACATTCATTCATATATTCCCCAACATCTAGAAAGAGGTTGGCAACTTTTTTCCTCATAAAGAACCAGATAATAGATATTTTAGGCCTTGTGCCATGTGACCTATTGATGAAGCCTGAAAACAGTCAGAGACAACACAGAAATTAAGGTGTGAGGCCAGGTACCACTAAAACTTCCTGATGGACGTTGAAATTTGAGGGTCATATAATTTTCATGTATCAAAAAATTTGATCCTTCTTTGGATTATTTTCAATCATTCGAATATGTGAAAACACTTTCAGCTCATGGGCCGTATACAATCTGGCAATGGGCTGGATCTGGCCCAAAGGCTGTAGTTTGTAGACCATCAGTCTGGAAGAACACCTGGCCCGATGGTAGGTGCTGCAGAAATGTCTGTTGTTAGCTGAGTGCACTTACCATCAACAACCATGCCTGTCTTACAGGGGCACATGTAGATTTAAGGACAGATAAACACCTGAGAGGGCTTCCCTGGTAGCCTAGATGGTAAAGAATCTAACTGTCATGTAGGAGACCTGGGTTCGATCCCTGGGTCAGGAAGATCCCCTGGAGAAGGAAATGGCAACCCACTCCAGTATTCTTGCCTGGAGAACCCCACGGACAGAGGAGCCTGGCAGCCTTCAGTCCAGGCGGTTGCAAAGAGTTGAACATGACTGAGTGACTCACACAGACGCCTGACTGAGGGTCGAAGAGACACTTAGGAGGAAATAGGGATTGGGAATAAGTGAGGAAAATAATGAAATAAAAACGTCACCCAGACTGAGAAAGACGACATTTAATCATGAACTGAGTTGCGTGACAAATGCAACTCCACTTCTGAGGCAAGAAAAAAGGAAAAGAAAGAAGAAAAGAAAATCAGGGCTCTGGAGCCAGAGAGCCTAGATCTGAAATTCTGAGGCTGCCCCTACTATCTGGGGACTTCAAGCAAGTTTAATTTCTCAAAGGTTCTTTGGAAAATGGAACTAAATATGGGACCTTCTTCCTAAGGCTGCTGTGAGGACTGAATGAATCCATACAGGAAAGGGCTTGGCACAGTGTCTGGTCAATGAACATTTATACTGTTAACGGCTGTTTTCTATAAAGAACAGAGAGAATCGTATGCCCCAGAGGTACAAACAAGGTGATTGAGCACAGGTGATTAGGGCTTCCCTGGTGGCTCAGACAGTAAAGAATCTGCCTGCAGTACAAGAGATGAGGGTTCGATCCCTGGGTCGGGAAGATCCCCTGGAGAAGGAAATGGCAACCCACTCCAGTATTCTTGCCTAGGAAATTCCATGGACAGAGGAGCCTGGCGGACTACAGTTCATAGGGTCGCAGAGTTGAGACCACTTAGTGACTAAATAACAGCAACAAAGAGGTGATTGAGAGAACAGGCTCTAGAGCCAAGAACCCCAGTTTTGCCACGTGCTGGCCGTATGACCTTGGCCAAGTCCTGTGTGTTTTCTGTACCTCAGTTTCCTCAGCTGGGCAATGCTGATAACAGTAGTGCTTGCCTCATCGGGTTGAGGTAAAAATTAAATTACTCAAAACATAGCTTAGCACACAAGTGCTCAGGTGCATTAGCATGTTACCACTCTGGACCCACAATTTCTGCCCCAGGGGAAATTAAGAAAGGAGTCAGAACAACAATCCCGCGTGACACACTCCAAAAGGTCTAAGGAGCTGGGCTGTGGGGTTTGAGCAAGGATTCAGTGGAGGGAACATCTAACATGAGAGACAAGACCAAAACAAACAAACGGAAAGTAAGTATTCTGATGAAACAGACATAATGTTGTATGCAAGAAAACATCAGAGAAACTATCATTAATAGCTTCCGAGAGTTAAATAAAAGAAATATTGCCTGCATGAAACAAGAATCATGGCTAGAATCAAGGAGAAAATAAGGGAATAGGAATGATCTTTTGAAAAATTAAAATAGAGTTGCTAAAAAAAAAATTCAATAGAAAGACTGAAGGTAAAGTTGATGGAGAAATTTTACAGAAAGTAGAACAAAAATAAAAATTTGAAAAACACACACAAAAAAAGGTTTTCTAGATGATGTGTTACTGCAGGAGGTTCAGTAGCTAACTAAAGAATTTTAGAAAGAGAGAACCAAGAAAACCATGGGGAAGAAGTTATCGGAGTAATTATATAACAAACTTTTCCAGAATTGAAGGAGAAGACTATCTGGAAAGAAGCGATCACCTTATGCCCAGAACAATGAATGAAAAACAAGATGTCCAGGAAGACAAAGTAAGACACCATCTTCAATTTCAGAATACAAGTGGCAAGAAGATTATGAAAGACGTTAGAGAGAATGCAGATTACTTGAATGACCAAGAATACAATGGCCTGCCCAAAACAACAGGAGAAGCTAGAGCGCAGTGGCAAGAAATATCTTCAAAGGGGTGAAAAAAAATAATTTTCAGCCTGTTATTCTGTATACAACCAGACTGTGAGTAAAGTTTAAAAGTGGAATAAAGCCATTGTAAGGAAGTCCCAGGATGACAGCTGATACAACTCCCAGAAAGCAACTGAGAAATAAGGTTTGAAGACTCCAAAAAATTCTAAAAATGAAGGGGATTAATTATCTGACAGATTTGACTGTAAGAAAACCTTAAGAACTTTCTACACCTTTTGGAAGGGATAGGGAGATGTAGATGTTCGAAGAGAACAAAACAAATGAAAAAACAAGGCAATTAATAACAAAAAAAATTAAAAGTTGCACAGGGAAAGCTACTTCTTGGCTCAGTATTGAATAAAATGTATATAGTCACAATAAAAAAAATTATATGTGTATTTAACCAAAATTTGTGATATAACTATATAATAAAAATGGAGGAAATGATAGTGGCGCGTATGAGTTTAAAAGCCTCACCAATCAGGACTTCCTGGTGGCCCAGCAGTTCGGAATCCCCATGCCAGTGCAGGGGGACACTCACTCTCTGGTTGGAGAACTAGGATCCCAGGAGCCATGGGGCAATTAGGTCTTGAGCATCACAACTGGAGAGGCGACACCCCTCAAGTAAGACCTGACACGGGCAAATAAATAAACAAAAAGGAAAAAAGAGAGAGAGACAGATTTTTAAAAATCCTCGCTGATCATAACAGGAAATCAACAGATGCTCTCTAAGATAGGTGAATCAAAATATTATATAACAGCTGTATTATTTAAAAAGGAAATCTGTAAGAAGCAACTGAAAGAATGGTTACTTCGAAAGGGTAGGTGGGGACTGAAGAGAACATGGGACTGCAGCCTTCATTACTGATGTTTTGGCACTAATTGGCTTTTAACAAACAGCACTTTAGGGCTTCCCTAGTGGCTCAGTGGTTAAGAATTCACCTGCAGGAGACATTGGCACCCCTGCAGGAGACATTGGCACCCCTGCATTGGCATGAGTTCCATCCCTGATCTGGAAGATCCCACAGGCCATGGAGCAACTAAGCTCATGCGCCCTGGAGCCTGCCCTCCACCTAACAGGAGAAGGCACCGCAACCAGAAGCCTGAGCACCGCAGTAGAGAAAATGCCTGCACAGCAGTGAAGACCCAGCACAGCCGAAAACAAATAAATAAATAACTTAAAAAAAAATTTTTTTTAATCTAAGACCTAGGCCAAACAGGGGAGGCAGATCTTAATTCTGGCAGGTTGTAAGATATTTAAATGAAAAGTAAAGTCAGTCATGATGAAAGAAAAACAGCTTGCCTTGGTACTATATTATCTTTCAAAAATGCTTCTGGCAACCAAAGCAGTAATGAGTACACCTAATGCCCAGCTTCTAGTTTCTGAATGTCTCTTCTGACTGAAAGGAGCCAGGGCTCTTTAGAGGAATGGCTGATTCCAGGCTTGGCACAGGGAAAGTATACGGTGAGCCCGGAACACTTTGTTATGCCAGAAAGCAAGAATGTACTCAAAGAGTAATGGGAACACATCAAAAGGACCAAAAGCCAGTTTAAAGGGCTTCCCCAGGCCATAATTAGGACAATTTGGTCATTAAAAACACTAATGACTATAATTATTGCAAAACATTGAATAAATAAAATCCAAGAGTTCATGGTAACTACAAAAAAAAAAAAAAAAATTAGTTACCACTGCAGATGACTATTGGTGGTTTAGTTGCTAAGTCGTGTCTGACTCTTGCGACCCCATGAACTGCAACCCGCCAGGCTCCTCTGTCCATGGGATTCTCCAGGCAAGAATACTGGTGTGGGTTGCCATTTCCTTCTCCAGGGGATCTTCCCAACCAGGAATCGAACCCAGGTCTCCTGCATTGCAGGTAATGACTATCTACAGGAGAGGACTATTAGGCCAAACTATTCTGAAAATTGATAACAAGTTAAGCATTTAGGGGGAATTGCAGTTCATCTCCAGTTAATGAAGAAAAGTTCTTCTTTACAAAAGAATGTAGAATAAATTACATATTTAAAATTTTGCCATTCTGCAACCCCTAGTGAAGTAACTGAATCAGGCAGAGATCGTCAGTGGACGTTAAAAACATTAAGTAAAAGGTTGTAGGGAAATGGGATATTTGCCTTGAGCCTAAGTATCATCCAGAGATCACTTGCAAATCGCAGAGGGAAAGTACACCTTTTCTGTGGAGGGATCCAGTGGTCACAATCTCAACTAAGGAGTCCAAATTTAGCATCGTTGAAAGTAAGACAATCAGACATTGTGTTCCTGACAGGTGTAAATAGGACATACTTGGCTGTACCCACAAAGCGATCTGGCCATTATCTAAGCTGAATTTGATCATGACTTTACACCACAGTGCAGGAAAAACAGAGGAGAGAGGAATGTGCTAAGGAATGTCATGAGGAACAAATCAGGTGACTCCAGAATGTATCATGAGTCCAGTTGATCCTTGAACAATGCAGGGGTTAGGGATACTGACCCTCCAAAAATTTGAAAATCGGAGTGTAATTTATAATGTTCCTCTGTATTTGTAGTTCCCCATCCTCCTATTCAACCAATCAGACAGGGTATTTGGAATCATCTCAGCGTATCTACCTAAATATCAGATTACTTATTAGGTTTATTTATTAGGGGCTTCCCTGGTGGCTCAGACAGTAAAGAATCTGTGGGAGACCAGGTTCAGTTCCAGGGTTAAGAAGATCCCCTGGAGAAGGGAATGGCTCCCCACTCCAGTATTCTTGCCCGGAGAAGAATTCCATGGGCGGAGGAGCCTAGTGGGCTACAGTCCGTGGGGGTTCATGGAGTCACAAAGAGTCAGACATGACTGAGCAACTAACACTTTCACTTTTATTAGTTCCAAAAGGGAGGAAATGGTATTTTTATGCTGATGGTATTTTACAGTGGAGAATATCAGGACAAAAAGTACACCACACTGCTTCTACGGTATTCACGCCAAAAATCATTATATTAATGAGAAAATTCCTGAATTTTATAATAGCGCAATATTGAGTTATACATATTATTATTATTATTATTTTATATATCTAGAGAGAGAGAGAGAGTGATAAAGCAAATGTGACAAAATTTTATCAGTTGCTGAATCTGGATAAAGGGTATACTTTCTACTATTCTTACAACTCTATCCAAAATTTTAAATTATTTCAGAGAAAAAATTTTTAGAAAAATCTAAGTTAGACCTGGACCAGTTGGGGAGGCAATTCCTAAAAATATAGGGATTAAGAAAACATTTAAATCTTGATCAAATAAGTTACCTTTATTTAAACACTTTTTATTATATAGGCATTTCTTTTAGTTTTCAGGAATACTTGTTGGCTTGATGGAACTGGCAGAGCTGGGACTCCAAGGTAAGGAGGCATGCATGGCCAAGTGACTGAGCTGCAAACTGGTCCAGCCCCAGACATTTTGGTTCTCAGCTAGTATCCTTTCTTTCCAGCTGAATCGCCTAATCCTTATGCTGGAAGCCAGCCCCCCAGAAATGCTATTGTGGAACCCCTCAAGCCCTCAGCATCTGCCCAGCACTGGCACCCACATGCTTTACACTCTGGGAATGTTTTCCAATTACTCTGTTGCCACTCCTGCCTGGATTAGACCACTTCACCCAGGCCATGACTGGGTCGTGTGTTTTTCCACTATGGTTTTAGCACAGCGCTAAAGGCAGAAGAGCATAAGGTATAAGAGCTCGGAAAATCTTTTCTGATCCATTATTTCCATAAAGCATTTAATAAATAAATACTCAGAAGATAGGATATGGGTAAGAACAGATACTTTGGGGCCATCTAACAACCTTTGGGCTTAACGTGTAAGGGATATGAACACACAAGCAAACAAACCAAGATAATTTATAAAGCACATCTCAAGTAAGTAGAACTTTTTCTTCCCTTTTTAAATTTTTTTTTTTTTTTTTTTAGTCTCGTTGCTTTAGGGCTTCTCTGGTGGCTCAATGGTAAAGAGCTGTTGACCTGCCAATGCAGGAGATGCAGGAGACTGGAGTTTGATCCCTGGGTCGGAGATGCCCTGGAGCAGGAAATGGCAACCCACCCCAGTATTCTTGCCTGGGAAATCTCATGGACAGAGAAGCCTGGTGGGCTGCAGTCCATGTGGTTGCAAAAAAAGTAAGACACGACTTAGCAACTAAACAAGGTAGTTGCTTTAACAATGTTGTGTTAGTTTCTACTGTTCAGCAAAATGAATCAGCTGTACATATACAATCCACGAAGTCACAGCAAGTCGGACACAACTGAGAAACTAACACTTTCACTTTTCTCCATACCTGTGCATGTATCCCTTCCCTTTTGGACTTCCTTACCATTCAGGTCACCACAGTGTATTAAGCAGACTTCCCTGTGCTACACAGTAGGTTCTCATTAGTTTTCTATTTTTAACATAAGTACCAATAGTGTAAATGTGTCGATCCCAATGCCCCAATCCCTCCCACCCACCAGAACTCTTTTTTAAATTGAAGTATAGTTGACTCACAATGTTGTGCTAGTTTCAGGTGTAAACAAGCAGAACTTTTGACCTGTTTTGAAAGTACTGTTTCAAGCTGAAACTCAGAGATGGCTAGGAGTGGGAGGACTGTCTCCCTCTGGCCTTATCAATTCTCTTCCTCAAGGAGTTATTTACCTTCTTCAAGATTGTGTTTGTTGATCTTCCCAACTGGTCTGAAAACTTCTGGGGAAAGGGACAGATGTTGTGGTTTTGCCCCTCTGTGAACTTTCTCCTGTTTCTGCATACTCAGCTCTGCCCACTTGCAGCAAGCATCCCAGGCCCGGAGGAGCCGCCTACACCCAGTGCCTCAGCCTCAATCTTGCCAGAGAGAGTGGGCCAGGGAGATGGATGGAACAGAGCCTCAGGATCTGACAAACCCTGACAGTGACTTATGGGCCGGGTGACACTCTCACACAACCCATACAGCCTCTGAGCTTCGGTTCCTTCTGCCGCAAAAATGAGGGAAGTGGGGATTCCCCAGCAGCCCAGTGGCTAGGACTCTCAGCTCCCACTGCAGGAGGAATGGGCTCCATTCCTGGTTGAGGAACTAAGATCCCATCAAAAAAACACAAAAGGGAGGCAGTGAAACTGACTTCTTGGGCTTCCCTGATGGTCTAGTGAATAAGAATCTGCCTGCCAGTGTAGGGGACATGAGTTCAATCCCTGGTTCAGGAAGATTCCACATGCCACGGGGCAAAAAGCCGTGCACCACAACTACTGAGCCTGAGATCTAGGGCCTGTGCTCCACAACAAGAGAGGCCACCACAGTGAAAAGCCCACACACAACACCGCCAGAGAGTAGCCCCTGCCAGCCACAACCAGGGGAAAGCCTGTGCACAGCCTGTGCAGAGTCAGAATACATTTCTTTAGAAAACTGACTACTCCCCCAAAATGACTGCATGGATTGTGACAATGAGGCCTCTGTGCTTCATCCAGTGTTTGGAAACCTTGTTGAACATCAGGGGCCTTCTGTCCAGTTTTGTCCCGTTTGCAGAGCTATCCCTGGGGGGCGGGGGGACGGCGGGTAAAGTCACTCATTCTTACTGTCTCTACTCCTTCCTTCCTATCTCTCCAAATTTTGTTGTTGTTCAGTCACTAAGCATGTCTGACTCTTTTCGATCCCATGAACTGCAGCACGCAAGGCTCCTCTGTCCTCCACTTTCCCCTGGAGTTTGCTCAGATTCATGTCCATTGAGTCGGTGATGCCATCCAACCATCTCATCCTCTGTCACCCCCTTCTCCTTCTGCCCTCAATCTTTCCCAGCATCAGAGTCTTTTCCAATGAGTCGGCTCTTCACATCAGGCAGCCCAAGTATTGGAGCTTCAGCATCAGTCCTTCCAATGAATATTCAGGGTTGATTTCCTTTAGGATTGACTAGTTTGATCTCCTTGCAGTCCAAGGGACTCTCAAGAGTCTTCTCCAGCACCCCAATTCAAAAGCATCAATTCTTTAGCACTCAGCACCTCTCCAAGTTGGTTCAGGTATAATCTGGTCAATATCAACAGTAGGTATCAGAGATGGATGTGCAGGACAATATTTCTTCCCTAGGAGGCCATAAAAAGCAGGAGGCTTCCACTCCAGAGCCAGGCTGCCTGGGTTCAAATCCCAACTCCACCATGTTCCCGCCCTGTGAACCTCTATGCTTCCGCTTCCTCACCTGTAAAACAGGAACAATAACAACTGCAGCTACTCTTTAGGGTTATTCCAAGGATTAGATTCGTCAACACGTAATTACAGAGCGCTCTGCTAGTATTGAATTTCACTGAATCCAATACGATGGTACACTAGGAAATTAAGTGTATTGCCAATTAAACTAAGACATAGCATCAGTGGAACTGGAACTGAAATTACATATTGCTATTAGAAAGTCTTAAATATGACATCCTTATATGTGGAATCTACAAAGAAATTATATAAATAAACTTACTAACAAAAAAGAAAAGCTATGACAAACCTAGACAGCATATTAAAAAGCAGAGGCATCACTTTGCTGACAAAGGTCCGTATAGTCAAAGCTATGATTTCTCCAGCAGTCAAGTATGGATGTAAGAGTTGGACCATGACAGAAGGCTGAATGCCAAAGAACTGATGCTTTCCAACTGTGGTGCTGGAGAAGACTCTTGAGAGGCAAGGAGATCAAACCAGTCCATCCCAAAGGAAATCGATACTGAATATGCATTGGAAAGACTGATGCTGAAGCTGAAGCTCCAATACCTTGGCCACCTGATGCGAAGAACTGACTCATTGGAAAAGACTCTGATGCTGTGAAAGATTGAAGGCAGGAGGAGAAGGAGATGACAGAAGATAAGATAGTTGGATGGCTCCACCGACTCAATGGACATGAGTTTAAGCACACTCTGGGAGATGGTGAAGGACAGGGAAGCCTGACATGCTGCAGTCCACGGGGTCCCAAAGAGTCAGACATGACTTAGCTACTGAACAACAACAACTTAAAAACAGAAAGAGACTCACAGAATTAGAAAATGAACTTATGGTTGCCAGGAGGAAGGGATAGTTAGGGACTCTGGGAAGGTCATGTATACACTGCTATATTTAAAATGGATAACCAACAAAGACCTATCATATAACTCATGGAACTGCTCAATGCTATGTGCCAGCCTGGATGGGAGGGGGGTTTGGGGAGAATGGATACATGTATATGCAAAAAATAAATAAAAGCTATGCTAAAAAAAATATTGATAGATGAAATACACTATTGTTATTAGTACACACAGCTGGAACATATTCAGTTCAGTTCAGTTGCTCAGTCATGTCCAACTCTGCGATCCCATGGACTGCAGCAGGCCAGGCTTCTCTGTCCATCACCAACTCCCAGAGCTTGCTCAAACTCATGTCCATTGAGTCAGTGATGCCATCCAACATTCTTATCCTCTGTCATCTCCTTCTCCTCCTGTCTTCAATCTTTCTCAGCATCAGGGTCTTTTCCAATGAGTCAGTTCTTCGCATGAGATGGCCAAAGTATTGGAGCTTCAGCTTCAGCATCAGTCCTTCCAATGAATATTCAGGACTGATTTTCTTTAGGATGGACTGGTTTGATCTTCTTGCAGTCCAAGGGACTCTTAAGAGTCTTCTCCAACACCACAGTTCAAAAGCATCAATGCTTTAGCAATCAGCTTTCTTCATGGTCCAACTCTCACACCTGTACATGACTACTGGAAAAACCATAGCTTTGACTAGATGGACCTTTGTCGGCAAAGTGATGTCTCTGCTTTTTAATATGCTGTCTAGGTTGGTCATAGCTTTTCTTCCAAGGAATAAGCATCTTTTAATTTCATGGCTGCAGTCACTGTCCACAGTGATTTTGGAGCCCAAGAAAATAAAGTCTGTCACTGTTTCCATTGTTTCCCCATCTATTTGCCATGAAGTGATGGGACCAGATGCCATGATCTTACTTTTTTGAATGTTGAGTTTTAAGCCAGCTTTTTTGCTCTCCTCTTTCACCTCCATCAAGAGGCTCTTTATTTCCTCTTTGCCTCCTGCCATAATGGTGGTGTCATCTTCATATCTGAGATTACAGATATCTCTCCTGACAATCTTAAATCCAGCTTGTGCTTCATCCAGCCTGGCACTTCACATGATGTATGGTGCATATGAGTTAAATAAGCAGGACAAGACAATATATAGCCTTGACATACTTCTTTCCCTAGTTGGAAACAGTCTGTCGTCCCTTCAAGATGGTGGAGTCGGACGTGCACTCCTCTTCTCCTGCAAGAACTCCAAAATTGCAACTAACTGCTGAACAACCATTGACAGGAGAATGTTGGATCCCACCAAAAAAAGATACCCCACATCCAAGGGTAAAAGAGAAGCCCCAACAAGATGGTAGAAGGAGCAAAACTGTGTTTAAGAATCAAACCCCATACCCACCAGAGGTGCTTGGAGGGCTCAAATAAAACCTGGTGCACACCAGGACCCAGGGACCCCACAGAGACTGAATCAGACCTGCCTCTGTGGTTTGAGTGTCTCCTGCGGAGGCACGGGTCAGCAGTGTCCTGCCGTGGGGACAGGGGCTCTGGCTGCAGCAGACCTGGGAGGCACAGAGTGTGGCATAAGTCCTCTTGGAGGAGGTCGCCATTAGCCCTACCATAGAGCCACCAAGCAGACGACTCACAAACTGGAGAACAATTATACCAAAAATGTTCTTGTACTGTTGTGAAAATTCTAGGGCCCCCGGCAGATTTCCCAACCTGGGGATCTGGGAAAGGGACTGAGAACCCCCAGGGAATTTGACTCTGAAGGCCAGTGGACTATGATTACAGAACTTCCACAGGACTGGGGAAACAGACTCTTGGAGGGCACAGACAAAACATTGTGCAAACCACGATCAGGAGAAAGAAGCAATGATCCCAAAAGAGACTGAACCAGACTTCCCTGTGAGTGTCCATGACTCTCTGGAAGAGGCATGGGTTGACAGTGGCCTGCCCTGGGGTCAGAGGCACTGAATATAACAGCACGCTGCAGCATGCTGACAAAAAGCCTTCTGAAGGAGGCTGCTACCATTGCTACCATTACCCTTGCCATAGTTTGGCCTCAGGACCAACTACAGGGATAGAACATAGCCCCACCCATCAACAGAAAACTGGATTAAAGATTTACTAAGCATGGCCCATCAGAGCAAGACCCAAATTTCCCCACAGCCAGTGCCTCCCATCAGGAAGTTTCCACAAGCCTCTTATCCTTATCCCTCAGAGGGCAGACAGAATAAAAACCACAATCACAGAAAACTAACCAAACTGATCAGAAGGATCACAGCCTTGTCTAACTCAAAGCAACTATGAGCCATGCCGTGTAGATCCACCCAAGAAGGACAGGTCATGATGGAGAATTCTGACAAAACGTGGTCTTCTGGAGAAGGAAATGGCAAGCCACTTCAGTATTCTTGCCTTGAGAACCCCATGAACAGTATGAAAAGGCAAAAAAGATGTAACACTGAAAGATGAACTCCCCAGCTGGGTAGGTGCCCAATATGCTACAGGAGAAGAGTGGAGTAATAACTCCAGAAAGAATGAAAAAGCTGAGCCAAAGCAAAAACAATGCCCAGTTTTGGATGTGACTGGTGAAGGAAGTGAAGTCAGATGCTGTAAATAACAATATTGCATAAGAACCTGGAATGTTAGGTCCATGAATCAAGGTAAATATCAAAGTGATCAAACAGGAGATGGCAAGAGTGAACATTGACATTTTAGGAATCAGTGAACTAAAATGGACAGGAAGAATTTAATTCAAATGACCATTATATCTACTACTGCGGGCAAGAATCCCTTAGAAGAAATGGAGTAGCCCTCACAGTCAACAAGAGTCCAAAATGCAGTACTTGGGTGCAGTCTCAAAAATGACAGAATGATCTCTGTTTGTTTCCAAGGCAAACCATTTAATGTCACAGTAATCCAAGTCTATGCCCCAACCAGTAATGCCGAAGAAGCTGAAATTGAATGGTTCTATGATGACCTACAGGATGTTCTACAACTAACACCCCCCAAAGATGTCCTTTTCATCATATGGGATTGGAATGCAAAAGTAGGAAGTCAAGAGCTACCTGGAGTAACAAGAAAGTTTGGCCTTGGAATACAAAATGAAGCAGGGCAAAGGCTAAGAGAGTTTTGTCAAGAGAATGCACTGGTCATAGCAAACATCCTCTTCCAAAAACACAAGAGACGACTCTACACATGGACATCACCAGATGGTCAGTACCAAAATCAGATTGGTTATATTCCTTGCAGCTGAAGATGGAGAAGCTCTATACAGTCAGCAAAAACAAGACGGGGAGTTGACTGTGGCTCAGCTCGTAAACTCCTTATTGCAAAATTCAGACTTGAAGAAAGTAAGGAAAACCACTAGACCATTCAGGTATGACCTAAATAAAATCCCTTACGACTACACAGTGGAAGTGACAAACAGATTCAAGGGATTAGATCTGATAGAGTGCCTGACGAACTATTGACAGAGGTTCGTAACACTGTACAGGAGGCAGTGATCTAAACCATCCCTAAGAAAAAGAAACGCAAAAAGGCAAAAGCCTGTGGAGGCTTTACAAATAGCTGAGAAAAGAAGAGAAGTGAAAGGCAAAGGAGGAAAGGAAAGAGATACCCATCTAAATGCAGAGTTCCAAAGAATAATAAAGAGAGATAAGAAAGTCTCAGTGATCAATGCAAAGGGATAGAGGGAAACAACAGAATGGGAAAGACTAGAGATCTCTTCAAGAAAATTAGAGATATCAAGGGAAGATTTCATGCAAAGATGGGCACAATAAAGGACAGAAACGATACAGACCTAACAGAAGCAGAAGATATTAAGAAGAGGTGGCAAGAATACATAGAAGAACTATACAAAAAAGATCTTCATGACCCAGATAACCACGATGGTGTGATCACTCACCTACAGCCAGACATCCTGGAGTGTGAGGTCAAGTGGGCCTTAGAAAGCATCACTAGGAACAAAACTAGTGGAGGTGATAGAATTCCAGTTGAGCTAATTCAAATCATAAAAGAAGATGCTGTGAAAGGGCTGCATTCAATGTGTCAGCAAATTTGGAAAACTCAGCAGTGGCCACAGGACTGGAAAAGATCAGTTTTCATTCCAATCCCCAAGAAAGGCAATGCCAAAGCATGTTCAAACTACTGCACAATTGCATTCATCTCACATGTTAGCAAAGTAATGCTCAAAATTCTCCAAGCTAGGCTACAACAGTACATGGACTATATTAGCATTAGAGTTATGGGTCAGATGTCAGGTTCACCATTTACTACCTGGGTAACCTTACTTTAGGGGTTCCCCAATAGTTCAGCGGTAAAGAATCCGCCCACAATGCAGGAGACGTAGGTTCAATCCCTGGGTCAGGAAGAGCTCCCTCGAGGAAGAAATGGCAACCCACTCCAGTATTCTCACATGAAAAATCCCATGGACAGAGGAGCCTGTGGGGGCTATAGTCCATAGGGTAGTAAAGAGTTGGACACGACTGAGCATCTGACCTTACTTATGCAAGATACTGAGTCTCTCTGTGTCTCAGTTTCGTTCTCACCTGTATACGCGGATAACTTCAATAGCACCTACCATACAAGACTGTTGGGGTAATTAAATACGTGATGACTTAGGTAGTACCTAGTACACAGTCGGAGAAGGCAATGGCAACCCACTCAAGTACTCTTGCCTGGAAAATCCCATAGGCGGAGGAGCCTGGTAGGCTGGAGGACATGGGGTCGCTAAGAGTCGGACACGACTGAGCGACTTCACTTTCACTTTTCACTTTCATGCATTGGAGAAGGAAATCTCAACCCACCACAGTGTTCTTGCCTGGAGAATCCCAGGGACGGGGGAGCCTGGTGTGCTGCCGTCCTTGGGGTCGCACAGAGTCGGACACGACTGACGCGACTTAGCAGCAGCAGCAGTACACAGTAGGCACTATGACTGCTATTCTTTAGAACAAAGTTATTCTCTCCAGGTGTGGAGGTTGACTGCAGGAGAAGAGAGGACGCACCTGGCTGGGCTTTTTAGGTTAAAAATCGCCTAGGCTCAACAGCCCTCTCCCAGTCTCGCGAGGGTCAGGATGGCCCAAGTGCCTTCGCCCCGCCCAGTCCAGCCCCACCCAGCGCTCCCCCTACCCAGCCCAGCCCGGTCCGGCCCCGCCCCGCCCCGCCCCGCCCGGTCCGGCCCAGCCCCTGCGCTAGTCTCGCGCATTTTAAAAGTGCGCGAGCTCCGGCGGAGACCCGGGGCCGGCGGTTGGTCGGGCGAAGCCATCTATTACGCTACGTGGGGGAGGTAAAAGCGTACCCGTCTACATTTTTCCATTTTTAGCCTTTCTGGCCTAGGTGCTGGCCTCCTTATAGCCTTCAAGTTCACTGCCTGTGCTCAGACTGCAGGGAGGGGATTTCTGCTTCTCTGGGGAGAGGGTCGTTGTCTCTGTGCAGCGGTCCCCCCCACCTGCGGACGGGAATCCGGTGGGAGAGGACGATGGCCGGACGGGGGAGGAGGCGGCCCTAGCGCCATTTTGTGGGAGCGAAGTGGTAGCTGGGCTGCTCTTGGATTCCTCCCTGCTTCAGTCTCCCTGTCGGGCTTCCTAGCAGCGGCCTAGCGGGTGAGTTGCAGATGCTTCTCACTAAGGACGCTCTGTGTGCCTTGGTTCCCGCGATGGGGCGGCCTCCGCCCCGGAAAGGGAGTCGTGGGACCAGGCCTGCTTGGTCCCGCCGGAGCGGACTCGCGTGGGAGCGACGTTAGGGCCTGGCGCGGGGTGGCAGCCGGCGTCTGAGCTGGGGTGCTGGGCCCACGCAGCCGTGCGGCCCGAGGCAGCGGTTTGGCCTGGCTTCCCGGCGCGGGTATTGCTTTGTGCCTTCGTACTTTTGCACTGGGACGGAGTTTGGGGCCTGATAGCCCAGCGGTCCCACCCCGGCCGCGCTTAGAAACTCCTCCCTCGGTTGTCACGCACTGGCTTCTGGGAGGCGGCGGCCCGCGTCGCGAAGGACCTGTCGCCGCTGTCCCTGCGGCTCAAGTTTGGAGAGCCTCTGGACACCCCACAGTCTGGAACAGGGAGGAACTTTTCCGTTGTTCTCTTCGGCTGGCTTACTGCTCCTATTCAGTCCTCAAGACAGCTTCTGCATCGCTTGCTTAGGGAAGTCACTTTGACACCACTGTACACACACACACATCTCAACCAGCTTAGGTTCTCCCCAAACACCCTCAGACTACTTTCTAGTAGTATTTATCACGATTGTAATAAAATAAGTACTTGGCGATCTTTCTCCTGCTTTCCCCCTTCTCCCCCTCCCCCCCCCGCCTTGCCACTAGCATGCCATCTGAGACTAGTTTCACAGTGGCAGGACTTACAGTAGGCATTCATCAAATACTTAATGAACTAGCGAGGCATTACATTTTAATAGCTATCCTTGCCTTTACTGCCTCGTTTTTCGGGGATAACCAACACCTGTAAGAATCCAAAGACCCGAGAATTTTTTTAGAAGTCACAAAACAGTGACGTAGTGGTATAAATTAGCTGGGATAAGGAAACAGTTACTTTGACCACACTTGTTAAGTCATTTGTATCTCTTTTCCCTTTAAGAGAAACAAAGATGTCTGAATATATTCGGGTAACCGAAGATGAGAATGACGAGCCCATTGAAATACCATCGGAAGACGATGGGACAGTGCTGCTGTCCACGGTTACAGCCCAGTTTCCAGGGGCATGTGGGCTGCGCTACCGGAATCCAGTGTCTCAGTGTATGAGAGGTGTCCGTCTGGTAGAAGGAATTCTGCACGCCCCCGATGCGGGCTGGGGGAATCTGGTATATGTTGTCAACTATCCCAAAGGTTTGTTGCCATTTGGTTTTGCAGTGATGCTAAAGTATAGGTTTGTATCATTGTCAAGCATAGATCATGGTCTCTTCCTGGTGAACCATCTTCTATTGCCCAAATATTTCTTTAAAAGTTGCTATCAGACAAGCTTGGAAGACCACTAAATAAGTGAGAATTGGAATACAGAACATGTTTTTAAAACTATGTGTTTAAATAATTATCCGCACTAATTTTACTGAACTAATGCCAAATTTAAGAAATTAAGAATGCTTTGCAGTTCTATCAGTCTGTTGAAAATAGTCTTCTGAAGTGCCTCCATGTTTTGGTTTGTTCTTAATGCTTGCAAGCTACATCATCCATTCCACTAATCTTACCCCCTTTTTTTCCCCCTTAAGTGAACATCAGTTGCAATAGCCCAAATCTTGAATTAGTTCAGTCCTAATTATAGTTTTAGGTCTGGGCTTATTCTCGCTGTGTCTTTTCACTGATGGTTTTAGTCTAAAAGGAAGCATGAAGATTTAGAAGTGTGCCAAGGAACTAAGTACATTTTATCAGTAGGTACTTTGTGCTACTTGATAGATCTCTCTTACTTTTATTATAACTTTATATTGCAACAAAGTTGTACTATTTTGTCAATATTTAAGATGTTGCCTCAAGAAATTTTCTCATGTATCAAGAAAAATTTTACTAAAATCAACTTGGTTTCTTTTAGTCTGCAGTTTCTTGATCCATTGATTGTAGATAAATATTTACCCAAATTTGAAATGTCATTTAGATAGTAATGTATTGATGTAGGTTCATAGTTGTAACAAGTGTACCACCCTTGTAGGGGATTTTGATAATGGGGTGGGGCTATGCCTGTGTAGAGGGAAGGGTATATGGGAAATCTGCCTTCCTCAATTTTGCTGTGAACGTAACGCTACTCCCAAAAATGATCTGTCTTTTGTCCATACGTCATTGAGTTTCTCTGCCCTTCCAAATACTGGTTTGGTTTTTTTTTTTTAATAACGTTAAGTTTGTGCTATTATAAAGTTAATGTGAGTTTGATGTTGAAAGTTTGGAATGAAACAGAAAAACTGAAATCTGCCTTAAAAATCTATAACTGGAGATTACAGTTGCTAATTTTTGGTAGTCAGATTATAGACATTAAAATAATCAAGGAAATATATTTAATAGGCACAAAGATAGCATCATGGTTTTTCAACCTGTTTTTTTTTCTTCCTTAATGTATTTTAAAGTGAAAATAAAGGAACTTTTGTTTTGATACATCTTTTGAGAGGGAAGAACATACAGCTGTAATCTTGAGCTGTTACAGAACCAGAGGTTAGAATCCCCAGATTGGCTCCAGAAAAGCAACCGAGCTGCTTATTTAAGCCTTATTCTGTCCACAAGCGCTAATGTCACCCTTTACCAGAAGTTTTCAGTGTCTTACTATTCCTAGAATGTTTTTGTTTCTCATTTCTGCATGAAGGGGGTGAAGTGTTTAAAGTGTTAAACGAATGTTCTGAAAGATTTCTGCTCATTTTGTTTAGATAACAAAAGAAAAATGGATGAAACTGATGCTTCATCAGCAGTGAAAGTGAAAAGAGCGGTCCAGAAAACATCTGATTTAATAGTGTTGGGTCTCCCATGGAAAACAACTGAACAGGATCTGAAAGATTACTTCAGTACCTTTGGAGAAGTTCTTATGGTTCAGGTAAGCTTTGATTTCACTTAACAGTTTTTCAGTGAATGACTGTCGAGAATTCCTTGTTTTGGTGATGCTTCATGTTCAGTAGGTGATATTTGTAATATTTATTATATGTATACATAATGGGTGCTGAAAAGAAATTTGGTTTATACTATTTCCCTTCATGTGTGTACTCTGGGTTGGTTATATGTGTGTGTAGATTTAGTGAATTTAAATGATTTTTTTCCTAGGTCAAGAAGGATATTAAAACTGGTCATTCAAAAGGGTTTGGCTTTGTTCGCTTCACGGAATATGAAACCCAGGTGAAAGTAATGTCACAACGACATATGATAGATGGACGATGGTGTGACTGTAAACTTCCAAATTCTAAGGTACTTTCTCTGTTTTCTCTGCTTTGGCCATTTGTGGTGACAAACTTACTTAAAAGACACTGTAAAATAAAACATTACAGTTGGAAAACGTGGCAGGGTGTGTTCTTGAAATCTTATGTTAAAAGTCTCAGGACCTTAATGCATGCTGAATATTTTATATATTTGTTTGAAATAGTTTATTGCTCCTCCAAAATAAAACATTCATTTTATTCTTTCTCTTGTTATTTTTAATGAATTAGCAATTTCTTACATAGTTACATGTGAACAAAGAATATGTTGATCTTGTTAGTGTTAACAAAGACAATTAGAATATGTTGATCTTGTTACAAAAGCCTTACTTATTCCAAGCAAGCAAGACTTGCTTATTTGGAACATTATCCTTTTTGCCAGGACATTTCTAATTCATCAACTTTCCTTAATCGAAATATACTTTCATCAGCTTTAACATTTAAAGCATTGAAGTCTTAAAAGAAGGAGATGTGCTAATACAAAAGAGAAAGAATGTACCTACTTTTTAAGCATTCACCTAAAGAAAAGGCAGATAGGTTGTGTGACATCCTCCACCAGAATGCTGTTTTCATCACTTGTAAAATATTTCTGATGGTTTTCTTCCTTTCGATTTGATCAGCAAAGCCCAGATGAGCCTTTGAGAAGCAGAAAGGTGTTTGTTGGGCGTTGTACAGAGGACATGACTGCTGATGAACTGCGGCAGTTCTTTTGCCAGTACGGAGAAGTGGTAGATGTCTTCATCCCCAAACCGTTCAGGGCTTTTGCCTTTGTTACGTTTGCAGATGATCAGGTATTTTTCTCTTAATAACTTTGCCCCAGTTAGTTAGGTAATTTCTGTTGAACGTTGCCCTTCCAGTTAATTGCCATCCTTTTTAGCTAAGCTCTCTGACCCTGTATTTGGGCCTGAATATTTGTGATAAACCCCGTAGGTATAGTTTTAATATGTGACATTTAAGTGGGAGTGTTACACATCCTTTGAGAATGAACGGAAAAATCCCTGCTACCATTACTAAAGTTAAAGGCTATTTTATGGGTTTAAGTGAAATCAGTGCTCCTTGCTGATTTTTTTTCTCCAGCGTAGATGATGGCTTGAAATCTAAGTTTTATTGCTACTTTGTATGAATCAATTGTTTAATCTCCTCTATTTACATCCCTTATTTTTTATAGGTTGCCCAGTCTCTTTGTGGAGAGGACTTGATCATTAAAGGAATCAGCGTACATATATCCAATGCTGAACCTAAGCACAATAGCAATAGACAGTTAGAAAGAAGTGGAAGATTTGGTGGTAATCCAGGTGGCTTTGGGAATCAGGGTGGATTTGGAAATAGTCGAGGGGGTGGAGCGGGTTTGGGAAACAATCAGGGTAGTAATATGGGTGGAGGGATGAACTTTGGTGCTTTTAGCATTAACCCAGCAATGATGGCTGCAGCTCAGGCTGCTCTGCAGAGCAGCTGGGGTATGATGGGCATGTTAGCCAGTCAGCAGAACCAGTCTGGCCCATCAGGTAATAACCAAAGCCAAGGCAACATGCAGAGGGAGCCAAATCAGGCTTTTGGTTCTGGAAATAACTCTTACAGTGGTTCTAATTCAGGTGCAGCGATTGGTTGGGGATCAGCATCAAATGCAGGATCAGGCAGTGGTTTTAATGGAGGCTTTGGCTCTAGCATGGATTCTAAGTCTTCTGGCTGGGGAATGTAGACATTGGGTTATGGTTAGTTGGTATACTGGTGGGAATTCAAATTTTTCTAAACTCATGGTAAGTATATTGTAAAATAACATATGTAAGAATTTTCAAAATTGGTTTGTTCAGTGTGGAGTATATTCAGCAGTATTTTTGACATTTTTCTTTAGAAAAAGAGGAAGAGCTAAAGGAATTTTATAAGTTTTGTTACATAAAGGGTTGAAATATTGAGTGTTTGAACGTGAACCGCTGTTTGCCTGATTGGTAAACCAACACACTACAATTGATATCAAAGGGTTTCTCCTGTAATATTTTATCCCTGGACTTGTCAAGTGAATTCTTTGCATGTTCAAAATGGAAACCATTGGTTAGAACTACATTCTTTTCTCCTTGTTTTAATTTGAACCCCACCGTATGGATTTTTTTCCTTAGGAAAATCTCCTCTTTGGAGATCATGGTGTCACAGTGCTTGGTTCTTTTGTTTTTTTTGTTTTTGTTTTTGTTTTAACACTTGTCTCCCTTCATATACAAAAGTACAATATGAAGCCTTCATTTAATCTCTGCAGTTCATCTCATTTCAAATGTTTATGGAAGAAGCACTTCATTGAAAGTAGTGCTGTAAATATTCTGCCATAGGAATACTTCTGTCTACATGCTTTCTCATTCAAGAACTCGCCATCACGCTGCGCAGGCTGCGTCTTTGACGGTGGGTGTCCCATTTTTATCCGCTACTCTTTATTTCATGGAGTCGTATCAACGCTATGAACGCAAGGCTGTGATATGGAACCAGAAGGCTGTTTGAACTTTTGAAACCTTGTGTGGGATTGATGGTGGTGCCGAGGCATGAGAGGCTAGTATGAGCGAGAAAAGGAGAGAGCGCGTGCAGAGACTTGGTGGTGCATAATGGATATTTTTTAACTTGGCGAGATGTGTCTCTCAATCCTGTGGCTTTGGTGAGAGAGTGTGCAGAGAGCAAGGATAGCAAATAACGTACGAATGTTTTTGCATTCAAAGGACATCCACATCTGTTGGAAGACTTTTAAGTGAGTTTTGTTCTTAGATGACCCACGTTAGCTGAATGTGTTAAGTGAAACGATACTTGTATTTCCCCTACCCCTTTGTCAACTGCTGTGAATGCTGTATGGTGTGTGTTCTCTTCTGTTACTGATCTGTAAGTGTGGTAATGTGAACTGAAGCTGATGGGTTGAGAACATGGACTGAGCTTGTGGTGTGCTTTGCAGGAGTACTTGGAAGCAGAGTTCACCAGTGAGCTCGGGGTGTCTCAAAGCAGGGTGGAAGTTCTCATGTCTGTTAGCTACCCATAAGAATGCTGTTTGCTGCAGTTCTGTGTCCTGTGCTTGGATGCTTTTTATAAGAGTTGTCACTGTTGGAAATTCTTAAATAAAACTGATTTAAATAATATGTGTCTTTGTTTTGCAGCCCTGAATGCAAAGAATTCATAGCAGTTAATTCCCCTTTTTTTGACCCTTTTGAGATGGAACTTTCATAAAGTTTCTTGGCAGTAGTTTATTTTGCTTCAAATAAACTTATTTGAAAAGTTGTCTCAAGTCAAATGGATTCATCACCTGTCATGCATTGACACCTGATACCCAGACTTAATTGCTATTTGTTCTTGCATTGTCCAAAGTGAAAAGTTTTTTTTGTTTTTTGTTTTTTCAAATCTAGTTTTTAATAAGTCTGGGTGACCGCACCTAAAATGGTAAGCAGTACCCTCCAGCTTTTTCTTAGTGCCTCTGTGCATTTGGGTGATGTTCTATTTACATGGCCTGTATAAATCTCCATTGGGAAATCATCCTTCTAAAAATATTCTTATTTGAAGGAGTGGGCAAAGCAATGTTAATTTAAAATGCTTTGTAGCAAAGCCTATCAATTGAAATGAAGGGAATATCAGCACCTTTCTAGTTGGGGATTTGAAAAGTGGAATTAATTGCAATAGGGATAAAGTAGAAGAAACCACAAATTATCTTGTGCCTGAAATCCATTAAGAAGCCTGATAGCTTTAAGAACTAGCAGGGTGGGTTGTCTGTCTGTGGAAGTGTTAAGTGGAAGGGGCTTTGTCTTCCAAAGGTGGGGAAATAGAATAATGTCGAATAAATCTACAAAACTCAAGACTCTCACGGTGCATTGTTAAGTATGTAAAAGCAATAATATATTGATTCTCTATTGTACTTAAAATGTAACTAACTTCTGTGAGAGTCAGCTCCTTTTCTAGTGGAAGAATGTAACAGTTTTTGTGTTGATAATTTACCTAATGCCCTTATCTAATTAGATTATGATAACTAGGTTTGTCATTTTGAAAGCTAATGTGTTTTAAACTTTTATAAATGAAGTCATCTTTTAGGCTTATGGTCGCCACATTGTTTTATTCAGTTTCCTCTGTAAAGGATCTTGCGTTGTTTTTTTTTTTTCTGCATCTAAATTGCATGATTTCCAAACCCTGTACCATCTGAATTTTGCATTTTAGCACTTGCACTATTACTCAGCAGCAGTAACATGGTAACACTTAAAATGGTATTCGGGGACCTCCAAAGACTAAACTGACAAGCCTTCAAGAAGCCCAGGGGTAAGTTAACTTTGTCAATGGCATGGTTTTAATCCCTTATTTACACTTGTGTAAATCTAGTTACCAGTCTTAGAAGGCTTTCAATGTTGAGTAGCCTTCTATTAACATGTTTATGGTACTACATAGCTATGGGTATTTAATTCTACCCTTAAAAAAAATTGAAGTTTAGAAGTAAACTATTTGGCAAAGATTTGTTTTTAAAGTCTATTTGGTCATCTAAATGCATTCATTCTAAAAACTTTTTTGAACCAGTTGAATAAAAATTTTCATTGCCACCACAGTTTAGTGTCTGGAGTCTTACTGGAAAAATACAGTTTCTTTTTTTATTTATGTGACAAAGATGCTGGAAAGTTACCTTTAAAAAGTGAGCCTCTAGAAGTTGCACTTTATATGTACAAGAGAAGTTAGTTGAAATCACAGTGAATTTCTACCTAATAATGGTGACTCTTTGGCTAGAATGAGAAGTTTTATTGAGTGTTAGATATTAAAACTTTTTAGGGAGGCCAACTAAATGAAATGTTTTAAGGTTGGGTCAGGGCTTAAATTTTGTCCTTAGGAAAGATGTTAAGTACATAGTAATTCAGATGTATGTGATAATTAGAATAGTTTTTTGTTGTTAATTACTAGGAGAGCAACTCTGAATTGTGTATTTAAGTTCTGTACTCAGCTGTTGTACAATCTGTAATCTATTTTTTTTAAGTGTGCCCAAGTATTTCATGTTCATGGTAAGAAAAAAAAAAAACATTATATTTATCAGTAATACCGCCACTTATTTTTAATGTATTTCATCTTATGGAAATGCCACTTTTGAATCAACTGTCTTCTGAATTTGAACATTATTTAGGTTATTTCCAAGCGCTAGGAGTAATCTCACAGCTAAATTAAAATCTTAGCATTGTAATTACCAGGTCAAAGACTATGCATGCTTTTAAGACTTGTGAGATATATTGCCAAATTGTCCTTTAGAAAATCTGTTGTCTTTGATAATGTGAAATAGTGCCGTTTGTGTTCTTTGTTTGGCAGTTTTTTATAATTAAAAAATTATAGTGTTGGTTTTAACATGGAAATCAGTCTATACATAGGCCAAAGTGTTGCTATTTCCAATTTATCTACGCAAGAAAAACATTCAAAGTAACTCCTGAACCAATACTGCTGTAATATATAACATTCTCAGATCAGTAAGAACAAATACAAAAATAGTTAAAGAACATGAACAGGAAACTTCATAGAAATGCAAATGGAGAGTAGAAAAAGACACTGGACTTTGTTAAGTAAGTAAATGTAGATTTAATCCACGAGTTTGTAATGGATTGGCCAAAAGAAGACAAGTAACGCTACAGTGGCTTATGTCCCCTTGAGTTAAGTAGTGAAAGAGTGGCTAGTGGACACGGGCCTGAAAGGCAGGCTCACCTGCAGTCGGGTTCGGTTAAGGTGGAATGGCAGCGCTCCTGTTCACATTTCTCAGGTCAGTTTGCCACTAAGATCTCTTACGGGTATTTTTTAAAACAAAGAATCACGTACTAGCTGAAGACACATTACTATTAATGATGCTCTTGATCCAGGGAATGTAGTTTATTACTTTGGTGTAGACCCCATACTGATCTGCTTCCCCACAATTAGTGGAACCCCATGACACTATTCCTCCCACAAACCACTTCTGGGTCTCATTATCTAGAAACACCAACGCCCCCCCACTGTCACCTCTACAGCTGTCCTTGCCCCCACTTTGCAAGCCAGCGCAAAGCATGTTATCAGTTACCCTTCCCTCTGGATAGGACTTCTTTTCGTAGGCAGCAGTACATTTTTGATGGTCAACAACTGGTATGTCAACAAACTTTAGATTTCTGGCAAGAAACCCCCTTTGGGTTAATCCCCATCCAGATGCAGTTCCAATGTCATTTGTCCTCATGAAAGATTCCGCTTCTTTTCTTGGCAAACAAATAGGCATGATGTTGCTGTTGATTACAACTTTGTTCTTCAGTTTAATCAGTGCTATGTCGTTATCGTAACCAGCATCATGAATGTAACTTTCGTGTATAAAGATGGCCTCGGCCCAGGCTTGTGTATAATTAGGTGATATTCTCTTCAGGGCACCCATTCTAATCTGTAGGGAGGCAGCGTCTTCTCTTTGGTCATATACAGCATGAGCAGCTGTTAGGACCCAGTTGTCATGCAGAAGTGCGCCTGCTGCCATAGTTTTACCTAGTAACAGCACTTGCCAAGGGAAGTAACCAAGCTTTGCATTTTGTCCTCCATATATACGACCTTCTGTAGTACGGGTGGATATTCCACACACTGGGGAAAGAAGCAGATGTAGAGAGCCTTTACAGAAACCTGATGGTGTTTTTCTCCAATTATTACCACTTTGGAGTTATCAATTACTCATGTTTAGTGTCAGCCAAAAATTGCATCACACGAATTGGTGTTTGTCCACCTGTACAGGCAAGTGAGTATAGTGTATATGTTTTACTGCTCAAAACATTGTTCAAAGATCCGATAAAACCATTTGGTATTTTTTAGCTCCTCAGAAAATGAAGTGAGTGAAAATTAATATGTAGAAACTAATTTGTTTCGCCAAAGTAACTTGGTCTCAGGACTGGGAATGTGTTCGGTAAGGCTAACAGGAGTTGTCTGAGCTGGTGTGTGCGGGAAGTGAAAGTAAATAACCTCTCCATTGCTTCTGTTTTCCTGCTTGTAAAATGGGATATCTACCGTGTAGTTCTGGGAAAAGCAGAAACTAGGGTCGATATCATAGGATTTGCAGACTACTTTCACCTTTGAACATTCAAATGTTTTAAAAATGAGAATGTTACAGTTGTAGCCAGGAACCTTCAGGTTCAGAAATTATTTCTGGTCTAGTTGTTCCTTCCAGACACTAGACTTTACTATATATTGCTAACTAAATATGCTTATTAATGTAGCAAATATGTTTCCTGTTGTGGTAGAATACTCTTTATGAAAGCTTATAAACATTGTGTCAACTGAGACTAACCGGTAATGGATATATTATTACTTTTCTGATTTTTTTTTTTCTTTTTTGTCAACTATATCTTCAGAGCCAATTCTGGTAAAAACTTTTTCTGAGTACTATTAAAAGGCAAATTGCATTAATGTTTAAAAACTAGATGTCATTGGAAACAATTGCTTAGGGAAATAATGAGGTTATTAGCTTTGGGTTTTAATAGCATTTCTGTAGAGAAGAAAAGTAACAGAACTCATGTTTATAAATGTATAAATGGTTCAAGATAATTTTAAGTATCATTTAATTTTTTATGCTTGCCTAGTTGTAAGGTCAAAAATAGTCAAATGACTGATGCAGTCAGCACCTAACAAACCACTCCACATGGAAAGGGGTAATGAGAACATACTATTTGGAAATAATAAGTTGGTCTAAGAGCCAAGTGCTGAAATCACATTTCTGCCTACACCGCTAAAGCGCTACTTACTGTCTTCTACCCAGTTCTACATTCCATCAATTACAAATCTCTTGTATAAATGTATCCATTACCAGGCTCACAGGCTGGGAGTGATTTTTCTCTTTTGGAGCTCGTCCAGAATCCATCAGCCTCACACACATATTTACCTGCAAATCATTGGAAAAACAAAAATGTTTAACTGCATGTAAAAGGTGGTTGTCATTTGCTTGAATACCCCCTTGAAAAATGTTGATTCTTGAGCATCAGTGGGAAATAGAGGTGTCTGAATAACCGTTTTACATGATTTCATAAATAGGAGGTCTCTGCATTACCATGTTTGCTTGCAAAGTGGAAACCTTTTAGATGTGTAACTTGAATATGTATCAAGATCTCAAGTGCTTAATGATAAGGTTTTGACTTGTTAAATTAAACCATTTGGAATATATTGTGTGTTTGTGGTAGTCATTTACTAGATAAGATCTGTTTTCAGATTCTTGCAAATTGACATTAAAGTCACTTCAGCTGCAATATTTTACTTAGCAGGTGGGAGACGTGCCTTTTAATCTTTTGCCTAGCCTTAGCCAAAAATGTTGGGTAAGTTTATTTTCAGATCATGAAGACTTAGGTTCCAAATATTACCCACCCCCAGCTTGGAATAGTTTGCTTACCATCGTCGGTTGTCATTGTGTAGAACTCATTGCAGTGGTATTTAACCACAGCCCTGTACGTGGTCACTGCAGGAGCTGTGATGTACTCCACCTGGCCACTGGGTAGATCGTCAGGAGGGCCACAGTCCACAACTAATAAATGATGGGAGAGGGAAGTCCGTTTGTACTGAATTCTAACATTAAAATGATGTGTGGAGATTGTGATGGTGGTTGGCTGTGTCGTGCTGTAACCTGAAGGCATGTTCAAGGTGGACATTATTTCATCTCTGAAAATGAGCATCACCTTAAGTGTAGTTTTAAAGCGTCACTCTTTCCTATCTCTCGCTAAACAGCTAGATGGAATTGAAGGCCCTGGGCAAGGAGGGTAGGATGCTTTCCCTAAAGGAAGGGGATTTGAAACCACTTGGACTTCCTTAGCATTCTCACATGTAAAAAAAAGTGGTCGGCCTTTGTTGAAATCTCGTGCAACAAAATAGCGACAGAAGAAAACAGCACGGCATGCAGGCGGCAGGTACAGTCTGGCTCCATGTAAACTGGTGCAATTTGAAGACTGAAGGGCTCGGCTTGTTATGATCCTTAGCTTTTTAGACGACCTAGAAGTCACGCTACCTTGAGTTTGGGTTGGAATTCATACCTGCTTGGACATTAATGTGAAATAACTAACCAGTTTCTCAGAAAGTGGTATCAGTCTAAAAATCATAGTTTTGTACACAATAAAAAATTGTTGATGTATTTCTGTGGATACTTAAGAAATCGTACTTGGTTTTCAGCCGCTTAATCGCAGTGTGTCTGGCTCTGTGCCAAGTGCTTAGTCCAGCTTGTCTATAATTTCTCCACAGGGATTACGCCCAGAACCACAGAAGGGGCAGGATCGGGGCTCACACCCGCACCTCTCACTCCCTTCAGTGCCAGCTCGTCCTTGCTGTTCTTAAACTAAAAATTGGTAGTATGTTGGTGGTAGATTCTGACAGGAATATAAATTTTAGAGATGAAAATATTTAAATTCCCCCAGGAATTTTGTAGAAACCCTTGAACAAGATATGTGAAGATACAGAGTTATTAACTACAGCATGTGTAATGGTAAAAAACTGGAAATAAAGATCACATGGACTGAAAATCAGCTCTCGTGGAATACTAGACAGTCATTAATAAGAATGAGCAGCTCTGTTAGTACTCAAATTGATGTGGAAAGATACCCCAGCGATTATGGAGGGGGAGGGTAAATTGCAGTCAGATTGGGAATCCTGCTTTGGTTCAAAAGTATGTAGTAGTGAAATACATTAGTATGAATAGCATAGGAGATAATGATGTGAAGGAATGGACCCTAGTGTCAAAGGTGTCAGTAGTTTGAGGATTTGGGCAAGAGAGGTTTTCACTTTTTGTTTTGTAAATTTGTTACTTCCACTAACATTGATGCTTTTGAAGTGGGGTTGTTGGAGAAGACTTCAGAGTCCCTTGGACTACAAGGAGATCAGTCCTGAATATTCATTGGAAGGACTGATGCTGAAGCTGAAACTCCAATACTTTGGCCACCTGATGGGAAGAACTAACTCACTGGAAAAGACCCTGATGCTGGGAAAGATTGAAGATGGGAGGAGAAGGGGACGACAGAGGATGAGATGATTGGATGGCATCAGCGACTTGATGGACGGACTTTAAGCAAGCTCCTGGAGTTGGTGATGGACAGGAAAGCCTGGTGTGCTACAGTTGCAAAGAGTCGGACATGGCTGAGTGACTGAACTGAACATGTAACATAATTCATTAGATACATGACTCAGGTCACAAGATGGTAATGGACAGTGTCATCCCAGTTTGATGTGGATATATGTGTGTATGTACAGGTATATATACATACATACACACTCCACAATTATCTGCATCAAGTGGTGGCCTGAACATGTTTGCATGTGTGATATATGTAATTGAAGAGATATACACCAAAATAGCAACAGTGGTTATACTCTGATACAGTGGGATTATGAGTATTACAATGTTTGTAATTTTTCTCTATTCCCCATCTTTTATGAGTATTTTATACTTAGAAAAGTGCTTTTGCATATACTAAAGCAAATACTTTTCCTATTAGCGTGGTCCCATTTTAACTGCTTAAGTGTGCACCTAGACACTGGGTAAGACAAGCAAACTTAGAATTCAAGCCCTGATAAATAAAATTTTCTAAAAAGACCAGAAGCAGTAGTAGCAGAAGCAGCTACAGGCGTTGTAGTCACACGTACGTACTGCTGCACGCTGGCATCGGTCGGTCCCAAGAGCCATCTTTCTGACAGACCGCAGTAAATGATTTCAGGGGTAAATTACCCTAAAGAGGAATTGAGAGAATATTAACCTTGTTTTCATCATGAAAGCACTCCATAGTAGTTCCTCTTCTAGTGTTTCGAGAGGTGCTCCCAAGGAGGGTGATGAACCCACATGACACAGCCCAGCTGCCTTGGTACACCTGTGTGCTTGGTGATGTCATCTATGCGTGTGTCTCTTAAAGATGTTGACCTCTTGCAGCAGTTTTTGTTTTTGCTTTCCATTTTAATCCAAGAACATGTCAGATTTCAAGTTCCTGCTGATGCTGCACCATTTCTTTAAGTGCCAAAGGGTGATGGTCAGAAGTCTGGGGAAGGTCAACCTGATCAGGCATGGAATGAATGTGTCTGGATTTTTCTAGCCTGCAGCTATTAGCTGGAGGAAAGTCATTTAAAATACTTCCTTAAGCTTCACAAGGGTGTTCTCAATCAGTTCCATTGCTAATATCATTTAGAGGGACATTTTTGACATTGAGGTATTTTTCTAAAACAGACTTTAAATGAAAGAAGGTGCCTTTGACAGAAGCTTTATGCTTCAAAGGAGAGCAGGATGATTTTTTTCTTTCATCAGAGACTGAACAGGAAATACTAAAAAAGAGACTTCCCTGGTAGTCCAGTGGTTATGGTTAGGACTTCAAGGTTTCACTGCCAGGGACTGGGTTCAATCCCTGGTCGGGGAACCACAAGCTATGAGGCATGGCAAAAAAAAAAACAAAAAAAAGATATATAGATATATTAATCTTTAAAGATGATGGTTGATAAAACTAGTTAAATAGATGTTCATTTAAAAAGAAAAACTAAAAAAAAAAAGAAAAACTAAACAGGTTTGTGGTTCAAGGAGCTATGGGAAGAGCCCGCCCAGAAGTTTGCAAATTGAGAAAAGTGTCTCACTTTTTCCCCTTCCACAGGACTGGATTGCATAGCCAGCTATCATTTCAGTGTTATTACTTTTCACCGTTGGGATTCAGTGACAATTTTGAAGAACATAAAGAGGACATGTTAATCTACCTGTGCCCCTAAAGCAACACACTAAGCATTTTTTGAAATTATCCTCCCTCTCCCTTGACAGTGGTCACTGTTTATAACTCTGCAGAATATACTGTTTCCAAGGGCCGTTTAATTTTTTGTGGGCCCAGGAGTTGTTTCATATAAAGGTCATTTGACCAGGAGGAGGAGTTTGATTTAATGCAAGGTGATAACATAGAGCACAATGGCAAACATTTAAGCTGCTTTACCAAGAGCTGCAGTAATGTATATGAACTGAGAAAGGCGTTCCTTTATATCACCAGCTTTCCCCAAGACAAAGCTTGTTTAAATAGCAGAGTTCTGGGACTTCCCTGGTGGTTCGATGGTTAAGAATCCTCCTGCTAACGGAGAAGATGTGGGTTCAGTCCCTGTCCCAGGAAGATTCCACATGCTGCAGAGCAATTAAACCCTCGAGAGCCTGTGCTCCACAGCAAGAGAAGCCACCACGATGGGAAGCCCACACGCAGTAGCTAGAGAGTAGCCCCCGGCTTGCTGCAACTAGAGAGAACCTGAGCAGCAGGGAGAACCAGCACTACTGTAAACAAAGCAGTTAACTAAATGTCTTTTTAAAATAGAATTCCTAAGGATAGAAATTTTTCTATAGCCATTTCTCTTAGCAAACGTATCATTTCTTTGAATTTTATTGTTTAATCACAGGGAAAAGAAACCACCATGCTGACAACAGCTGTTTTCCCATATTCCTTTCACATACCTGCTGATGTAAATATGGATTCGTTTAAAAACCGTCATGATTGTGGTTGCAGTTAGCAGTTTTATATTAACTTACTTGCAGAAGTTCATAACCGGTCTCGCAGAAGACCGAGAAGTGGTCTTTCAGGATGTATTTGGCTTGCACAGGGGAGATGCGGCCATTAGGTGGCGCCAATGGATCAGGGCAAGGCTGAGCTGAGCAAGGAAATGAGACGTTTGAGTTTGGCTGTGGTCTACAGCAGGCAAGTCTGAATTGAGCAATTAGAAGTTCTGGATTTATAAGTGAAACACTTAATGTGTAGAGGGAGCTTGCCACAAATGGGATAGAGTTCTTAAGATTTAAATTCAAAGGCAAGATTAAACTCTCCGTTGCTTATTGTACAAATTAGGATTTGTTGTCTGGCCTGGGCTTCAGCCAAAGTGATGGAAAGAAAGTCAGGCATGCAATAAGGGAGCATGGTCATGGCAAAGGGTGTGTCTGCTGCCCGCCAGGGGCCTCACACGCACTGCAGAGAACTGGGGAACGTAACGGGGGTGGGGGGGGAGGGGAAGAGCTGGACCACATGCATTTAAGTCACAAGAGAGTCTCAGTTTCCTCATCCATAAGCCTGATGAGACTTTGCTCACCTGTTGGGGCTTTGTGAGGACTGAGTGTGAAGCACAGACGAACGTGCTTTGCTAAGAAAGTGTTAGTCAGTCATGTCCAACTCTTTGCGACCCTATGGACTGTAGCCCGCCAGGCTTCTCCATCTGTAGGATTTCCCAGGTAAGGATACTGGAGTGGGTTGCCATCTCCTTCTCCAGGGGATCTTCCTGACCCAGGAAGTGAACTCAGGTCTCCTGCATTGCAGGCGGATTCTTAACTGGCTGAATCACCAGGGAATAAGCACTGGAAGGAGATCAGCCCTGGGATTTCTTTGGAAGGACTGATGCCAAAGCTGAAACTCCAATACTCTGGCCACCTTATGTGAAGAGTTGACTCATTGGAAAAGACTCTGATGCTGGGAGGGATTGGGGGCAGGAGGAGAAGGGGATGACAGAGGTGGAGATGGCTGGATGGCATCACCGACTTGATGGACTTGAGTTTGAGTGAATTCCAGGAGTTGATGATGGACAGGGAGGCCTGGCGTGCTGCAATTCATGGGGTCGCAGAGTCGGACGCGACTGAGTGACTGAACTGAACTGAACTGAACTGAAGAGGTGGTTGCAGCCAGGGAGCCCTCCCAGCAGACCTCGTGGCTCAGAGCTAGACTGGCACCTGGGAAGCCTCTCCTGTCCCTCATGAGCATGTGCCCACAGGGCTCAGGACTGGCTTCTACTTTGGCCTCCAAACCCTGGCTTGTTGTCACCCCATGGCTTCAGCCCATCCCCCATGGCTGACAATCCCCCAAGGCCACCCCTCAGCCCACGCAGGCCATTTGCCTGTCCCCTACTTCCTCCAGCAGCTGATCTCTATGTCTCTGGGTGACTCAGTCCCAGGCAGGCCCCAGAGTCTCCAGGGACATCCCAGGGCTTCCTGAGGCTGTCTTAATCCCAAGCCAGGGCCCTGCTCACACCCTCCTTCACACACACTGCCAGGCCTTGTGCCAGCCCCTTCCCACCAGCCTGGCAAACCTGACTTTTCCCTCCTACTCGCTCTGAAACCAGTACTCCTGGTTTAGAAATTTCATTACTTTGTCACACAGGAAGGCAAAAGGCTATTAAAAAATGAAATGTTTGGGACTTCCCTGGGCATCCAGTGGTTAAGACTTTACCTTCCAATGCTGGGGGTTATGGGTTTGATCCCTGGTCAGGGAGCTAAGATACCATATACTTCTGGGCGAAAAGAAAAAAAAAAACAGAAGCAATATTGTGGCGAATTCAATAAAGACTTTAAAAATGGCCCACATCCAAAAAAAAAAAACGGGGGGCTTCACAAAGTGCCGATCTCTGCCCTCCTGACCAGGCTCTCATTCTTTCCCACATGTCCAACAGAGGTGGCCCAAAGGTTAATCTTTGTTCATCCAATCTCCTCATTTTAAAAATTAATACCTCCTTCACACACACCCCATGCCTTCTACATTAACCCACCAACCCCCACCTTTCCATGGAGATGTTATCCTTCACTGGATAATTGAGACATTACATCTTAGGAAAGTTGCTTTAAGAGGCTCAGTGTCACATGGCCAGGAAGCAGGTGGCACTACAGCTGGGACATCAAGCTGGGCAGCCTGACCCTCAGCCTGCACTCTCAGCACGGCTTTGGCTGCTTTGGAGTTTCTCCAGTTCAGTTACTCGGTCCTTCCAAAAACATCCTGAGAGACCAGTTGGCTTAGAGTGTCAACTCGCAGGGGGACAGTCACATCCAGTGGTCAGTGCCCAGAAGATGGGGGACTTGGACTTACATCTAAGGAGGTAGTACCAAGAACCATCCAGTGTGTGAGGATCTGTCATGAGGAAGAGGTGGGGAAAGCCCAAGAGGCCTGGAGGGTGGAGGCGAATCAGGGAGGCAGATGCCCAGCTGCAGATGCCCCGTCCAAACCCTCTGTGACAGGAGCCCCCATCTCTGCCCACCCCATCACACCCACTGCAGCTTCACACCAAGAAAGACGGGCTTTTGCACATAACAGTGCCCTTGCCCTTGGGACAACACCCTTCCGTATTCCTCCCTTCGCCTCTCCCTTCTCCCCTGAAGCAGGTTATAAGACCCTTGTGTGACAAGGTGTCTTCCTTACACTCAGAGGGAAGCCTTATGACCAAAGACAAAGGGATGCCAAGAAGAATCCTAACAAACAGGGCTGGCTACATTTGAGTCATTGAAAGGACTGAGGCTGAAGCTGAAGCTCCAATACTCTGGCCACCTGATCCCAAGAACTGACATTGGAAAAGACCCTGATGCTGGGCTTACTCAGGGCAGGAGAAGAAGGGGACGACAGAGGATGAGATGGTTGGATGGCATCACCGACTCAATGGACATGAATTTGAGCAAGCTCCGGGAGTTCGTGATGGACAAGGAAGCCTGGCATGCTGTAGTCCATGGGGTCGCAAAGAATTGGACACTACTGAGTGACTGAACAAGTTTCCCCCAGTTCACCACCCTTACTTCATACTCCTCAACCTGTCACACTCCTCAGGAGCAGCACAGAAGTACACAGCTGTCTCTCTGGGTCTTCATTTCCTTAGGAAGTCACCTGTGCCATGTAAAGTGTGGAGTGTGTGTGGAGTGTTAGCCACTCAGTCGTGTCCAATTCTTTGTGACCCTGTGGACTATAGCCCACCAGGCTCCTCTGTCCATGGGATTCTCCAGGCAAGAATGTTGGAGTAGGATGCGCTTCCCTTCTCCAGGGGCTCTTCCTGACCTAGGAAGTGAATCCAAGTCTCCTGCATTGCAGGCAGATTCATACCATCTGAGCCGCTGGGAAGCCCTAGTGCCACATAACACTTAACATGAAATGAACAAGTATGTTTTTTCCCATTAACCTGTCAGTTTGCTTTTCAGACTCAGCCAGGGACACTGAGCGGGTTAAGGAAAACTTTTCCCTTCCCAGTTTCCAGGGCCCAGCCAGGAACAGTTCCATCCCTTGTGGTTCCTTGATGCTTCTGAAAGAGCCCCTACCTGCCCTCACCTGTGCTGTTGTATCGGACCTTCCAGCCCATGTGGTCCCCCGACTGATCGGTGGTAAAGGTGATGGTCACAGTATTGCTCTTGGTTTCAATCCTGCGGGGCAATGTCTTCCCACAGAACGGACCGTATTCTGCCTTGTCTGTTCGAATCTGAAAAAGGAGAGATACCTGTCACCCCAGGACCTACCGGGCCAGGGTGAGGTGGGGGCCAGAGGAAGCAGACCTTAAGAGAGTCGTAGGGGCACAGGGTCTCAGGGTGCATCTCCACATCAAAGGACTCCACAAAGTCCAAGATGATATGGAATCCCTCCTCCAAGTGGATGCTGTAGGTGCAGCTGGAGAGTTTGGGGTATGGCTGCGGGTATTCAGGGCTGCTGAGCTCTCCAGACCGGGCAGTGAAGACCTGGCTGGAACACAGGGCTGAGCAGAGCGGGGAGGACAGGCAGAGTGAGCCAGGCCCAGCAGCCTGGCTCGGCTACTGGTCGAGCTCAGACACCAGCCCCAGAGGCCCCTCCAGAGACGACACCCCACCCAGGGGCTGAAGGGACAGTTTAGGGAGGGGCTTCCTCTGGCTTCCAGGCTTTAGCTGACACAGGCGACACTTGAATGCACATTCTCCAGGGGCTGCACTCACACCCCCAGGAAAGGTGGGGGCCCTAGACCAAGGCTTCTGTTGCAGGGATCACTGGGCCAGAGTCCCAGTTCCAGGAATGAGGGGTGTGGGATCTGCCCAGGGGGAAGAAGGCACCAAGAGAAGAGAAGGGGACTTTCCTTATTCCCCAGGAATTGGGTGGGGAGTGGATGGGAGGAGGGATATCTCCTTGGGCTGAGGGTCACCCACCCACCCCTGACTCTAGCAACCCCCAAATTCATCTCCCCCAGGCCTGGCCAGTCCAGCCCAGCCTCCCTTGGGCCCTCCCCCCGCCCACCTTCCCTGGATCAAGACAGGGGGGCAGTTGAGGGAAGTTCAAGTCCACATTGATCACAGATGAGTCTGGTGCCCACTTTCCCCACTGAAACAGCTGGTTCTGCCTTTGAAGAGGGAAGTCAGCATCACTTATGGGAGGGTCCTTCCCCCCTCCCCCAGGTGGGGGGGGGCATTTCAGGAAGTAGGAGCCCAGCACTGCCTTTCTTCTTCTACGTGTCTGCTCCCCAGGGTGCAGAGGCAATCAGCCCCAGACGTGGGGGACCAGATTACCTGTCAGCGAGTTGATGGGCAATCAGTTTCCATCCATCAAAACCTCCCTGGCCTCTCTGCTCCAGGTCAGGCTCCCCCAGCCCAGCTCCCACAGGACCTGACTTGCCCTCTGAACAGGAAGTGGACCCAAGGATGCTCCGAGCCCAGTCCTTGGGTTCCTGGTAGGGGAGCAGCAAGAGCTTGGCTGCCCTGTGGGAACTCAGGCAAGCCTATGCCCCTCCCTGGACCACAAGGCCCCACCATCAAAACGAGGGTTGAGGCAGAGCAAGCCCTTCTGCCAAAGACACCTGTGGCCCCATGGAGGGGGCCGCCCCACCAACTGGGGCCCCTCAGACTGAGATGAGGGTGGAAGAGGAGAGAGGCCAGGGAGCACATCACGGCCCTTCCCCACTGTCCCCCCAGAGACAGGCAGCAGGTGGAGGTGGAGCCACATTTATTGTTAGGTCCGAGGGGGCGGTCAGTGGGGGCTGCAGGCAGCAGCAGACTTGCCCAACCCAGATGGGAGCTGGAGGGGAGGCTAGAGGCTCTGCTCTGGAAGAGAACAGAGACAGAGAGAGACATGGGGGAGGGATGGCTGAGCAGGGGGCGCAGGGTCAGCTTCGAGGGATGTGGCTGCTCACTTCCCAGGGCGCCAGCTGGTTTTCCATCCAGGCCCCTGGCAAAGGTGCAGAGGGGCATCCAGGCAGTGGAGGACAAAGGGGTTGGCTGGCTGGGCACCAAACAGCAGCTTTGAGCAGGCCCTGCCCCCACCCTGAGGTTCCATGAAGGGAAGCTTGTATGAAGCAGGCCTGGGGCCCCCCACTCCTCCATCCTGGAGCCCCCCCACCCCAGGGAGGGCGAGCACTGAATGGCCAGGTACAGAGTGAGGGCCTAACACAGGCTCACAAGTGAATGAGCTGAAGGGGATGAGAGTGAGCCAAGGACAGGGCAGAGGTGGGCGAGGAATTGGAGAACACGGGTGAATGGATGGATGGATGTGTGGATAGATGGATGGATAGTTGGATGGGTGGATAGACAGATAGATGGATGGGTGATAGATGGATAGATGGATGGATGGATGGGTGAGTGGACAGATGGGTAGAGGATGAATGGGTGGATGGTGAGAGGGGACAGAAGACCAAGAAGGGGCCACCACCTAGGAGAAGTGTCTAGAAGGCCAAGGCCAGTGGTCCCTCCAGTCACCTGGGCAGAGCAACTATGTCCTTGAGGAGCCAGTGGCATCTTGGGGCAGAGTGGGGGCTGGGCCAGGCATAGTGTCCCCCTTTTCCCCTTTCCAGCTGTGGCTCACCTGAGCAGGTGCGCTTGTTCCTGTGGAGAACATAGCCCACACGGCAGGAACAGTAGAAGCCGCCCAGGTGGTTGTGGCAGTGGTGGTCGCAGGTGGGGGCCTCTCCTGGGGGCACCTGGCACTCGTCAATGTCTGGGGGAGGGCCAGGCAGGCAGGCAGCAGGAAAGGAGAAGGGATATCACTGAGCCCAGGCGTGGGCTCAGAGGCCCCCAGCCTCACAGCTGCCCTGAGAGGAGCCTCCTCAGGAATGGAGGTGGCTCGTGCCCGGCCAAGTGCTAGAGCCAAACAAAGGTCACTGTGGCCTTCCTGCAACAGGTGGAGGGAGACCTCAATTTCATCCTTTTTAAACCAATGAAGGTGAAGCGTCCTGCTCCACGTAGCCAGGCCAGCACAGGGAGCAGCCTGCAAGGGAACCCGGTGGGTAGGCCTCTATACAGGTTTCACTGAACTCTTAGAGCAGCCTCAGGACAAACACAGAGAGGTTGAACCACTTTCCCAAGGCCACACAGCAAGTCCCTGCAAGAGCCAGAATCTGAAATCAAGCATCAAAGTCCACAGGCAGAGGCCCCACTCAGGCTGGTGGGGCTTCACCTGCCCATCTGCAAATGGGCTCACCTGGCCCTTGCATCACAGGGGCCCCTGAAGAAATCCCTGGCACAGAAGGGCGTTCAGTCTTAGCACCTGGGGCTTAGTCTAGAGCAGAGGTCATGGCCTGTTAGGGATATTTGCATTGTGATGATGTCAGACCAGGTGTGCACTCTTCTCCTGCCGGTCTGGCAAGAAGCCAGCCTCAGGGACCAGAGTGGGGGTGGGGAGGAGACCAAAGGGAGGACCAGTCTGGCCTGAGACCGAATCCCGCCCCCACAACCGGCCTCCTCCCCCACTCACCCTCTGCAGAGTAGAAGGCCTCGAAGCCCGTGAACGGCTTCTCGTTGGAGTAGTCGGAGCGGAAGGTGACATCCAGGCTGGAGCCCGGTGAGTAGAAGGTGTCGTTGCCAGGCGCCCGCTCCGTGTCCGTGCTCTCTGAGCCGCACAGCGTGGCCAGCTCCTTGGTCCCGGCGCTCAGCTGGGGGGGTCGGGGGTCACGGGGAGCAAAGGCGCAATGCCAGACCTGACTGCCCTCCCGCCCTCCGAGGTCAGACCCTGCTTCCCGGTGCCCCATCCCCCCGCCTGCCCTGCTGGCACCTTGACAAAGTCATACTCGCACAGGTAGGAGGGCTCCAGCTGGAAGTGGGTGAAGTAGAGGCGCAGGCGGTAGCCGGGGGGCGCCGTCAGGGCCCAGTGCCGCTCCTGGTTGTTGGCGTACTGGTCGGGGAAGCCGGGCGATGCCAGGCGCCCGAACACTGGCTTGGGCCACTGTGGCCCTGAGGACGCAGCCGCCGAGCCCCACAGCAGGCCCAGGAAGACCAGCAGCCTAAGGGCAGTGCAGGGCAGGGGCGGTGAGGCCTGCTCTCAGCCCTCACGCCTGCCAAAGAGGTCCTGGGGGCTTCCACCCACCTCATGGTGCACCCGGTGTCCTCCGGCTGACTAGGCGCCGTCTGGAGCCCCAGGGCGCCTCACCTTTGATCTGTTTGTCCAGCGCCTGGCCCTGCCCCCAGCCGCCCTGGCCTTCTGGGAACAGACCCCATGACTCCTGCCTGCCCAGATTTCTGGGCAGCGAGAGCAGGATGCCAGGAGCCAGGGGCTGGGTCTGGATGACGGCCGGGCCCGGGAACAAATGCTAGCTCTGTCTTCACCCTTGACCTCTGGGGTTCCCCAGCAGTGTGTGACTTCCGAGGTCACTCGGAGTCCTGGGGACAATGATCTCAAAGGTGGTGGCTTCTAGGTGGACACGGGGGAGGCACACAGGCATCTACCTTTCCTTCCTGGCAGAGAGAAGAGGGGAGCTTTAAAAACACAAGTCCACAACAATGGGGAACATGGGCGAGGACATGGAATCGACATTTGGGAAGCTGGAGAAACAGATGGACAGGTGGAAATGATGCTCCAGGAAGCAACTCTGAGCTGGCAGTGAAATCAGGAATTTGTGGCCCCAAGTCCTTCTGGACACAATTAAGCATCTTGCGAATCCCTGCTTCCCATCCACCAACCCCAGCAGAAAAGGGTGACTTATTCCTGGAGGATACACCTGTCAAAGCAGGAGATGTAAGAGACACAGGTTTAATCCCTGGGTTGGGAAGATACCCTGGAGGAGACCATGGTGACCCATTCCAGCGTTCTTGTCTGGAGTATCCAATGGACAAAGAGCTTAGCAGGCTACAGTCATATGGTCACACAGAGTCAGATACGACTGAAGCCACTTAGCACATATGCATGCATTCTTGGAGGAAGGATTTGGAGAGTCCCAGGTCCTGCCAAGGATGGCAGGGCCCGACAGCAAACAAGGGCTCCATGCAGACAGACCGCTGTCCTCTGACTCAGCTCCTAGAACCTGGCAGCCACCAGGCTTCTCTCTTTTCCCCGGGAAGAGTGAAGAGGCCAGGAGGAAAGATGTAGAGATGCTGACTTGAAGGTTCTATAAGCAAATGGCTCAGCATGTCATCCACCGTGAAGGTCGCCAATAGTCCCTGTCATGTGCTCAGAGCTTCCAATTAGCTTTTTAGTCCCCAGTCTTACATATGAGCAGAACGTTCAATGATTACTGAGGAAAACCGCACACATGAGAAAGACCAAAAAATATCAACCAACCAACCAACCACAGCAAAACAGAAAACATCAGTGAGAGGGAAATGTCCAAAAGTAAAAGGAAGCAATCATTATTTTCAGAGGAAGAGGGCCAGAACAAGAAGCAAGCACAGGATGCTTGTTGTTTAGCAAGAGCATTCAGGGAACAAAGCATGGTTTTGGGAAATAAAAATATGATAGAAATAAAAAACTCAATAAAATATTTGGAAGATAAGCTGAAGCAATCTTCCAGAAAATAGAGTTTAAAAAGAAATGAAAAAAAAAAAACAGTGAAGATAAGAAGTGTTATATGGGGATTTACCTGGTGGTCCAGTGGTTAAGACTCCAAGCTTCCAGTTTAGGGGATGAGGTTTTTCGATTCCTAGTTGGGGACCCAAGATTCCACAGGGCCCCAGTGTGGCAAAAATAAACTAAACAAACAAACATAATTCATTCCTAAGAAGTCCTATACGGTATGTCAAAGACTGAAAAACAGAAATTCCAGGAAAAGACAACAAAGAAAGCAGAGAAAAGGAAATAATAAACAAAGAAACACAAGGAAACTTCCCAGAACAGAATGCAAGTTTATTGATTGAAAATATCACCCAAGTGCCCAGAATAAGAGATGAAAATAGAACTTTATACATGTCATTTCAAAACAGTAGAGAGAAAAATCATGTTCTACAAATTGTGAGGTACAGAGAGGGAAGCAGAGGGAACGGTCACATACAAAAGGTCAGGATATAAATGATCCCAGAGCTCTCAAAGCAACACTGGAAACTAGAAGCCAGACTCCAGTGAGTGCCATATTGGCATATTCACATCCTCAGGTGTAGCATTCTTCCACACTGATCAAACCAGTCAATCCTACAGGATAGCAACCCTGAATAGTCATTGGTCTGAAGCTCCATACTTTGGCAACTGATGTGAAGAGCTGACTCAGTGGAAAAGACCAGATGCTGGGAAAGACTGAAGGCAAAAGGGGTCACAGAGGATGAAGAGGATGGTTAGATAGCATCACTGACTCATGTATGGACATGAATTGGAGCAAACTTCAGGAGATAGCGGAGGACAGAGGAGCCTGGCGTGCTGCAGTCCAAGGTATCACTAAGAGCTGGACACAACTTAGCAACTGAACAGCAACACAGGACACGGCTGAAAGCATGGTATGTGATGTGTGGCGAGGTGTTCGAGGCATCGCAGAGTCTACCTGGCTTTCTTCTGGATCACTTGTTCAGGGCGAAGTCAGTCACCACAAGTGAGAACAGTCTCTATGGAGAGGTCCGCTTCAAGAGGAAATGGGTCCTCCTGATAACCGCCTCTGTAATTTGCTAGTCCCGTGACTGAATTATCTTGGAAGCTGACCCTCCAGCAATAGCGACAGCTTTACTGCAGCCTCATGAGTGACCCTAAACTGAACCAACCAGCTAAGTCACTCCTGAATTCCTGCCTCACAAAAGACATGCTTATTGTTACTCTTTCAATCTACTGATTGTTTCCATGTGCTACATTTTGGGGTAATTTTAAATGCTGCAATGATAATAAGAATGGAAAACAGCAAATCTCAAAATGTTGAAGGAAGATCATTGCCAACATATTTCTATACTCACCTAAATTCTGAACCCATCAGTTAAGCATGAAGATGGATAAAGACTCTCATGTGTGTCAGATTTTTTAAAACTTTCATCTCTTGTCCCCCTTCTTAGAAAGCATCTCAAGGATGTGCTCCACCAAAATGAGGGAGTAAACCAACAAACAGAAAAATACGAGCTCTGAGACTCAAGAGTGGAATAACATCTGGGTAGTCAGGAGACAAAGAACAGACTTGTCAGAAAGATGAAAATGATAAAATACCTGTAGAGCCTAAAGATTCTTTAAAAAGCTTTTTTTCAGTAGTTATTTTTCCTAAATGAATGTGAAAATTAAGCAAATAGAAAAAGCCTCCAGGGAAAGCAAAAAGCTATGCCAGCGATAAGAGGGTATTGTTTTTTGGTTTTTGTTTTTTTTTTCCTGAGTCTCAGCTGCAAATATTATTTGCAGGGTGGAGCCAACTGACTCTCATTTAATTGATGAGTGTGGTGGGGGCAGGGAAGCAGAGAGCTGCATCTTCACCTTCCCAAATGGGAAGTCAACGGATTGTGACTAAAACTGAAAACAAGCATACTGTTTAGAGTCATGACGGTAAATACCAAAATAATCAGTGGAAGAGGTGAATGCGGCAGACTTGGGAGAGAAGAGTGGGCATACAGAGGGGCTATTTTTCTCCTAACAACTCAGGTGGGAACTATTGGAGTCCTTAAAGTGGGGGCAGGACTGATTTTAATACCTGAACTTCAGGATTCTAGATAGGATTCTTATTCTATTCTCCATATCAGAGATTAGACTTGTTCATGGCCCTCTTCTGGATTTTTGGGACTTGAGAAGACTCGACTCACGTCTCCACAAAACACCAGCTTCTGCAGATGAGTCTGTGTCCACATCACGTCCACCCAGCTGTGGGGTCAGTGCTTTTCCTCAAGGCCCATCTCTTTGAGGTGGGTGCAGACTTCACCTACATTTGAGGAAGTGGAGGGATTTACACTGCAGACACCTTCTACTTCCAGGTCAAGTTTTTTTTTTTTGTTTTTTGTTTTTTTTTTTTTTATGATTTGAATCTTCTCAGAGCAGGGATCAAACCTGTGTCCCCTGCCTTGGCAGGTGGATTCTAACCACTGGATCACCTGCCCAGTCCCAGGTCAGGCATTCTTGCTGCTATTTCTGCAATCTGGGCCCTTTCTTCTTCTTCCCCTGCTCTGAGAAGGAATTCTGATTTCCACCAGCTCAGTGAGAACCATCTGACATGTGTTCTTTGAGAAACCTTGTAACCATTGAGGGCCATGCTCCCATTTTGCAGACAGGATAATTGAGTCAGGAGCTGTGAGTATCTAAGTCACAGATTTCCCTGGTGGCTCAGATAGTAAAGAATCTGCCCGCATGCAGGAGACTGGGGTTTGATCCCTGTATTGGGATGATCCACTGGAGGATACTTGGCAGCCTACTCCAGCGTTCTTGTCTGGAGAATCCCATGGACAAAGAACTTAGCAGGCTACAGTCATACGGTCACACAGAGTCAGACATGACTGCAGTGACTTGGCACACATGCATGCATTCTTGGAGGAAGGATTTGGAGAGTCCCAGGTCCTACTGAGAATGGCCTGACAGCAAACAAGGGCTCTATGCAGACAGACCAGCCTTCCTTGGACTCAGCTCCTGGAATCTGGCAGCCACCAGGCTTCTCTCTTTTCCCCAGAAAGAGTGACGAGATCAGGAGGAAAGATCTAGAAATGCTGACTTGAAGGTTCTACAAGCAAATGGCTCAGCATTTCATCCACTGTGAAGGTCACCAATAGTCCCTGTCATGTGCTCAGAGCTTCCAATTAGCTTTTTAGTCCCTAGTCTTACATATGAGCAGAACGTTCAATGATTACTGAGGAAAACCGCATACATGACAAAGACCAAAAAATATCAACCAACCAACCAACAACCACAGCAAAACAGAAAACATCAGTGAGAGGGAAATGTCCAAAAGTAAAAGGAAGCAATCATTATTTTCAGAGGAAGAGGGCCAGAACAAGAAGCAAGCACAGGATGCTGTTTAAAAACACAATAGACAAAAAAGAGAAACTGAATAAAATGTTTGGGTGATAAGCTGAAGAAATCTTCCAGAAAATAGAGTTTAAAAAGAAATGAAAAAAAAAAAAAAAAACAGTAAAGACTTATATGGAGATTTACCTGGTGGTCCAGAGGTTAAGACTCTAAGCTTCCAATTCAGGGGATGTGGTTTTTCGATTCCTAGTTGGGGACCCAAGACTCTACAGGCCCCCAGTGTGGCAAAAATACAAAAAACTAAACAAACAAACATAATTTATTCGTCCTATACGGTATGTCAAAGATTGAAAAACAGAAATTCCAGGAAAAGACAACAAAGAAAGCAGAGGAAAGGAAATTATAAACAAAGAAACACAAGGAAACTTCCCAGAACAGAATGCGTTTATTGTTTGAAAATATCACCCAAGTGCCCAGAATAAGAGATGAAAATAGAACTTTATACATGTCATTTCAAAACAGTAGAGAGAAAAATCATGTTCTACAAATTGTGAGATACAGAGAGGGAAGCAGAGGGAAAGATCACATACAAAAGGTCAGGATATAAATGATCCCAGAGCTCTCAAAGCAACACTGGAAACTAGAAGCCAGACTCCAGTGAGTGCCATATTGGCATATTCACATCCTCATGTATAGAACTTTTCCACACTGATCAAACCAGTCAATCCTACAGGATATCAATCCTGAATAGTCATTGGAAGGACCCATGCTGAAGCTCCAATACTTTGGCCACCTGATGTGAAGAGCTGCCTCAATGGAAAAGACCAGATGCTGGGAGAGACTGAAGGCAAAAGGAAGAAGGGGTGACAGAGGATGGTGAGATAGCATCACTGGCTCATGTATGGACATGAGTTGGAGCAAACTTCAATAGCAGAGAGACCAGAGGATGGAGGAGCCTGATGTGCTGCAGTCCAAGGTATCACTAAGAGCTGGACACAACTTAGCAACTGAACAGCAACACAGGACACGGCTGAAAGCATGGTATGTGATGTGTGCTGATGCATTTGAGGCATCCCAAAGTCCACCTGGCTCTCTTCTGGATCGCTTGTTCAGAGGGAAGTCAGCCACCATGAGTAAGAACAGTCTCTATGGAGAGGTTCACTTGGGGAGGAAATGGGTCCTCCTGATAACCGCCTCTGTAATTTGCTAGTCCTGTGACTGCATTATCTAGGCAGCTGACCCTCCAGCAATAGCGACAGCTTTACTGCAGCCTCATGAGTGACCCTAAACTGAACCAACCAGCTAAGTCACTCCTGAATTCCTGCCCCACAAAAGATATGCTTATCGTTACTCTTTCAACCTACTGATTGTTTCCATGCACTACATTTCGGGCTAATTTTAAATACTGCAATAGACAATAAGAATGGAAAACAACAAATCTCAAAATGTTGAAGGAAGATCACTGCCAACATATTTCTATACTCATCTAAATTTTGTACCCATTAGTTAAGCATGAAGATGGAATAAAGGGTTTCATATATTTCATTTTTTAAAAAAAAACTTTTAATTCTTGTCCCTTTTCTTAGAAAGTATCTCAGGGATGTGCTCCACCATAACAAGGGAGTAAACCAAGAAACAGAAAGATATGGTGCCTGAGAGCCAAGAGTGGAATTCCATCTGGGTGTTCAGGAGACACAGAACAGACTTGTCAGAAAGATGGAATTGATAAAACACCTGTAGAGCCTAAAGATTCTTTAAAAGGTTGTTTTTTTCAGTAGTTATTTTTCCTAAATGAATGTGAAAATTATCAAATGGAAAAAGCCTCCAGGGAAAGCAAGAAGCTATGCCAGAGATAAGAAGGTATCAGTTTTGTTTTTTTTTTTTCCTGAGTCTCAGCTGCGAATGTTATTTGCATGGTTGTAATGGTGCAAACACTGAATGCGGAGCCAACTGAGACTGTCATTTAATTGTTGAGAGTGTGGTGGGGGCAGGGAAGCAGAGAGCTGCATCTTCACCTTCCCAAATGGGAAGTCGACAGATTGTGACTAAAACTGACAACAAGCATACCGTTTAGAGTCATGATGGTAAATACCAAAATAATCAACAGAAGAGATGAATGCAGCTGCCTCTGGAGAGAAGAGTAAGTATGCTGCTGCTCTGCTAAGTCGCTTCAGTCGTGTCCGACTTTGTGCGACCCCATAGACAGCAGCCCACCAGGCTCCCCTGTCCATGGGATTCTCCAGGCAAGAACACTGTGGTGGGTTGAGATTTCCTTCTCCAATGCATGAAAGTGAAAAGTGAAAGTGAAGTCGCTCAGTCATGTCCGACTCTTTGCAACCCCATGGACTGTAGCCTACCAGGTTCCTCTGTCCACAGGATTTTTCAGGTGAGAGTACTGGAGTGGGGTGCCATTGCCTTCTCCAGAGTGGGTATACAGAGGGGCTATTTTTCTCCTAGCAACTCAGGTGGGAACTATTGGAGTCCTTTAAGTGGGGGCAGGACTGATTTTAATACCTAAACTTCAGGATTCTAGATAGGATTCTTATTCTATTCTCCATATCAGAGATTAGACTTGTTCATGGCCCTCTTCCTGATTTGGGGAACTTGAGAAGACTTAACTCATGTCTCCACCAAACACCGACTTCTGCAGATGAGTCTGTGTCCACATCACATCCACTCAGCTGTGGGGTCAGTGCTTTTCCTCAAGGCCCATCTCTTTGAGGTGGGTGCAGACTTCACCTACATTTGAGGAAGTGGAGGGATTTACACTGCAGACACCTTCTACTTCCAGGTCAAGTTTTTTTTTTGTTTGTTTGTTTTTTATGATTTGAATCTTCCCAGAGCAGGGATCAAACCTGTGTCCCCTGCCTTGGCAGGTGGATTCTAACCACTGGATCACCTGCCCAGTCCCAGGTCAGGCATTCTTGCTGCTATTTCTGCAATCTGGGCCCTTTCTTCTTCCCCTGCTCTGAGAAGGAATTCTGATTTCCACCAGCTCAGTGAGAACCATCTGACATATGCTCCTTGATGAAGCCTTGTAACTATTGAGGACCATGTTCCCATTTTGCAGACGGGATAACTGAGTCAGGAGTTGTGAGTGTCTAAGTCACAGATTTCCCTGCTGGCTCAGACAGTAAAGAATCTGCCTGCATGCAGGAGACTGGGGTTTGATCCCTGTTTTGGGATGATACTTGGTGACCCACTCCAGCGTTCTTGTCTGGAGAATCCCATGGACAAAGAACTTAGCAGGCTACAGTCATAGGGTCACACGGAGTCGGACATGATTGCAGTGACCTGGCACGCATGCATGCATTCTTGGAGGAAGGATTTGGAGAGTCCCAGGTCCTGCCAAGGATGGCGGGGCCCAACAGCAAACAAGGCCTCTATGCAGACAGACCAGCCTTCCTCCAGGTCAGATCCGAGAATCTGACAGCCCCCAGGCTTCTCTCTTTTTCCTAAGAGTGAAGAGGTCAAGAAGAAAGATCTAGAGATGCTGATTTGAAGGTTCTACAAGCAAATGGCTCAGCATGTCATCCACCATGAAGGTCACCAATAGTCCCTGTCATGTGCTCAGAGCTTCCAATTAGCTTTTTAGTCCCTAGTCTTACATATGAGCAGAACTTTCGATGACTACTGAGGAATAGCTCATACATGAGAAAGACCAAAAAATACAATCAACCAATCAACAACACTAAAACAGAAAGCATCAGTAAGTGGGAAATGTCCAAACTAAAAAGAAGCAATCATTATTTTCAAAGGAAGAGGGCCAGAACAAGAGGCAAGCACAGGATACTGTTTAAAAGAGCATTCAGAGAACAAAACGTGGTTTGCAGAAACAAAAACATGATAGAAAAAAAAACTCACTAAAATGTTTGGAAGATAAGCTGAAGAAATCTTCCAGAAAATGGAGTTTAAAAAAAAAACACACAGTTAAGAGTCTCATATGGGGACTTACCTGGTGGTCCAATGGTTAAGACTCTGAGCTTCCAATGTAGGGGATGTGGTTTTTCAATTCCTAGTTGGGGAACCAAGACTCCACATGCCCCACTCTGTGGCCAAAAAATAAAAAAAACTAAACAAAAATCATTGTTAAGAAGCACTATACGGTATGTCAAAGACTGAAAAACAGAAATTCCAGAAAAAGACAACAAGGAGAGTAGAAGAAAGGAAATTATAAACAAAGTAACATAAGGAAACTTCCCAGAAGAGAATGCAAGTTTATTGATTGAAAATATCACCCAAGTGCCCAGAATAAGAGATGAAAATAGAACTTTGCACATGTTATTTCAACACAGTAGAGAGAAAAATCATGTTCTACAAATTGTGAGGTACAGAGAGGGAAGCAGAGGGAACGGTCACATACAAAAGGTCAGGATATAAATGATCCCAGAGCTCTCAAAGCAACACTGGAAACTAGAAGCCAGACTCCAGTGAGTGCCATATTGGCATATTCACATCCTCAGGTGTAGCATTCTTCCACACTGATCAAACCAGTCAATCCTACAGGATAGCAACCCTGAATAGTCATTGGTCTGAAGCTCCATACTTTGGCAACTGATGTGAAGAGCTGACTCAGTGGAAAAGACCAGATGCTGGGAAAGACTGAAGGCAAAAGGGGTCACAGAGGATGAAGAGGATGGTTAGATAGCATCACTGACTCATGTATGGACATGAATTGGAGCAAACTTCAGGAGATAGCGGAGGACAGAGGAGCCTGGCGTGCTGCAGTCCAAGGTATCACTAAGAGCTGGACACAACTTAGCAACTGAACAGCAACACAGGACACGGCTGAAAGCATGGTATGTGATGTGTGGCGAGGTGTTCGAGGCATCGCAGAGTCTACCTGGCTTTCTTCTGGATCACTTGTTCAGGGCGAAGTCAGTCACCACAAGTGAGAACAGTCTCTATGGAGAGGTCCGCTTCAAGAGGAAATGGGTCCTCCTGATAACCGCCTCTGTAATTTGCTAGTCCCGTGACTGAATTATCTTGGAAGCTGACCCTCCAGCAATAGCGACAGCTTTACTGCAGCCTCATGAGTGACCCTAAACTGAACCAACCAGCTAAGTCACTCCTGAATTCCTGCCTCACAAAAGACATGCTTATTGTTTCTCTTTCAACCTACTGACTGTTTCCATGTGCTACATTTTGGGGTAATTTTAAATGCTGCAATGATAATAAGAATGGAAAACAGCAAATCTCAAAATGTTGAAGGAATCATTCCCAACATATTTCTGTACTCACCTAAATTCTGTACCTATCGGTTAAGCATGAAGATGGAATACACAGTTTCATGTGTGTCAGATTTTTTAAAACTTTCATCTCTTGTCCCCCTTCTCAGAAAGCATCTCAAGGATGTGCTCCACCAAACTGAGGGGGTAAACCAAGAAACAGAAAGATACGGGCTCAGAGAATCAAGAGTGGAATACCATCTGGGTAGTCAGGAGACACAGAACAGACTTTTCAGAAAGACGGAAAGATAAAACACCTGTAGAGCCCAAAGATCCTTTAAAAACCTTTTTTTCAGTAGTTATTTTTCCTAAATGGGTGTGAAAATTAAGCAAATGGAAAAAGCCTCCAGGGAAAGCAAGAAGCTATGCCAGAGATAAGGTGTCTTTTTTTTTCCCCCCTCTGAGTCTCAGCTGCAAATATTATTTGCATGGTTGTAATAGGAAAGACACTTACTCCTTGGAAGAAAAGTTATGACCAACCTAGATAGCATATTCAGAAGCAGAGATATTACTTTGCCGACTAAGGTCCGTTTAGTCAAGGCTATGGTTTTTCCAGTAGTCATGTATGGATGTGAGAGTTGGACTGTGAAGAAGGCTGAGCACTGAAGAATTCATGCTTTTGAACTGCGGTGTTGGAGAAGACTCTTGAGAGTCCCTTGGACTGCAAGGAGATCCAACCAGTCCATTCTGAAGATCAGCCCTGAGATTTCTTTGGGAGGAATGATGCTAAAGCTGAAACGCCAGTACTTTGGCCACCTCATGAGAAGAGTTGACTCACTGGAAAAGACTCTGATGCTGGGAGGGATTGGGGGCAGGAGGAGAAGGGGACAACAGAGGATGAGATGGCTGGATGGCCTGACTGACTCGATGGACGTGAGTCTGAGTGAACTCTGGAGTTGGTGATGGACAGGGAGGCCTGGCGTGCTGTGATTTATGGAGTCGCAAAGAGTCAGACACGACTGAGCGACTGAACTGAACTGAACTGAATGGTGCAAGCACTGAGTGCTGAGCCAGCTGAGACTGTCACTTAATTGTTGAGTGTGGTGGGGGCAGGGAAGCAGAGAGCTGCATCTTCACCTTCCCAAATGGGAAGTCTACAGATTGTGACTAAAACTGACAACCAGCATACTGTTTAGAGTCATGACGGTAAATACCAAAATAATCAGTGGAAGAGGTGAATGCGGCAGCCTCTGAGGAGAAGAGTGGTCACACAGAGGGGCTATTTTTCTCCTAACAACTCAGGTGGGAACTATTGGAGTCCTTAAAGTGGGGGCAGGGCTGACTTTAATACCTGAACTTCAGGATTCTAGATAGGATTCTTATTCTATTCTCCATATCAGAGATTAGACTTGTTCATGGCCCTCTTCTGGATTTTTGGGACTTGAGAAGACTCGACTCACGTCTCCACGAAACACCAGCTTCTGCAGATGAGTCTGTGTCCACATCACATCCACCCAGCTGTGGGGTCAGTGCTTTTCCTGAAGACCCATCCTTTTGAGATGTATACAGACTTCACCCACATTGGAGAAGTGGAGGTATTTACACAGCAGATACCCTCTACTTCCAGGTCAGGCTTTTTTTTTTTTTTTTAATTGTGTTTTGAGTCTTCCCAGAGCAGGGATCAAATCCAAGTCCCCTGTCTGGCAGGTGGATTCTTAAGCACTGGATGACCAGGGCAGTCCCAGGTCATGCATTCTTGCTATTTTGCAGCCTGGGCCGTTTCTTCTTCCCCTGCCCTGAGAAAGAATTCTGATTTCCACAAGCTCAGTGAGAACCATCTGACATGTGCTCCTTGATGAAACCTTGTAACCATTTAGGACAATTGCTCCCATTTTACAGACAGGATAACTGAGTCAGGAGTTATTTCTAAGTCACAAGCTTCCCTGATGGCTCAGACAGTAAAGAATCTGCCTGCAGTGTGGCAGCCTAGGGTTTGATCCCTGCGTTGGGAAGATACCCTGGAGTAGAGCATGGGAACCCACTCCAGTATTTTCTCCTAGAGAATTCCATGCACAGATGAGCCTGGCAGGCTACAGTCCATGGGGTTGCAGAGTTGGACATGACTGAGCAACTAACACTTTTAAGTCAGTCAGTGTGACCCAGCTCTAGTATCCCCAGAGATGGAACCCATTTTCACTGCCTTCCTTCATTCCTCTGATCATACTCAAGAGGGGCCCTCCTGGAGCTTGGTCACTGACGGGCCTAAGACGGGGAGGTGGGGCACGAAGAGTGGAGGTCCAGGCAGACACCCTGCTGGGAGCACCAGGGTCCTTAAGCTGAGCTGCCTCTGCATATGGAGTGGAGCAGCTCCTAGGAGGCCTACAGCCTGGTGTGGCCTTGGCAGGTCACCTGATGTTATGTGGAGTTAATAGCATCTACCTTCCTTCCTTAAGGTTAAAAGAATTAAAGCAGGTGACAGGACAGTGCTCCTCAACTGGCCATCACTAGTCTTCCTTTGCCTGGTACTCACCTTGTAGCCCAGATAAGTCCTGACTTCACCGGGCCTCCCAGGGAGGAAGACTCGGAGTGGAATGGGGAACTCAGCTTGGGGTCAGACTTGCTGACCAGGGATGAATATCAAAAAGTGCTCACAGTCCAAGAGCTTCAGGACCATGGAGAAGCCCAGAGAGGGTGGTGACTGGCCTGAGGCCACCAAAGGAGTAGGTGGCAGTCGGACCCCTGTTCCCACTCCCATTATGACTGCAGTCTTAGCCCCTGCTGGGAGGGGACTCCAAACTGGGTGCCCAGGGTAGGGGTGGGGTTGGGGGAACCCTCGAACTACCACCATCCTGGAGTGACTCTCTTGTCCTGCTCCCTGGCCCCTCAGTCTCTCAGTTAACATGTTTCCTGGCCACACCGCTGCCGAGGGCAGATGTGGGGTGGGATTGGTGAGGCCAGCTCTTGCAAGGAGTGAGGACTTTCCTTCCCAATCCTGAGTCAGGAGTGGGCTAAAGGTCCCCTTCCCCAATCTGTACCCTGTTGTGGTGACTCTGGTCCCACCACCAGAGCCCCAGTCCTGGCAGCCAGGAGGGCTGAGGCATCTGCAGCTTCAGCACCTTGGAGAGGGGACAGTCCTACGCCCACAGGGTCCTCGTGGGCAGCTGCCCGCACCTGCTTTCTCAGCCTCTCAACACTTGGGGGAAGTTTCTAGGAACTTACCAGAGGGCACACTCATGAGGAGGGGAAGCAGGATTTGAACCCAGGTCTAAAATCTGAGCCAAGTAAAGGTACCAAATGTGCACACCTAAGGAACTGGATCCCAACCAAGCTCCAGACAGCTGCCTCTGGGGTCATCGCCACCACCTTCCCCACGATGGGACCTGGCCCAGATTCTTCTGAGAGCCCTGCTGTGCAGCCCCAAGGGAAGGCAAATCCCTTGATTTTGACAACTCCCCAGCCCAGACCCCACGGGTCTAACACCACCAACCTTGTGTGGGGCTTGAAGATGGAATGATTAAGGGCCATTTCTCAGGACAGACTTGGGCCAGTGCGATGACTGTTTCATCTCTGGGTCCTACAAAGCTCAAGGGGCTGGCCCAAGGTCACACAGGGAGAAGCCTGCCTGCTCCCACAGCAGATACTTGGAGGCCAGACAGGGGGTCCAACTCAGGGTCTGGCACACAGGAGAACCCACCAATGGCTGAGGTAGCCCCTGCCTGAGCCCATCTGAAGTCCAGGGACACACAATCCAGAATTTTGTTATAAATACATGTGTTTGGTGCGTGAGGGGCAACAGAGGTGGGGGAGATGCTGTACACAGCTGGTATAGGTTTGGTGGCTGAACGCCACCCAGAGGAAGACAGACAGTCCACCCGGCAGGACCAGCCGGACAGCGTTCTGGGGCCTGTAACAGTCAGTTGGTGGGCAAGCCAGCAGGAGTCTTGTCCAGGGCTGGCGGGACCCAGGTGCCCCAGAGGCTCCCTGTCCGAGGTCGTGGGCGGCGTCAGCAGCAGTACCCGGGCTCAGCTCACATCATTCAGGGCCTGGAAGGACACAAGGCCTCATCAGGAGGGGGCTGGGCTTGGGGGGGTGAGCAAGATGGCCCTTCAGGGAGCCCTGGGTACCCCCTGCCCCTCGGGGTTGGGGTGGGGCTCACCTTCCGGGCAAACTCAGGCAGGACGAAGGCTGCCCGGTGCACATCAGAGTTGTAGTATTTCAGCTGCATCTCTTCCACCTGCTTCTGCATCAGCAGCTGCAAGGGCTCCCGGAAGTTGGTGCTCTGGGGACAGGGGTGTGTCTCACAGACATGCTCTCCTGGCCCACCTGCCAGGCTCCCGCGCCCACCCGGGGGCCAGCCCGCTTCGGCTCACTGGGTTCTTGCTGCACAGCATGAAGCCGATCTGGCCGCTGGGGTAGGTGGGGATGGTGCAGTAGGCGTAGTCCACCACCGGGAAGAGAGCCTTGCAGAACTGCCGCATCTCCTTGATGAGGTCCAGGTGCAGCCACTGGCACTCACCTACGGCGCGTGGGGGGAGGGGCGCAAGCGGCCAGACGGTGTCAGCGCTGGCCGGGGGCGGCACCTGGTCCAGCCCCAGCCGCACCCCTCCTGGCAGGAGCCCGGCTCACCCAGCAGCACCCAGTCCACCCTAGCCCCTCACCCTGGCAGCAGAGAATGCCGTCCTCCTTGAGGGCGGTCTTCATGAGCTGGTAGTAGGACTCCTTGAAGAGGCTCTCAGCAGGACCTGCAGAGGCGGCGGGTGGGTGGGGCGGGGAGCCGCAGGGAGGGGGCAGGGGACAAGCACCAAGGGACACCGCCTGAGCCTGCCTCTGGGGGCATGAGGGCCACTCTCACCCCAAGATACACAACCACACAGCCACCAGGGGGCAGAGCTGGGAGTTGAAAGCCAGGCCTGTGGAACTCAGAAATCAACCATGAAGAGGGTGCTTTGGAGGGGTGCAGGGATCCAGTGCCCCAGTGTGGAGGCGCTCTACGTTTTAACCCCATTCCTGCGGGATTCCTGTCAGCACTGCATCAGGGCAGTCTCCAGCCTGGGCCTTGGTTTAAGACTATATCACATGGAATTTCCCTGGTAGTCCAGTGGCTAAGACTGCATTCCTAATGCAGGGGGCTCGAGTTTGATCCCCAGTGGGGGAACTAGATCCCACGTGCTGCAACTAAGACCCAGTGCAGCCAAATAAAAACTAAGTGTTAAAAAAGAAAAGAAAAAAGATGAGATCCCTGCACACATCCTGATGCTGGCCTGTCAGGGGCAGAGAGGAGACTGAGAAGGAAACTGGGGCCTCAGTGGACCAAGGCCCCACTCTCCTCCAGGCTCTCAACCAACTCTGGGCAGTAGCCTAGTGCCCCTACTCTGCTGAGCCATGTTTGAGGGGGTAGGTGACACCTCAGAAGGGAAAAGAGCCGCACTAGTTCTGGAGGGCCCCTCCGCCCTCTATTCTGCAACTCAGACTTGGGACACAGATGGAGATGCTGGCCTCCCCTCTGGTGGCTGCCAGAGGCCCCAGGCCAACCAGCTTACCCATGGGATCTGAGGAGTCAGTGATGATGACGTCAAAGGCGTCCTGGTTCTGTTTCATGAACTCAAAACCATCACCCACGTGTAGGGTCAGCTTTGAGCTGGAGTAGCCAACAGCCATGCTGGGCAGGAACTTCTTGGAGACTTGAATGACATCCTGGGGAGGGGACAGGAGGTAACAGGTTGGGCCACAGGGGGAGCCAGAGTTGAGTGGGACCCCTTCGCAGAGCCTGATTCACCTTAGACAAGCCATTCTTTCTGAACTTCAGTTTGCACATCTGTACAGCAGGGAGCAGCTTGGTACCTCCTCTTCTCAGAGGACTGACTACCACCAGCAGCTTGGCCCACACCTCCACGACCCCTGCTTCCCCTCCCCAAACCCAAGTGCCCCAGGAGAGTGGCTTCCTTACTATTTCAGAGGGCTGGAATTCCACCTGGCCTGTATGTCTCACTACGCACACCTTTTATCAGATAACCCTTTGACTCCTAAGTTGAATGTCAACTCCAAGGAGGCAGGACTAGACCTGCTGATGCACCAGTGAATCTGGCACCTAAATGCTCATGAAAGTCCCCAGCTGCTGTAAAGGACAGAAGTGCCCTGGGACTTCTGCGAAGCATCAGCTCTCAGAGTTACTAAGAAATAGCATCAGCGGCACACCTACTGTGTGCCAAGTGCTTTCCTGTGTGCTTTTCCTACTGAAGCCTCCAACGTGCTTTTGAGACCAAGAAACAGGCCTGGAAAGGTTAAGCAACTTGCCCGGTGGTAAACAGCCAGTTCAGGGCAAACTGGGGCTTGAACCCAGACCCACCCAGCTGTGCGCTCACCTCGTCAATCTCGCACTGGACCACGGATTCCACAGAGGAATGCTTGACCACCTCCCGCAGGACGCCTCCGTCCCCGCCCCCAATGATCAGCACCTGCCAAGGGGAGGAAGAATCAGCCAGGAGCGGGGCAGGAGCCCCACCAAATAGGCTCCAGCAGGAGTTAGTGGCTGGCCTCTCTGCCCTCTAAACGGCACTGAGCAGACAGAGCTCCCTGGAACAATTTCTCAGCTCCCCGGTGTCACAGACTTAATCACTTCATCTTCCACTTTGTCCCCTTTTCCCCTTGTCCACCCTCAGCCCGGGTGTTAGCCCCTACCCCTTGTGAAATGGGCAGCTCCTCCCCTCTAGGCCCCTGGTCCTCGCTATCACTTCTCTGACAACCTTTTGGGGAGGGCTGAGCACTGGGCACTCCTGGGGCCCCCAGCACTGTTCTGTGGGGGCTATCCCTGGGCCCAGGGCTGGATCTAGCTGGGATGGGGTACCTTGCGTGGGTTGGGGTGACTGCAGAGGGGCAGGTTGGCGATCATCTCCTGGTAGGAGAACTCGTCCCTCTCCGTGCACTGGATAACGCCGTCCAACACCAGCACATTCCCGTAGCTCTTACTGAGGGCAGGAGTGACAGTCAGCGATCTGGGCTCCACGGGAAGGGGGCGACGTGCCCCCCACTCGCCCAGGGTGAGAAGAATCTCTCCCAACCTGCCGAGGGGGCTCCAGGGGTGAGTCCGGGGGGTGACACGTGGCGAGGATCGGCGGGCGGGCCCGCTGGGTGGAGGCTGGACGCGGGGTCCCGGCTCTGACGTGTCCGGGACTGACACGTGGAGCTCGGCGCAGCGGGTCGGCGCAGATTCCGGCTCCCTCCCCGCCGAGGTGGACCGCCCGAAAAGCCGGTCCCCAGCCCAGCGAGAAGGATGCGGGTTGGGGAGGGGACGGAGGGAAGAGACGGGCCTAGCTCACGAGAACTTCTGACAGTTTTGCAGGGGAAGGAGCGGGCAGAGACGGCCGGGGGCGTCCGGAGGTAACGCGCGCAAGACAGGGGTCCGGCAGGAAGAGGGTCAGGCTGGGCCGAGCCCAGGGCTGGAGTGCCGGCGGGCTGCGCGGGGCCGGGCGGCTGGGGCGCGGGGCCGGGAGGGCGCGGGTACCTGCGGAAGACGAGGATATCCTGGTACCGCGAGCGTTGATGGTGTAGCAGCTGCTCCACCTGCAGAGACAGGGCCTGGCCGGGCCACAGGCTGCACGTCTCGCGGAACCAGCCCTCGCGGATGGCAGCGGGGCCGGAGGCGGCGGGGCCGTCGGGGCTAGGCTCCATGGCGGGCGGGCGGGCTGGCGGTGCGGGGCGCGGGCCCGGGACTGCAGGCCGCGCGGAGCCGCAGCACAACGGGACCAACTCCGCCCGCCGCCCGCGCGGCAACCTAACCCGGCCGGCGGGGCGGGGCCTGTTGCCAGGGGCGGGCCCCAAGCCCTCCAGTGGCGGCGCCCGTGCGCGGCAGCCCGGCGGCCCCGCCCCCTCCGGCGTCCGAGCGCACTCATTGGTCTCCGACCTGCAGCACGGCGTCCAGTGGCTGCGGCGGGCCGTCCGTCTGCGGCAGCAGGCTAGTGAGGCAGCTTCCCTGGGCCACGTGGGGCCGGGCTCGGGGAGGCACAGACTGGCCCGAGAGGGAGTGAGGGGTACCCGACTCCGCAAGGGAAACCTGAGCTGACATCTCGGGCCCGGCGCGGCGTGTCGGAGCGCCGAGGCGTCAGGGCTCTCGGCTTGAACCCTTGGGCTGGAAACACTGGACCGGGTGGCTACACTGTCGAAAGAAGAGTTACGTTGTTTCGCTGGAGCTAGAGTAGAATGAATGTATCATCTTTACCGCGTCTGCAAATTTGGGTCCGTGTTGGACTTCAGCACAGCAGTGTGCTTGGTCGGGGGCACAACGAGGGTTTTATTTACTTGAGAAGAGCCATCACAGCCCCAGGACTTAAGCTCGATTTAGGCATTTCCCCTTAGATTCTCTGATCCTTGGGCGTATGGCTGCTGAATGAGAAAGAGTTCTTTTCTAACCGAGTTTCTAAATTTACCAGCAGTGTCCCGGAAGAGACCAACACATGCATATTCAGCACCAAAAAAGACTGGCACACAGGGTTTTTGTTTTTGGTTTTGTTTTTTTTTTACAAACTGGGCCTCGCTCCTTGAAAGGTGGGCGGGAATGTGCTTTCTGATTTTGTGAAAATGTCAAGGAACTTTTCTGAATCACATTAAGCATGCTAATTACCAAATATTAAATGCTAATTGCTCTACATGCTTAGTTCTTCGCATGCCAGGGCAGGGAGGTGAAACTGGTATAAGCCACGGGTGACATTATGACAAGGGTGTTTTTTTTGAGGGACTTTTTGTAATGCTGAAAGCTCAGCTTCTCTGTATACTGGTGCAGAATCAAATCTCAGAGACAGTTTTGGGTGATACCTCACCCAAATACTATACCTTTTCTACCGGAAAGGGTAGCTTTCTTGCTTTACCAGGTAAAGGGGGATACAGAGGGCTCATGCTCTCAAAACCATGTGTCTCCAACTTGGGGAAGACAGTGACAAGTTTTCTAGTCATTGCTTAAAGAGGGCATGATCAGCTCGTGGACATTCATCTAATGCGTTGGTATGCAGTAAGCAGAAGTGCATATCGTCAGCCTTCAAGTCAAACTGGTATGGGGTCTATGTGCTTGTGGGCAGCATCAGTTCAGTTCAGTCGCTCAGTCGTGTCCAACTCTTTGCGACCCCATGGACTGCCAGGCTTCCCTGTCCATCACCAACTCCCAGAGCTTGCTCAAACTCATGTCCATCAAGTCAGTGATGCCATCCAACCGTCTCATCCTCTGTCATCCCCTTCTCTTCCTGCCTTCAATCTTTCCCAGCATCAGGGTCTTTTCTAAGGAGTCAGCTCTTCGCATCAGGTGGCCAAAGTATTGGAGCTTCAGCTTCAGCATCAAGTCCTTCCAATGAGTATTCAGGATCATTTCCTTTAGGATTGACTGGTTGGGTCTCCTTGCAGTCCAAGGGACTCTCAAGAGTCTTCTCCAACACCACAGTTCAAAAGCATCAATTCTTCAGCAATCAAATTTCTTTATGGTCCAACTCTCACATCTGTGACTACTGGAAAAACCATAGCCTTGGCTAGATGGACCTTTGTTGGCAAAGTAATGTCCCTGCTTTTTAATATGCTGTCTAGGTTGGTCATAGCTTTTCTTCCAAGGAGCAAGTATCTTTTCATTTCATGGCTGCAGTCACCATCCACAGTGATTTTGGAGACCAAGAAAATAAAGTCTGTCACTGTTTCCATTGTTTCTCTATTTGCCATGAAGTGATGGGATTGGATGCCACGATCTTAGTTTTCTGAATGTTGAGTTTTTTCTCCAGCTTTTTCACTCTCCTCTTTCTCTTTGATCAAGAGGCTCTTCTTTGCTTTCTGCCATAAGGGTGGTGTCATCTGCATATCTGAGGTTATTGATATTTCTCCTGGCAATCTTGATTCCAGCTTGTGTGTCATTCAGCCCGGCATTTCGCATGAGGTACTCTGCATAGAAGTTAGATAAGCAGGGTGAAAATATACAACCTTGATGTACTCCTTTCCCAATTTGGAACCAGTCTGATGCTCCATGTCCAGTTCCAACTGTTGCTTCTTGACCTGCATAAAGATTTCTCAGGAAGCACGGAAGGTGGTCTGGTATTCCCATCTCTTAAAGAATATTCCACAGTTTGTGGAGATCCACACAGTCAAAGGCTTTGGCATAGTCAATAAAGCAGAAGCAGATGTCTTTCTGGAAGCAGATATTTTCTCTTGCTTTTTTTTTATGATCCAATGGATGTTGGCAACTTGATCTCTGGTTCCTCTGCCTTTTCTAAATCCAGCTTGAACATCTGGAAGTTCTCAGTTCATGTACTGCTGAAGCCTGGCTTGGAGAATTTTCAGCATTATTTTGCTAGTGTGTGAGATGAGTGCCAATTGTGTGGTAGTTTGAACATTCTTTGGCATTGCCTTTCTTTGGGATTGGAATGAAAACTGACCTTTTCCAGTCCTGTGGCCACTGCTGAGGTTTCCAAATTTGCTGGCATATTGAGTGCAGCATCATCTTTTATGACTTGAAAAGCTTAACTAGAATTTCATCACCTCCACTAGCTTTGTTCCTAGTGATGCTTCCTAAGGCCCACTTGACTTCACATTCCAGGATGTCTGGCTCTAGGTGAGTGATCACACTATCATGGTTATCTGGGTCACTTTTTTGTACAATTCTTCCATGTATTCTTGCCACCTCTTAATATCTTCTGCTGCTGTTAGGTCCATATTGTTTCTGTCCTTAATTGTGCCCATCTTTGCATGAAATGTTCCCTTGGTATCTCTCATTTTCTTAAAGAGATCTCTAGTCTTTCCCATTCTGTTGTTTTCCTCTATTTCTTTGCACTGATCATTGAGGAAGCCTTTCTTATTTCTCCTTGCTATTCTTTCACACAATGCATTTAGATGGGTATATCTTTCCTTTTCTCCTTTGCCTTTCACTTCTCTTCTTTTCTCAGCTATTTGTAAGGCCTCCTCAGACAACCATTTTGCCTTTTTGCCTTTCTTTTTCTTGGGGATGATTTTGATCACTGCCTTCTGTACAATGCCACAAACCTCTGTCCATATTTCTTCAGGCACCCTGTCTATCAGATCTAATGTCTTGAATCTATTTGTCATTTCCACTGTATAATCCTAAGGGGTTTGATTTAGGGCATACCTGAATGGTCTAGTGGTTTTCCCATTATCTTCAATTTAAATCTGAATTTGGCAATAAGGAGTTCATGATCTGTGCCACAGTGAGCTTCTGGTCTTGTTTTTGCTGACTGTGTAGAGCTTCTCCATCTTTGGCTGCAAAGAAAATAATCAATCTGATTTCAATGTTGACCATCTGGTGATGTCCATGTGTAGAGTCTTCTCTTGTGTTGTTGAAAGATGGTGTTTGCTACGACCAGTGCATTCTCTTGGCAAAGCTCTATTAGCCTTTGCCCTGCTTCATTTTGTGCTCCATGGCCAAACTTGCCTTTACTCCAGGTATCTCTTGACTTCATACTTTTACATTCAAGTAAAAGGACATCTATAGTGATGTCCTTCTATAGTGAAAAGGACATCTTTTTTTGGCGTTAGTTCTAGAAGGTCTTTTAGGTCTTCATAGACCTGTTCAATCCTGTTTCCCTATCCCTGTGGGCAGCATACCGTTGTTAATCACTAACTTCTCCTTCCTGGAGGGGGTTTCCATATCTGCAAAATAGCTCAAAGATAATGCTGTCTACTGGAGATATGCTACTGGAGATCAGTGGAAAAACAACTCCAGAAAGGATGAAGGGATGGAGCCAAAGCAGAAAGAACACCCAGTTGTGGATGTGACTGGTGATAGAAGCCATGTCCAATGCTGTAAAGAGCAATATTGCATAGGAACCTGGAATGTCAGGTCCATGAACCAAGGCAAATTGGAAGTGGTCAAACAGGAGATGGCAAGAGTGAACGGTGACATTCTAGGAATCAGCAAACTAAAATGGACTGGAATGGGTGAATTTAACTCAGGTGACCATTATGTCTACTACTGTGGGCAGGAGTCCCTTAGAAGAACTGGAGTAGCCATCATAGTCAACAAAAAAGTCTGAAATGCAGTACTTGGATGCAATCTCAAAAATGACAGAATGATCTCTGTTCGTTTCCAAGGCAAACCATTCAGTATCACAGTAACCCAACTCTATGCCCCAACCAGTAACGCTGAAGAAGCTGAAGTTGAACCGTTCAATGAAAACCTACAAAATATTTTAGAACTAACATCCAAAAAAGATGTCCTTTTCATTACAGGGGACTGGAATGCAAAAGTAGGAAGTCAGGAAACACCTGGAGTAACAGGCAAATTTGGCCTTGGAATGCGGAATGAAGCGGGGCAAAGGCTAATAGAGTCTTGCCAAGAGAATGCACTGGTCATAGCAAACACCATCTTCCAACTACACAAGAGAAGACTTTACACATGGACATCACCAGATGGCCAACACTGAAATCAGATTGATTATATTCTTTGCAGCCAAAGATGGAGAAGCTCTACACAGTCAGCAAAAACAATACCAGGAGCTCACTGTGGCTCAGATCATGAACTCCTTATTGCCAAATTGAGACTTAAATTGAAGAAAAGTAGGAAAACCACTAGACCATTCAAGTATGACCTAAATCGAATCCCTTAGGATTATACAGTGGAAGTGAGAAATAGATTTAAGGGACTAGATCTGATAGACAGAGTGCCTGATGAACTATGGACAGAGGTTCGTGACATTGTACAGGAGACAGGGATCAAGACCATCCCCAAGAAAACGAAATGCAAAAAAGGAAAATGGCTGTCTGGGGAGGCCTTACAAATAGCTGTGAAAAGAAGAGAAGCAAAAAGCGAAGGAGAGAAGGAAAGATATACTCTTTTGAATGCAGAGTTCCAAAGAATAGCAAGGAGAGATAAGAAAGCCTTCCTCAGCGATCAACGCAAAGAAATAGAAGAAAACAATAGAATGGGAAAGACTAGAGATCTCTTAAAGAAAATTAGAGATACCAAGGGAAGATTTCACACAAAGATGGGCTCAATAAAGGACAGAAATGGTATGGACCTAACAGAAGCAGAAGATATTAAGAAGAGGTGGCAAGAATACACAGAAGAACTGTACGAAAAAGATCTTCATGACCCAGATAATCACAATGGTGTGATCACTCACCTAGAGCCAGACATCCTGGAGTGTGAAGTCAAGTGGGCCTTAGGAAGCATCGTTACAAACAAAGCTAGTGGAGGTGATGGAATTCCAGTGGAGCTATTTCATATCCTAAAAGATGATGCTAGTAAAGTGCTGCACTCAATATGCCAGCAAATTTGGAAACCTCAGCAGTGGCCACAGGACTGGAAAAGGTCAGTTTTCATTCCAATCACAAAGAAAGGCAATGCCAAAGAATGCTCAGACTACTGCACAATTGCACTCATCTCACACCCTAGTAAAGTAATGCTCAAAATCCTCCAAACCAGGCTTCAGCAATATGTGAACCATGAACTTCCAGATGTTCAAGCTGGTTTTACAAAAGGGAGAGGAACCAGAGATCAAATTGCCAACATCCACTGGATCATAGAAAAAGCAAGAGAGTTCCATAAAAATATCTATTTCTGCTTTATTGACTATGTCAAAGCCTTTGACTGTGTGGATCACAATAATCTGTGGAAAATTCTGAAAGAGTTGGGAATACCAGACCACCTGACCTGCCTTTTGAGAAATCTGAGTACAGGTCAGGAAGCAACAGTTAGAACTGGACATGGAACAACAGACTGGTTCCAAATTGGGAAAGGAGTACGTCAAGCCTGTATATTGTCACCCTGCTTATTTAACTTATATGCAGAGTACATCATGAGAAATGCTGGGCTGGATGAAGCACAAGCTGGAATCAAGATTGCCAGGAGAAATATCAATAACCTCAGATATGCAGATGACACCACTCTATGGCAGAAAGTGAAGAACTAAAGAGCCTCTCTTGATAAAAGTGAAAAAGGAGAGTGAAAATGTTGGCTTAAAACTCAACATTCAGAAAACTAAGATCATGGAATGTGGTTCCATCACTTCATGGCATATAGATGGGGAAACAGTGGAAGACTTTATTTTCTTGGACTCCAAAATCACTGCAGATGATGACTGCAGCCATGAAATTAAGACACTTGCTCCTTGGAAGAAAAGCTATGACCAACCTAGACAGACATTACTTTGCCAACAAAGGTCCGTCTAGTCAAAGCTATGTTTTTTCCAGTAGATATGTATGGATGTGAGAGTTGGACTATAAAGAAAGCTGAGCACCGAAGAACTGATGCTTTTTGAACTGTGGTGTTGGAGAAGACTCTTGAGAGTCCCTTGGACTGCAAGCAGATCCAACCAGTCCATCCTAAAGGAGATCAGTCCTGAGTGTTCATTGGTAGGACTGATGTTAAAGCCTAAACTCCAGTACTTGGCCACCCGATGTGAAGAGCTGACTCCTTAGAAAACACCATGATGCTGGGAAAGATTGAGGGCAGGAGGAGAAGGGCACGACAGAGGATGAGATGGTTGGATGGCATCACTGACTCGATGGACATGAGTTTGGGTAAAGTCCGGGAGTTGGTGATGGACAGGGAGGCCTGGTGTGCTGTTGCCCATGTGGTCACAAAGAGTTAGACACAACTGAGCGACTGAAGTGAATTGAATTGAATGTTGTATGTATCTGTTGATAGAGAAACAGTATTGTTTGTTTCTCCATGTTCTCGAATCCTCTCCCTTCCATAATTAACAACTGCTTGAATCTGCCCACTGAAAGATAAGTTCCTGGAGGCTGAATGAAGGCTGTTTCCTCTAATCAAAGGAATGAGGGACATGAAGGCCTTGTGCCCATTCCAGTATTTTTGCCTGGAGAATCCCATGGACAGAGGAGCCTGGTGGGCTATACTTCATGGGGTCACAAAGAACTGGACATGACTGAGCAATACACACACACACGCACGTCAGAGGAATTTGGTTTTGGGGGAACTCAGTTTTAATCCCCACTTAGGTTTTATCTTTCCCCAAATCTTTCAGGGAATGGAGTGATGACCACTGTAACTACTTTAAGCTGAGATGGGGCATAGTCCTGCCTAACTTTGGGGGAATAGATACCGAACTGGAAATAGTTGAGTTCCACGCCCTGGATCCAGGTCTCATATGATTAAGATCTCAGTCCCTTGTTCTGCCATTTTGGTGCAGCAGACCCAGTTAGAGGGATGACAGCTAGAACTTTAGTAGACAGAACAGATCTCATTTCCTTTGGAATTTGGGAGAATAAGTCTGAAGACCAGTCTGGAACTGGCACTTCAGAGAGACTTATTGTAGGCAATTGTTTTCAGGCCATTCCCTACATGGGGAAAACCCATCAAAATCCAGGGGAGACCTGGAAATAGGAAGTTGGCCACATAACTAGCAGTTAGAATGACTGAAAGAATCAGCAGATGAATCTATAGGTAGAAGGTATAAGAAAGGGTAAGAACACAGAACTTTCATTCTGCTTGTTGGAACAATACAATGGCTGCTTCTCAGGAGTCTGCTTGCTGACTTGGCTGGTCATCTGGTAATCTTTTTACTCTGGTGTGATGTACCCACAGTTTTACTCCATCCAATTTTAGAGAGGTGAGAATAGTAAATAGTAAGAAGAATGTTATAGAGTCCCTTCTTTTATTTTCAAGCTGCAGCTCAGGTTATTGCTTTTTTCACATTTTCAGTAGTATTCAGTTTCTTGCTTTGAAGGGATGGAAGGAAGCTTCTGGGTGGGGGTGGGTGGCGACCTGTGGAATACAAACTCATGCATAGCAGTTAATAGTTGTCCAGTATGTTGAATATAGAAATTGGCAAGACCTTGTCCCATTTTAGATGAGTTTTTTGCATTGCTTGGCAAGAGTTTTCTTTATAACCTTATAGTTAAGAGTTTTTCTTTGTAGTTTCCTTAAGAAGGGTTTTTGTCACTTCCAATGCTTTTTCTTTTCTGACTGGAAAAGTCTCTATTCAACCTCTCAGTCTTTAGCCAAAATCTTATTGAAGAGAGTGGGGGAATTTTAAAATCCTTGTGGATTGTGATATAGCTCAGAAAATTCAAGTCTCAACAATTCTGGAATGATCACATCTGAAATCACAACCACTATGGCCACCTAGTACTCCATTTTGACTTTCAAATGCACTCCCCTCCCCAGTGTTAAAGCAGATGTCACTGTTAATGATTTCATTGTTTTTCTAGATATGGGAAAATGCAAGAATTCGGGCTCATAAAATCTTCTGAAAATATCTAACTACCTGAAGGCTTGTTCAGCCAGTTTTCCTCAGGGCACAGAGTGCCTCATTTCTGATCTCCATTCTGAATTCCTTTATTCAAGGGGTGTTGATGTTCAGTGACTGAAGTGGCCATTGACTCAATCTTCGCAGAGGCAGATGGCAAGTGCCAATTTTCCTTTGGCAAGGTCCCTTCAGGGTCATGTATGTGACCACGGTTTGGGGGACATTTAATGACCGTTTCATCCCATGGTGCTAGGAATGCTTATTCCCAGGTCTGGTGAAGACAGGCCACCCAGTGTGCTGCTATTATTGGACTAGGCCTCCTTGTAACAGTGGCAAAAGACTCTGGACCCTTTGCGTCACTAGCCTCTTTAGGAAAATATTGCCTCTTATTCTTCCCATATCTAGAGTTATACTGTTACAGTCATTGATCTCATATGGAACTATATATCATCATTTTATCAGAGGCTCAGTCGCATTTCTGATAATGCAGTAAACAATACTTTTGTAAAACAGGTAAAATAAAAAGTAACATAGCTAGCAGTATTAGTCCTTAGTATGATTTAATTATCCCCAGCATAAGGGATGGAGAAGGCAATGGCACCCCATTCCAGTACTCTTGCCTGGAAAATCCCATGGATGGAGGAGCCAGGTAGGCTGCAGTCCATGGGGTCACTAAGAGTCAGACATGACTGAGCAACTTCACTTTCACTTTTCACTGTCATGCACTAGAGAAGGAAATGGCAACCCACTCCAGTGTTCTTGCCTGGAGAATCCCAGGGATGGGGGAGCCTGGTGGGCTGCCATCTATGGGGTCACACAGAGTCGGACAGACTGAAGCGACTTAGCAGCAGCAGCAGCAGCAGCATAAGGGAGCCTGTAAATTTAAATGACCATAGCCTGGTGTTAATCTCCTGGTTGTAGATTATGGAGCATCTGATCTTTATCCAAAGATTAATTACATACTTAGGCTTCAGAAACAAACTTAGTGTTCTTCTGACAATTAAATTTTGTAACAATACAATGCAACAACAAGGAAAGTGGGTAAACATAGACCTTCTTTAACCAAACTAGAATTTAACATTCAGTGAAACCTCTTTTTTCTAGAATCACCTTCATTTTCATCAAGTACAGCTAATTTGTTTTTAAAACAAGTTTGGTTCATTGACCACATCGGTTCATCCACACTGATTCTGGTGTAATTCCTCAGTAGGAGTCTCAGATGAAGGTTTCAAAAGGCCTCTCAAGGCCAAGAAAGCCATGTCAAAGGCCTGCCATCAGATCTTGCCTAGGTGACTTTCTCTCTTCTATAGAGGTCCTTACAATATCAAGATTCTCACAACACACCAGAAGAGTCTTTCCCATTTGCCTGATAAGGCTGCTCAGAACCCAAGAGTTTACAGTGTTTGAAGGGAACAGGCAGAGGGAAAAGAAAAATATCTCAATTTTACTCACAGAGGTATAATTTACCAAACTGTTGTAAATCGTAACCAACTTGAGGAGAAGGCTTCTCTATATCTGGAAAACATGAGTCAAAACCAGTGACATTTCAGATAAAACCCATAAAATCATTACCATATTCAACAGTCCATTTAGTAACCAATCCTTTGTATGAAGGGATCAGGTTTTCCCTTAGGACTTTTTTTCCTTACCTAGTTCCCCAGTATAACCTGAGATTTAGCAGACTACAGCTGTGTTGTTATTCAGTCCCTGAGTTATGCCCAGCTCGTTTCGACCCCATGGCCTTCAACATGCCAGGCTCCTCTGTCATCCACTATCTCCTGGAGTTTGCTCAAATTCATGTCCACTCATGAATATACATGAATACAACAATAGCCATCTATAAATCACAGAAAGACTTTAAAAAGGAATTTAAAAAGTCATAAACATTTGGTCACAATGGGAATGACAAAAGAAACTGAGTTATTGTGACATGCAACATTTTAAAACAACTAGAAATAACGACTGATAACATTTTATTAGGGCATACCAGATTTTTAGAAATTCCATGAAATTTAACATACTAATTATTAAGTATTTCTCTCTGAAGCCTTGGCCTTCTGCTGCTGGTTAGTTGCTTCAGTTGTGTCCAACTCTGTGTGATCCTATGGACTACAGTCTGCCAGGTGCCTCTGCCCATGGGATTCTCTAGGCCAGAGTATTGGAGTCGGTTGCCATGCCCACCTCCAAGGGATCTCCCCAACCCAGGGATCGAAGCCAGGTCTCCTGCATTGCAGGCAGATTCTTTACTGCTGAGCCACCAGGGAAGCCCTTTTAGAATCTGTCAAACAATATTTACTTAACCAAAGTAAAAGGTTTCAATGGGAAATACAGATTACTTAAAAGCAAAGGAACTCACAAGCTGTCATTTAAGCAGAATTCCAAGAAAACTTTGAAGGGTGAAACCAAATCTCTAGCCCACTCCCAATTAAATCCATTTACCCAATTAGATTTAATCCAATCTAACAAAATCTTGTGGAAATCAACCCTGAATATTCATTAGAAGGACTGATGTTGAAGTTGAAGTTCCAATACTTTGGCTACCTGATGCGAAGAGCTGACTCACTGGAAAATATCCTGATGCTGGGAAAGACTGAGGTCAGGAGGAGAAGGGACTGCCGAGGATGAGATGTTTGGATGGCATCACTGACTCAATGGACATGAATTTGAGCAAACTCAGCAGATGGTGAAGGACAGGGGAACTTGGCATGCTGTAGTCCATGGGGTCCCTAAATTGGGTACTATTAGCAACTGAACAGCAAGAGTTTTGTAAACATTCCCTACAAGGGGGCTACAAGATGTACCAGCGTTCTGGTTGCCCATAACAAGGCTAGTCCAAAAGCGAAAATCCCAGCCAACATTCCATCACAGGCAAAGCCTGATGCAATAGGGAAGGATTCCCTGGTGTTTCCACATGGGAGCCCTGTTGTTTAGTCGCTAAATCGTCTCTGACTCTTTTGTGATCCAGTGGACTATAGTCTTCCAATCTCCTCTGCCCATGGAATATTACAGGTAAGAATACTGGAGCAGGTTGCCGTTTTCTCCTCCAGGGGATCTTCCTGACCCAGGGATCGAATAGAACGTTTGTCTCCTGCATTGGCAGGCAGATTCTTTACTGCTGAGCCACCAGGGAAGCCCATAATAACTGACATGCTAAGGTGCTTAGTTGATCAGTCATGTCTGTAGACACTGTAGCCAATGTAGACATTCTTCCACTGGGTTGGTGCTGGGGTAAGTAGGAGTCCACATCATCAACCTTCAGGTCCAACTGATGTGGGGTCTATAAGCTCATGGGCAACATACCATCATTAATCACTAACTTCTCCTACCTGGAGGGGGTTTCAGTATCTGCAGAGCAGCTCAGAGATACTATTGTGTGTATCCTTTGATGGGGGAACAGAACCTTGCCCCAAAGCTGCTCTTGACTGTTTCTCCCTGGTCCCACATCCCCTTCCTTTCCTAATTAACAGCAGCTTGAATCTGCCCATCAAATCCCCCATGAACCCAGGAAAGGTCATGGGGGCTGAATGAAGGCTTTTTCTTATAATCAAAGAAATGGGGGACACAGAAAGGTCTTATGCCCAGGAGCCCCACAGGGCCCTGCATGGGATCAACTGCAACCTCCAGTTGGAGATGGGAAGACTGTGTCCTCTTGACCCAGATGAAAAACACACTGGTGTTTGTAAGTACAAGCCTCATGCCTTATAGCAACGAGTCTTGATTGAGTTAAACTCCTTTTAAAGGGGAAGTGAGCCAAAGCAGTAGAAGAATTGCTAGGCAATTATGTGGAAGCTTGGACGGGAGAAGAGTTTGGGGGAGAATGTGTGCTGTGCGCTTAGTCACTCAGTTGTGTCCGACTCTGTGATTCCATGGACGGTAGCCTGTCAGGCTCCTCTGTCTGTGGGGATTTTCCAGGAAAGAACAGTGGAGTGGGTTGCCATGCCCTCCTCCAGGGGATCTTCCCAACCCAGGGATTGAACCCAGGTCGCCCGCATTGCAGGCAGATTCTTTATCATCTGAGCCACGAGGGAAGCCCAAGAACACTGGAGTGGGTAGCCTGTCCCTTCCCCAGGGGATCTTCCTGGCCCAGGGATCAAACCAGGGTCTCCTGCATCACAGGTGGATTCTTTACCAGCTGAGCTACTAGGGAAGCTCTTGGGGGAGAATGGATACATGTATATGTATGGCTGAATCCCTTCGCTGTTCACTGGAAACTCTCACAACATTGTTAATTGGCAATGTTGTTGTGATGGCTTCCCTGGTGGCTCAGATGGTAAAGAGTCTGCCTGCAAAGCAGGAGACCCAGGTTCAAACTTTGGGTTGGGAAGATCTCCTGGAGAAGGGAATGGCTCCCCACCCCAGTATGCATGCCTAGAGAATCCCCATGGACAGAACAGCCTGGTGGGCTACAGTCCGTGGGATCACAAAGAGTCAGACCTGACTGAGCAACTAACACTTTCACTTCTGTTGTTCAGTCGCTAAGTCGTGGCCAGCTCTTTTCGATCCCATGGACTGTAGCCCACCAGGCTTCCCTGTCTTTCACTCTCTCCTGGAGTTTGCTCAGATTCATGCCCATTGAGTTGGTGATGCTATCCAACGATCTCATTCTCTGTCTGCCCCCTTCTCCTTTTCCCTTTGCTATATCCTAATACAAAATAAAAAGATGTTTTTAAAAAAAGAATTGCTAGGAGATGGCTCCCTTGGAACTGTTAACCTACTCAGGGTTGGGATCACACAGCCAGCCAATGAGACAGTCAACCCATGCCAGTTACTGCAGGCTTGTCTGGGTTCAGCCTTGTACTTGGGCCATGGTGCTCACATCACAGCCTGCACATCAAGACACTTATACATACTCTGAGTTGTGACAGCCTGCTTACTAGGGATGGTGTTTATAGCTGGCAGCACTGGGTAACAGGCTGAGTGAACATGGGCGGCCAGGACATGGGCCCAAGCACCCGGTGGAATCAGCTGTCTTGGCTTCCACCCAGGCACTGCACAGCTGAGCCCAGGTCAGGGCCCTGGCATTCCTGGGGCACTGCATGGGGGTGGGGGTGGGGCAGCGGGAGGTCAAGTCTGTCCCGTCCTTCCTGCAAGCTAAACAAAGCTGTTCCAGCACATGCATCCGCGAATGAGGACAATGACACCCTTGACCCTCCTGTAGAGGAGATAGAGCTGTGGTCTTGGCCTCAAATACCAACAGCAAACGGGACCTCTAGGATAATTTGCATAGCAGTAGCCCAGACCTTCCAAGCTGAAAGAAAATGAAGGTCCTGAATACATTTTAAGTGAAAAAGTGCCCAGATGTACAGGGACCATGAGCCCAGAAAGGTCACCCAGTTTCAGATCACAAGGAGGAAAAACTGGTTTTGCCAGAAGTAGCCACTGTCATATAGCCCACTTAAATCTACAACTGATAGGGAAACTCAGGACAGGGAAATCTGAAATGTTCCCTTGCATTCAGACCAATGTGTGTTTACAACTCAGTGGTAAAGCAGTACTGTTCAGCAGGTCAACTGTCTCAACCTCCTAAGGGTAGCTAGTTTATAAGAAGACAGGAGGGGGTGAATGGCCACCGTCCAAGGCGATGGGGCTGCCACAGGGCAGGAATGTGTTTCTGTCACTGATTAGCACTTGGAGTCATTTTTTAAGCATTGTGTGTAGCCAGGTAGACAGCTGTGGTTCTGAGCGTGAACGAATTTGGCCAGTACATGGTGTTACTTGGTTGAAAATGCTTATGGCAAGCTTCCTAAGGGCCACAAACAGCAGTGCACCTCCTTGAGCAAAAAGCCCTTCTGCTCCGCTTCTGCTCTTAAATCCTCTACCTCGAACCCTACCCAGTCCTGCCAGGTTGTCTTCCCAGAGCACAGGGCCCTTCATAGCCTCCACGGTTTGGGATCACCAAGCAGTTCCCGACTGACCCATACCCCCCACCCCCCACCTCACGCTCTTCCCTGGTCCTTGAGCATCCAATCAATCTCCCCACAACTTCAAGCTTCAGCGAAATGGAGCTACAGATGTTCTCCAAATCCCCAAGGCTCTTGGCTCCATCCCTTGGCTCAGTGGTCCTGGACTTTGGGGTTCCAGAGACCCATAAAATTTCAAAAAACACACTGGGGCACTGATATCAGGTTGCCAACTTTTTTTTTTTTTTTGCAAAATAAGACACTTAGAAAAGACCTCTACTTGTATAGTTTACAGTCTCCATCTTATTAAAAAGCAAAATCAAGACTTCCTGGTGGTCCAGTGGTTAAGACTCTGCATCTCTACTGCAGGGGGTACAACTTGATCTCTGGTTGGGGAAGTTCCACACACAGTGCAGTGCGGAAAAAACAAAACCAAAATGACAACAAAATCCAGACAAAATGAGCAAGGATAACTTCCAAATACAGGACAAGGAATCATTTTACCTCCATGAGAAATTTACTACATTGTCACCACTATTCATTTCACCTCTGAAAGGTGGTGAGCCCCCTAAACACGAGGCTCCCTGCCTTGCTTTCAGCACTTGGTCTTCAGACTTAAGCATGCACAAAAGAACCACCAGGAGAGTTCGGACTGGGTGAGCCCACTCCCCCAGCCTGATAGGGCTGGTCTCGGGAGAACCTGGGGCTCTGCCCACTCTTTGAGTAAAGCTGGCAACAAGGTTCTCTGCATTTCTTACCTTATGAAGCCTCCTCAGTAGAATATAATCTCTTTCTTTGGTTAAAAATTTTTTTCAGCTGGGCTACATGGCATGTGGAATTAGCTCCCCTGGGATCAAACCTATAGCCCCTTGCATTGGATATGTGGAGTCTCTACCACTGGACCTCCAGGCAAGTCCCATGAATATAATTTCTTAAAAAAATTCCCATCTCTCTTTTTTTTAACCAGGGATTGAACCAGGTCACAGCAGTGAAAGCCTGGTATTCTAACCACTAGACCACCAGAGAACTCCCTCATCTAGCTTTCATAGTGGAGACTCCTCTCATTTTCTGGCAGATGACTGCCTCAGCGTCCATTCTTACCAAATTCTGATTATAGCATTACAGGACCCTGGATTTTCAGCTGGGTTTTGGACTAGTGAGTTTCTCAGTATCCTTTGATGTGGTCATGTGGCTAAGTTCTGGCCAGTGGGGAGTGGAGGCTGGGCGCTGGTCTCCCCTCCTTCCAGCTGAAGAGAGTGAGGATGTGGTGGGTGGCATGGGGGCAGTCACCAGGCCCAGGAGGTGGGAGTCCTGCGCTCAAGTTAAGGGCGGTAGAGCAACAAGATGGCAGTCAGAGTCTGAGGACCACCAGTCACTGCACCAGCTCTGGGCTGACTGCATTTACAGAAAAGAAGTGAAGTCACTCGGTCGTGTCCAACTCTTTGCGACCCCATGAACCGTAGCCTGCCAGTCTCCTCCATCCATTGGCTTTTGCAGGCAAGAATACTGGAGTGGGTTGCCATTTCCATTCAGAGAAAGACACCTTTTGCTAAGCCAGGGGTAGTGTGGCTTTTCTGTCAGGTTCGAACTCGAGTCCTACCTTGCTCACACTCTGGCTGTCCGAGATCGCTCTCCGCAGCACAGCCATGTCTGGTCTGGCCTGGCAACCCCGCGGGGTCTCACACACAGTCAGCCCTCTCAACAACTCATGGGAAAGACTTCCAAGAAAATAGGTTCCTTGTTTAAATATTAGTTAAAGAAAATAATGGTATCATTCTGTGCTTTCTTGATAGCCTACCTAAGGACTAAAATCAAATGGAATTTTGAAGAATAATCAAGAGACTGGGTCACAAACTTATTCAAAAAGTTCAGTGTTACATTAAGCATAATACAAAAATGCTGGTCCCATGGTTAATCTGCCTGCCAACAGGGTACATGGGTTCCATCCCTGGTTTGGGAAGATCCCACATACCACGGGGCAAATAAGTCCACGTGCACACATACTGAAGCCCGTGTGGCCCTAGAGCCCGAGAGAAGCCAGCGTAAGGAGAAGCCTGCATATCGCAGCTAGAGTAGGCCCTGCTTGCTGCAACTAGAGGAAAGCTTGAGCTCAGCAATCAAAAAAAAAAGTACAAAGTGGAAACCTAAATGTTGAATGACGTGCATTAGCTAAAATGAATTTCAGGATGAGAAAGGTCTCATAATATAAATTTTAAAGGTGAAACACTATAGAAATATAAGGTCATCTGGAAGGTATTCACACGTAAGGTAAAAAGCCTTTCCATCAAAATAGTAAACATTCTCTCTGTGCTGCACGATTAAAGATGATTTAATTTTTCTCTTTGCATTTTTCCATGTTTTTCTCATTTCCTATAATAAACATGCTATTAGTTTTATAACGGGGAAAAAACAAAATGTAAAAAAAGAGAGAGAAAGGAATAGAGAAGAGACTAGGCTGTTGAGAAGCCCCAGTGGCTCCAAGCACCCACCAGCCCCTCTTCTCGAAGGTGCTTTTCACCATCTGGCTTCATGTGCATGAGCAGGCGTGGACAAGTGCGTCCTCTCAGGATGGAGAGTCAGCTGGGCATCGTGCCCTGGCCTGTGGAGGCCTCCCTTTCCTGAGTCCTGGGGTGTCTCCTGCATTCCTCCTCGGGGGAAGTTCTGGATTTCTCCGGAAACCACGCTCCAAGGGCACACTTACCCCAGACTGCTGAAGAGGGTGACCTGGACAGGACGAGGTTTGTTCTTGCCACCCAGAGCTGGAGTGGCCGCAAAAGAAAAGTCAGGCACCCGCTTTCTTCCAGCAAGAGTTATTTTTTAATGGTTTAAAAATGAGTCTGTACAAAACCAGCACCGCTATCTGGTGCTTCCAGTCCACCAGGGGATCCTGAGGCTGTCTTCCAACACTATCTCTTTGGCCAATTGTGCCTGAAACCTCTGTAGAGACAGTGTGAAAACAAAAGGGTTAGTTCGGGCAGTCTGGCTGAATGGTGGCAGTCAGCCAGTTTATAAAACGTTGTGAGCCTTAATATTGCAGAACTGAGGGACAACGGTCTGTTTGGGGTCGAGGAGAACTGAGCGGGGCAGTAGAGGACCCCTGGCACTCCAGGGAACAGGAGTGGAGGCAGGAGCAGCAGCACCCTGTGGCCTAGCGAGGGAGGGCTGGCCAAGCTGAGGATGCTCTCTCCTCCGCTGCCACATCCTGGGAGTGCGTCCTCCGACTTCAGGGTCTGCTGCAAGGATTAGAGGTTCGGGCTTTTAACTAAAATACTCTTTTTTGGGCGATGCCATGTGGCTTGAGATGGAGAAGCCATCCCAAGGGATGGGGAACTCTCCATCCCAGGTTCTCCAACCAGGAATTGAACCCAGACTATCGGCAGCAAACGCACTGGACTGCCAGGGAGTTTCCTAAAATATTCTTGGACAACAATGACTATCCATATTTGCTTACTGATTTTTTTTCCCTCTTTCCTCAGAAAGGGGCTGACATGGGCAGATTTCAAACCTATTTGCTCTGGGATGACCCTAGGAGACCACGTGGTGATGGGAGAGGGCTGAGGGTGACTGGAGTCCTAGAAGGCCTGGTTACGACTGTGGTTTCCAGTGATCACCTCTCCTCCTCCCAGCTCAGTTTTCTGACTGACAAAGATCAGGATCAGGCCAGGAGATGTGCTCTGAGATTCTCTTTAGGTGAGGCCTCCCCGGGTTTCCTTGGCCACGATGGCGTCTTGGACGTACCTGTCTGACTTTCCAGTTGGAAAGGACATGCTTTTGCTTCCAATCGACTGTTTAACTTTTTTGGCTGCAATGCACTTCTGTAAAGACAAGAAACCATCTAGGCTGAGTGACGACCACAACCGCACAACGCACAGGAAAACATGCCTAGGCTCAGACGGCCCATCAGAGCCTCCAGTGCCAAGGATGCGACTCTTGGTTTCCTCGCAACTGGACATTTCTGGGTGTTAGTGAAGGCAAGGCTGTACAGATGAGCCACTGAGGGAACGGCCAGGCTCTACACAGGCCTCGCTCGCCCTCCTCATGCCAGACGTCCAGTCACACTGCACTCTGGCTGGCAGCAACGCCCATGGGGGCAACGGCAGGCCTGCACTGGTATCACAGGGAGTGCTTCAGCCTGCTGCTATAATTCCCAAGGCAGCAAACAGTAACACCCTGCAAAACCACGTGCCCACTTTTAGAGACACTTTACAACATTATTTTTCTTGCTGAAATAGGTGATGGGTATTGTTTGTGCCTGGGAAGAAATGAGGCGAGGGAAAGCTATGCAGACAGAGAGGATTCTTAGATGGGCCAGTCTTGCCAGCAGTGGAGGGTCAACAACACACACCTCAAGCCCACTGGAATTCTCAGTCTGTTTCTTACCTTGCCTGACTGGGGCTGCTTGGTTGGGTCAAACTGGAAAGAAGGTTTGGATTTGCTGTTTCCTGCAAGGTAAGAGAAAAGAGAGGCCAATGACCATGTGAGTTAATACACGCCACAGATTCACTACCGGGCCAGGTGCACAAGATCCAGGCAGTGTGGGCTGTCAGCTCACTAGCCCTTCACAGACAGAAACTTCTGGCTTGCTGTCACCTCACCAATCATGTCCTAAGCAGCTAAGGGCGGCCCGGAGCCCAGGCTCATTTCTCATAGGCCTGTTCTCAGGTCAGGGGCCTGTGGCTAAAGCACTGGCCAGTTCACATCAAGGGAATCCCTCTGGTTTCTGTGAAGGGTGAAGCCACTGTCGGTAAACTGGGGCCAGAGGGGATGTTCTTGCAGAAAAGACGGCTGTGTCGCCAAGGAGGCTGCTCTGTCATCAGGAATGTCACTGCAGCCCTTTCAACAGACAGGCTCTCACAGGCTAAGGAGGCACAGAGCATTATCTTCTAGGTACCAGGCTGTCTCAACAAACCACATCTTTCCTCTATGTGTGTATGTCTGAGAAAATGTGTTTCTGGACACAACTTGTGAAGAAGGCTGGAGCTACAATTACTAACAGAATGGACACTATCTTGATGAACCACCAGAGTGGCTCCTGCAGCTCAGCCCTTGGGGCTGAGGGTGGTGGCTTTCTGCCCTGTCCCCATCATGTCCTTGCATTTCCCTCACAATTCCAGGTTGCCTGCCTGGCCTTGGGCGGAGCTTAATCTCCACTAAGGTTCTGCTCTTCCCTCCCTGCCACCTGCTTCCCCACATGGGACGTGGTCAGGTGGTCCCTGCGGGACATCCCCTCCGGCCTCACCAGCAAAAGCCTTGAAATCCGACTTGCTGTAGTCATAGGGCGTAAAGTCTTTTTCTGGCGGATCTGGGTCTTTTGGCTTCTTGGAAAGTTTGAGGCGTTTCTTCTCTTGCTTCTGTTCTGTCATCCTCGGGTCACTCGTCGCCCGCTCTCTCTTCTTGGCAGCATTCTCCAGCTGTGGATTGGACAGACCTGTAAGAGGGAAGCACGGCCACGACCGGGGCAGGGGGCCACTCTGTGCGTGTGACCCCTGTGAGCACCCTGCGAGGCACACAATGCCTCCAGAGCTTTAAACACAGGCTTGGGGATGGAGAGAGGAGCGCTGGCGGTGGGGGGGCCGAGCTCCCAGCTGGAGGATGACATCAGGCCACTTGGAAAGGCCAGAGCTGAGCACTCCAGGGTGCTGGGGAGTCGGGGGGGGGGCGGGGCAGGGAGTGAAACAGCTCCCAGGTGGAGTGGGGCACAGAGTGGGCTTGATGCCTCACCTCCTTCTACAGGCCAAAGGCATGTTTATCCCAAATGCAGCGGGAGAACCACCCCAGATGGACAGTGACGCCAACCTTCTGGGGTGGGGGGCGGCCACGAGGCAGCACTACACTGGACCAGCACCCGGAAGACGCCTATAACCCAACGCTGAGGTTGAGCCCTCCTGACATTCCAGACAAACCGTGACCACGACCAGAGAAAGCAGAAATGCAGGCACGTACTGCAGTCTGCTGGCGGACGGACATGGCCTGCTCCGCGGCGGCCCTGTACTCCTCTTGGGCCTGGTCCCGGGCAGCTGCAAGAGAGAACGGTCTGTGGCGGCAGCCGGGCCTCTGAGCCACACTGCTTGCGGCATTACCCCTGCTGAGCGCGGCCACCCTGCCCCTCAGCCCCAACCCCCAGGGATGCCTGGAGGACCCTGCCTCGCGGCTCAGCCGTTTCTCTCCTCATCAACCAACCTCTGGGTCCATACCCCTGCCTGCTCCTCACCCAGCGGCCTCCGTGACTCCCCTGAGGACGCGGTGTCGGGATCTCAACCCTAACAGGTCAAGGACCAGAACCAAAACCTCCTCCGCCTCTAACCGGCACCCGTGCAGCCTCACTGCCCACACAGCCCCGCCTCCCAAGGTGCTCAGGACAAAGCCTTGTGTCCAGGACCACCTCACCCGATGCTGTCAGCTTCTCTACGCGGCATGCCAGGCTCTGACTTTCCACCACCTGCCCTGCCCCCATGACGTCCACACCAGTGTCCCCCTGCATCTGCACCCTGTGCTGCCTCCTGACTGGACTGCCTGCCCTGCCCTCTGCCCAGCAGCTGGTGAGGCCTCCACACCTAAGTCAGGGTACGGCCCTCCCCTGCTCAGAGCCCTCCATGGCTTCCAACTCACTTGGAGTAAAAGTCCCAACAACAGATCCCTGCCTGCTCTCTGTCCTACCCTCCACCCACCCCCTGCCCCCATCCCTTTGGCCTCCTGGGTCACTCTGAGCAGTACTGCAAGCTGTGGCCTTGGCCTTGCCGGGCCACCAATCTGAACACTCTCCCCTGATGGCTGCGGGTCTCAGCTCAATGTCACGTTCACTAGACCGCCTCGTAGACTGCTGTACAGAAGCAGCCCACGCCCCGCCAGGCCCAGCCGCAGCACTTCCTTCCTCTCTCTTTGTGTAAGCACCGCTGCCCTGACAGCTCACACATCTCCGGCTCACTGTCTGCCACCCCTGGGCAGAAGGGAGGCCATGGAGGGGAGGGCTGGGGCTGCTCAGCTGTGCCTGGAGCTTTGCTCGACAGAACAAAGCTGGACAGAACAGTGAGCCAGGGCTGCTCTCAACCAAAGGCGCCAGCTGAGCTGACAAGGCGGTGGGTGCTACACTACCTGTATGCTCCGCTGCCTTCTTCTTGGCAGTTTCTTTAGGTTCTCTTTGTACCTGTACCTGGCTTGCCAGCTTCCAACGGTTGCTGATCTATAAATGAAAACAAACACAACAAAAGATCTCCAAAACTCAGCTGCCTAGGATGATTCTTTTAATGAGGTGATGCAGAGCATGCTGACTGGTAGCTATACACATTCTAGGTCCTAAGTCCCATTATCTAATGATCCTGTATCTAATGACATGAGAAATAAGAGCTCATGCTGGCTTTATTTATAAAGTACTTATATTATTCCAGGCACTGGGTTGGATGCCTGCATATCCACCCATTCAGTCCCTTCTATGACCCTGAGGCACAGGTACTATCATCACCCCCACTTTACAGACAGGAAATAGGTTGGGAGAAGCTAAGTAACGTGTCCAAGGGGACATGGTTAATATACGGTAGAGATGGTGTTCAAGGCAGGACTCCTGCAGGTCTAATGTGCTTCTTTAAGACACATTTACCTGGCGCATGAGAACACATATTGGTGACAGGAAACGCTAAGTCTGGCTGGCGGGGCAGGGGGGTGGGGGGGGCACAGATGGCTGCCCCGACTAAGCCACAAGCGGGGGGAAGAGAAGAGACAGCAGAAACCTCACCTGACTCCCCATTTCTACAAACAGCAGGCTTACCAACAGCAACAGGGCAGAGGCCCATCAGGGTTTCAGCCTGATTCTCTTTTCTGGTTTTTTTCGGCTGTGCCACATGGCACATAGGATCTTAGTGCCCTGATTAGGGATGGAACTCTCGTCCCTGCACTGGGGAGCGTGGAGTCTTAACCACTGGACTACCAGGGACGTCCCTTGGCCTGACTCTCTGGCCTAAAGAGAAGTGCAGGGGTGGGGTCGGGGGCAGAGGGAGCCAGGCCACCCATCTGATCAGAGTACCACCTCCCACAGGGAGGATGAGGGCTTTTAACAGACAATTAACATGCCGGCTCCCAGGAACATCTCATGGGGGTCCAGGGAACATGGATTCTTACTCTTACTTAAAATGCTGTTAAAACAAACCACACAACATACAACAAAATGTTTCAAAATTTAAGCTGTCATCTTTAAGAGCATTGAAGTAATATTCACAAATAGAAATGCATCAAGCTGTACATTTCATATCTGTATACTGTATACCTTGTAAATTAAACTCTAATTAAAAACAAAAACAAAAAACTAAGACCTGTTTCTTTAAAAAGTTCCCCAAAGCTTTCAAGAATCTGATTAAAGTCTGGCTCCTCTCTGGAAACAATGCTTATATATGAAGTGTTTCTTGCACTCATTTTCAGGGAGGTTCAAGGATGGGCTTGTTTAGAACAGAAACCTGGTTTAAGAAATTAAGAAGTCCTCTTTTCTTAGAAAGTTCGCTCTTAGAAAGGGTGACAAATCCACTTACTTCATAGATTTTCGACGATGGATCAAACTTTGCTGACTGAGAAATGTGAGCCCGGTGTTCTACTGAAGGCAGAAACTGGAGAAATGGAAACCGTCATGTTAAATGCTGAGAAATAGAATCTGGACCCAGAATTCGGTGGCACTCAGATGTGGGTGTCTTGCTGGTTACATCTTAGGAGGCCTCAATGCAGAGTGTCAGCCTGGCCGCAGCTGCCTGGCCCTCAAGTGGGGTCCTCTTATTGACTTGGTCTCAGAAGACCTGACTCGGGGTCTCGACCCACTGCCAGGGATGACATCACGGTGGTGGGGCTTCTCTGGTCTCTGAAGTCTCTCGGTTCCTTTTTCAGGCAAAAGGCACCTACAGCTGCAGAAAGCTCTGCCTCTTGTCAGCCCTTAACATATGCAACCAGTACTTACCATCCGAAATGGATTTTCAAAGGACTCCATTATGTTCTGGGCTTTTTTCTGTGCAACTGTTAATGGACTTTTTTCATTTCCTTCAGCACTAGGTTCCTGCAGGGACAGAGAACAATGGCTTACAATCGTGACCATTTTATGATATTAGATGCCGGCAAGAGGAGTAACAGTAATAACACCAACAGCTGACTTTTTAAAGTTATTTATTTATTGGCCATGCCACACGGCAAATGGGATCTCAGTTCCCCAATCAGAGACTGAACCCGTGCCCCCTGCAGTGGAAGCGTGGAGTCTCAACCTTGGAGTGCCAGGAAAGTCCCAATACACACTCATTGAATTAATGAGTTCTCACCACATCCTTACAACCTACAAGGTACGTGGCGTTACTCTCACCATTGTACAGATTAGGAAACTGAGGCTGAGAGCTTAATTAAGTCTTCCAGAGCCTTAAAAGCAAATAGGGGCAGAATAAGGATGTAAGCCCAGATCTGGCTGACTGGAGAACCTGGGTTGTAACCTGAAATTAGCTGAAAGTTAAAATCATACACCTTTATAGGTGACCAACAAAACTATGCAAGAGAATGTCGCTCTCACCAGGGACATCAGCCTGCGCTAGCCCCTGGCCTTCTCTGTCGTCAGGTTTCCTGCGTACCAGGAACACGGATGCAGCCTCTGCTAAACAACACACAGTGCTTACACATCCACATAGCCACAAGTTCATGCTCACATCTTTAGCTGCCTAACCGCCTTGGTGAGTCAATGAACTCTGTGGCCAACTGCAGGCCCTAGACTTCTTTTTGCACTGGCTACTGAAACAAGACTGACTATATGTGGTTAAGAGAAAAGGAAAGTTCACTCCCAGACAGTTACTACATCTTGCAGGAGGTACTTCACCTTCCTGGCTCTGGTGCCGCATCTGAGTATGATGGGAGAGCTGTGAATGGGACTGGACCACCCAGCTTCTTACCACCTGAATACGTGCTAAGAATGAAACCTGTCTTTATCCAGACAGTATTCTTGCTTCTCTTTCTCAGTTCCTTCTTTCCAGAAATTATAGTTTTTCCTTCTTACCACATCTGTTGCATTTCCTGGTGGCTCAGACGGTAAAGAATCCGTCTGCAATGCAGGAAACTCAGGTTTGATCCCCGGGTCAGGAAGACCCCCTGAAGAAGGGAATGGCCACCCACTCCAGTATTCTTGCCTGGAGAATTCCATGGACAGAGCCTGGTGGGCTACAGTCCATGGGGTCATAAAAAGTTGGACACAACTAAATGACTAACACTTTCACCTTCTTTCACATCTATTGTGCGCTGTATTCAGATTTTATGTGTGATTTCCTTTTTTCTCTGGTCATCTCAGTAACTATCCATCCTGACCAGCACATGCACCCTGGTCTTCCTTTTGCACAGAACCCAGAGCTCATGTCTGTGGTGGAAAGGAGAAGCGTGCTGGGTGGGATCGACCAAGACACGCTCTATCGTGTCCCAGGCCGGATTCCAGGAACAAGGTCCCCAAGTGGGCCACACTGGATGGAGTCTCTACTCAGCCTCCCTGGGAGGGGAGAACAAGCTCCTACCCACTTCCTGGTACTTGCACCTCCTGCTGCTCACTTAATCTAACGGGCCAGACTGGGGAGAAATGCTTTTTTCCTTCTTTTCATCCAAAACAGTCGTCAGGAAAGTACACTCAGCACACGCTATGAGTTCACTGGAAACACTGTTCTACCCCTTCTGGGAATCAGGATAAACTGGCCCTTGACTGACCTTGGATGAATGGGGAAGAAAGGCCCCTGTTTATATGTCCCTGGAGCTCCTGTCCGGCTCCCTGGGGGCACTTCCCCTGAGGATTTCCTCAGGCAGCACACAGAACCCTCCACCACCCCTCACAGACCTCCTCATCAGGGCAGCAAACACCATCCAGCCAATGGGCTTCCCGCCCACCCCCACCGCCACTGGCTTCCACTTCCGGCTGATGGCCTCCTGTCTGATAAAGCCAGCACATCCCCCCAGTCTGGGTCACGTCCCGGATGGTGTCACTCACATTAAATAATGTGATGACAGCGGTAGCAACGAGACATCTGATGTCTGGCAGGGTCTCCTCGTCTTCTTGGGCGGAGAGGAGGCCCTCCTGCTTCTGCACCGGCACAGGCCCTACAGGGAGGGGAGTCAGCGCAGGCCACGCCCACAGGGCGGCACACCAGGCAGCCCCACCCCCAGGACGTGCCAGGGGCCTCTTCGTTACCGTCGGTTGGGATGAGAAGGTAGCCATCTGACGGGGTATGGGAGCAGTCATGGGGGCCAAAGAGAACATTCTCCAATCTCTGTATCAAAAAGAAGGCAACAGGCCGGCGTGAAGGACCTGCAGGCAGGCAGCAGCTCTGTGACTAGATGACAGGCCCTGGTGTCTGTCAAGGAGGCTGGGTCTGTCCCGGCTGTGACTGGTTCCCCCTCCCTCCCTCTGAAAAAGCCACGACGAGCATATCACGGTACCTCAGGGTTGGGCAGCGGCCCACTCTTCCTCACTCCCGCTGCGACTTCAGACTACAGAGTCAAAACAGACAGAATGTCAGGAAAGTTCCCTAAATTTGATGACACACTCATTCTCTTTTTTTCCCTCAGTGCAGACGTGTCTCTTCACTAGACGGTGTTTCTCAAGAGCCCGAGACTTTCTCTCGTCCCTTCACCCCGTCTAGTGCCTGGCACTGTAATTACTTGTGCTCAGTAATTATTTGTTGGATGAAAGAATAAAACCCTTTATCACAGTGAGGCACAATACAGGATTCCAAAGAGCTTGAGAAAGATTTTTCTCTAGTCACTGATGTTTTGCTCTTTACTGGGCAATGCATAGAGTCAAGAAAGAAATATTGGCGTGAAGACATTAAATGTGCTTATCCTCAGATTCTCTTCTTTTTTACCTCAAAGGAGCTGATTTCAAGTCGCCTGTGATCAATAATCTTTCAAAAAATTACAAACATGTTATACACATGCTAATATTTTTACTGAGACAAAACATTAAAAACGGTGCCAAATAAAACACAAATCGAAACATGCGTATCTTTCTGAACACCCTCTCTCCCACCCCATAGCAAGGGCAGAATAAATGTTTGTATGGATTAAAAACAAAACAAAGCACACACACATGTAAACCTACACATAAGCTTGTGTAGACATACTGTAACATCTACACAAGAACACAGGTGTGTTGGTATGTATGGGTTTGTATTACGGGCTGGGCATCCTGCTTTCATCTAAATCTGCCTAAACTTTAGCATCTTCTTCACAGTTAGCTCTTTCTGAATTCCCTTCTCTCCGGGGTGCTCCTGTTTCTTATCACCTCGGCTTTCTTGTGTGGAGTGAGTGGTCCTTGACTCCACTTCCATTATCTTCAACTCTACTTGCCATTCAGAGAACACCTCTAAAGTACTTAGCATGGTGCTCAGAAAAGAACCGCAGCCACTGTCACCACCTGTTATGAAGTCCCATCAGTCTTTGCTTTTGAAGGTGTTTCCTGAACCTGTCTTTTCCCTTCCATTCCTGTGACTGACACACTCATCAGGGCTCTTATCATCTCACTTTGGACTACTGCCAGGCTTCCAAAATGCAGTCTCTGTGCTGAGATCCCCACTCCAGTTTACCCTGCAAGGCTGACTGCCTCGGGACAACAGCTAACCAGCCCATCATCAGACATCATGAGATATCACGGGCCCTTGGATTAATAAAGATAAGGTTGCAAAGAAAGAAGGATGAGGGTTTCCCTGGTGGCTCAGCGGTATAGAATCTATCTGCTAATGTAGGAGACGTGGGTTTAATCCCTGGTCTGAGAAGACCCCACATGCTGTGGAGCAACAAAGTTCGTGTGCCGCAACCATGGAGCCTGTGCTCTAGAGCCCGGGAACTGCAACTTCTGAGCCCAAGTTCTGCAACTACTGAAGCCTGTGCGCCTTAGAGCCTGTGCTTGGCAGCAAGAGAAGCCACTGCAATGAGAAGCCTGCATGCTGCAATGACGATTAGCTCCGATTCGCCGCAGATACAGCAACGATGTTCCAGCACAGCCAAAAATAAATAAATAAATAATTTAAAAAAAGGATGAACTTTAGCTTCTGACTATCATAAAGACACACCCACTGGATTTCCTAAATCCTATTATTTCCTCCAGCTTTTTTTTCAGAATGGAGACCGACTCACGTGTGAAGGAGATTATATGGAGCAAGATGCCAGCAGACAGAGCTGAGAATCTGTGGAGTTGGGGAGCTTCTTACCTTGAGCAGAGGCATCTCTCGCGCCTGCTGAATCAGAAGGTGCATTTCGTTGATCTGCTGCCGTACGAGAGGAGGCACGGGGTTACAGCAAGCGACGATGCCCTGAGGTTCCCTGAAGGAAGAGAACACATTCAACATTGCCCAGAAGCTCGGCCCACAAAGGCTACAGGGAAGAACAACAACGCGGTGAAGCCAGAGTGTAGGTGCTCAGGTGAGAACTGAGGGAACACGGTCTGTCAGGGTGGCCCCGCTGGCTGTTCCAGGACGTGTTCTCTGCTGCACTCAGCCCTGAGCAGACGCCTCCTACTGCTGCCTGCTGCTCTCAGGGCGGGCTGGAACGCAGCCCCACAGCTCTGCTCACCTGCAACCCTGCAAGGAGGTGCCAGGTGATGCTGAGCTTTGGTTCTTTGCTTATACTCCAATTAACATCATAAGACATCTAAAATCATGAGACACCTTAATCCAGAAGGAGGTACAGATGAAAGAGTCTGAGACATTTTCTCTCCTTTAAAGTGGATGCTCCAGGCTCAGAGACTTACACGCTGAGGCTGCTGTTAAGTCACTCAGTTGTGTCCAACTCTTTTGTGACCCCCATGGACTGTAGCCCACCAGGCTCCTCTGTCCATGGGATTTTCCAGGCAAGAATACTGGAGTGGGTTGCCATTTCCTCCTCCAGGGGATCTTCCCCACCCAGGGATCGAACCCATGTCTCCTACATTGGCAAGCGGATTCTTTACCGCTGAGACACCTGGGAAGCCCAGAGACTTACACGGGAATCCATATAAGGGATAAACATGGAAACAGCTCCAGTTCAGAAGCTCTGCTTCCTAAATGGCAGTGCACGGGCAGAGATTCTGCATTCCCTGGACTTGCTAACTTCCTCAGAGCACTAATCTGCTCTGAATAAACAGCCCTGAGGTAACAACAATCAGGGAAGCTGGATCTGAAAGACAGCACTTTCTCTACTGAAGAAGTCGGAGCACATTAATCAGTCCTCACTCACTTGGGCAGCTCCTCAGCTATCTTTAGCATCATGTGGTTTGGCAGGACGTATCTGGAATAAAACACACAACAGGATCCCATTAAATTCTGCCGACAAGCTCCATGATGTGCTGTAACCCTGGGAAAACATAATCAACTTTCATGGTGAAAAGAGTTGAAAAAGCCCATTATTTCCTTGTCACCACACCTAGCAAGAATGAAAGGGATTGATAGTCCTTACCCGTAACTCTCATCTTCCCGACGAGCTGTTTTATCCCTCCAGGCAAACAGCAGCTGAAAGGCCGTCAACTGCTGTGTGTTCAGATGCTTCTTCTGCTTCCTATAGAGTTCCAGGTAAGATTCGTCTGTGAAGATGGGTTTGATGAATTTCTGCAAAATATTAAAGAATGCTCAACATAAGTGGGAATCAGTACTGTGCCCTGGGCTCTTCAGGACACTGGGCTCTTTCATGAACGTAAACCGCAAGGCAGACGTGCACCGCCACAGCCACTGAGCCCGTGTGCCTAGAGTCCATGCTCTTCAATGAGAAGCCACTGCAGCGAGGAGCCCGCAAACCCCAGCTAGAGAGTTGGCCCCACTTGTGCAACCAGAGAAAGCCCGTGTGTAGCAACAAAGACCTAGTGCAGCCAAAATAAATTAACTCATTAAAAAAGTTTTTAAAAATAAATAAAAGAGCAAAGCAGAGCACGGGGACCCGAGTGGAACCTGGGCCCGGGCTGTACCTTGAGGCAGATGTCGCGACTGCGTTGCCACACCACCTGCAGCTGTGTGGGCTGCTCGTTGCCGCGCTCCCACAGCTCCAGCCGCATCTTATCATAGATGTACAGCAGGTAGTGAGTGTCATCTCGGGCATAGCTCAGCATTTCCTCAGGCAGAGGTCTAGGATTGCAACAGAGAACGCTGTTTCACTGGTTTCCCCTAAGGTGGCAATTTGACTTGTCTACCCTGTGGGTTCCTGCTGAAGTTCAAGAGTCTCCCCTGGCCAATACTACAGCCCCACCAGCTTCTCAGGCATCCTCATGGGACAAGCCGCTCCTTCCACAGCTGGGCAGAAGGGGCAGCAGGACAACGATGTGGTTAAAAATCAGGGCCCTGCCTTGAATGTGAATCTTATCCCACTGCATGGCATGTGGCAATGGTCAGGTAAAAGGAAGTGGTTTTCAGCTTTTATCAATTCTCATTTTATAGTTCTTTACTAAATTCTCTTAAGAAATTCTGGCATGAGATGTGCAGAAGAGTTTAGTGCTTTTGCATACAACAGCTACAGCCTCAGAGAGGAAGCCAGCCATCTGAAAATTACCAAGGGGAGCAAGAATCCCACAAAGTGTGGCAAGACTCCGTAACAGCCTTAGATTATAGTAAATGCTATAAATTACTATACTATAAATATTATATTTATATAGTATATATTTACTATGTGTTATATTTATTATACTGTAAATTACTATATAGTAATTACTCCACTATAAATTACTTAGATTACAGTAAATACTGATTACAAGGCTAAGTCACCTCTGTTCTTAGAATTCTCTCACACTTATGGGAGACCATTTCATACACATGTACCAGGGAGACATGGGTTACAAACAAGAGACTGCCATGGACAAATGCTGACATGGCATGGCAATTTCAACTATTTCCATGAAGCATGATGCACTATTTATGTAAGACAGTAATTCCTGACTTTTTCAAATATGAAACATTCTTTTTACTTTAATTTTTCTTATAATTTATGCTCAAGTACAATCTAATTTCCTCCTCAATAAATATGAAGCATTTTTTTAAACGAAATTTACTTCTATTTTAGAAGTTTTAAATATTTCACATCACAAAACTAAACTGAAATTTATTAACATTCTCCTCTATGTAACATAATCAGTCCAACATAAACTCTATATTATTCTAAAACTTCCAGCTGTCCTTATGCCACTAAAAACAAACGGAGAAAAGCCCAATGACTTTCAACTCAAGATCCAAATGGGGTACCTACCTGGTGGTCTAGTGAGTAAGAATCCGCCTGCCAGTGCAGGGGACAGGTGTTCGACTCCTGGTCTGGGAACTAAGCCCATGCACCACAACTACGGAGCCCACCCACCCCTGAGGCTGGGGTCCGCAACAAGAGAAGTCACTGTAATGAGAAGCCCAAGCGCTACAATAAAGAGTGGGCCCTCTTGCAACAATGAAGACCCAGTGCAGCTAAAAGTAAACTTTAAAAAAAGAGAGAGAGAGATCCAAATGGTGTTACAGCCTGTGCACAGGTCTCCACAGTGGGGTTAACAACCACCCAGGCCTCCCTCTGCCAGCCTTGTTTCCTCATCAAGAACAAACTGACCGTATCCGCCAGTCGGCCAGCTGGTACTGCTTGTTTGACTCCACACTGCAGTAGAGCTTCAGCAGGTGGTCCAGGGAGTGCCTGCCCAGGTTAAGAAGGCGAGCTGCCTGGTGGGTATCAAACATGTTCACCACGTACAACCCAAAGTCCTTCTGGAGCCATTCTATGTCTGAATCAGCACCATGGAAGACCTGAAAATAAAACCAAAGCCATGCAGTACAGAGGCACAGGGCCGTTTATGCTCTGAAATGAACTCTGTCCCTAAGCTATTAGGACACTGGAATGGAAGCCAGGATAAAGATAAAGATGGTTCAGTTTCACATGCTTCCTTTAGTTTGGGCCACAGTCCTCTACAATCCTAACTGCATGCTTGTAAGTGCTAACAGCTGATGACTAAGAAAGCCACACTGCTAGCTTTAAGGACAGCTTTAAGTCCAACAATCTTGAGATCAAGGACTCACTGTAGTATTCATTAAAGTGCTTTAACATTTTTCTGGGTGGTGAGCTAAGTCTTAGCTGTTCTAACAGAGGGTTAGAAACAAAAGCGTGTGGTACCCTACTGGTGTTAGTCACTCAGTATCCAACTCTTTGTGACCCCATGGACTACAGCCCATCAGGCTCCTCTGTCCATGGGATTCTCCAGGCAAGAATGCTGGAGTGGGTTGCCCTTTCCTTCTCCAGGGCATCTTCCGGACCCAAGGATCAAACTCGGGTCTCCTGCATTGCTGGCAGATTCTTTATCATCTGCGCCCCCAGGGAAGCCCACCCGAGTGGAGGAAGTTACAATTTTTTCTCTCCGCTTTACTGGGGCTATGCCAAAATGACGACAATACTAAATTGAGCAGCACTTAAATCCTGTGCTCACATGTAACAGTGGGAAAAGGCTGGCTAACCTTAACAATAGCTGGGTCTGTGAGGCTCTCGTTGAGAATATACATGTCGCTGCGAAGCTCCAGAGTGTCAACGATGAAGTCTTCTGTCCGGGTGGAAATCTGCATCAGGCAGGTGAGCCCCAGGAAGCTCCTGTAAGAGTGGTGCTAAAATACACAGAAAGAAGGGGAAACAGCGAAAAAAGGATTTTTATCAGGCTTACAGTTAAACTGATTTTGAAAAATCAGTAATAAGTAATGTGATTGTTACCAAAAAACAGGTTTAAATTAGTACTAATTTCATACTTCTTGAATTGGTGAACTCACAGAAAATGTAAACACTTCCTTCTAGGTCATTAATAAATTACCTCCAGGTCTACAGCAAATTCTTGACACTTTAGGAGCTTTTCATTGAGTTCCACTAGTTCATCCAGTGTGGACACGAAGTGGCAGGGTGTCTCTCCTATAGGTCTGTATAACTGCATCACAAAAGTATAGGGAGAAGGAGAAGACTATGAACCATCGTCTTTCCCTAAAGGAAAAAGTGAATTATGAGTCCAAGAAATGATCCGAAGTCACACCCTTCTATTTGGGTAGCCAGAAAATTCATTCGGCTTTCCATAACATCTTACGGGAAAACTCAAACGAATTTTTGGCCACCCCAATACTATAAAAGCAACTAAGGAAAGCCAAAACTGCATCCAGTCATCGATGTACCTGATTCTTCCTGGGATACTTGCGACCCACCCATCAGCCAAGATCGGCACTCACCTGAGGCTCTGGCTTTTGAAGGACTGAGTCTGGTGGCGTAAAGTGATCTAGTTCATATTGATATGGATGCGCAAACCTGAATCAGTAAAATGAAAAGGTACAAACAATAAATGCTGGAGAGGTGTGGAGAAAAGGCAGCCCTCTTGCACTGCTGGTGAGAATGTAAACTGATACAGCCACTATGGCAAACAACATGGGGCTTCCTTAAAAAACTGAAAATAGAACTAACGTATGACCCAGCAATTCCATTACCAGGGGTATACCCCGAGAAAACCGTAACTCAGAAAGACACAGGCACCCCGATGGGCACTGCAGCGCTATTTACAACAACTAGGACACAGAAGCAGCCTAAATGTCTACTGATGAACGGGTGAAGAGGACGCGGCATATATACACAATGGAATACTAGACAGCAAGGAACAAGACTGGGTCATTTACAGAGAAGTGGATGGACCTAGAGTCTGTCAGAGTGAAGTCAAGTCAGAAAGAGAAAAACAAGTATTGTGTATTAGCACACATATATGGAATCTACAAAAACTGTACTGATGAGCCTATTTGCAGGGCAGGAAGAAAGATGCAGATGTTGAGAATGGACCTGTGGACACGGTAAGGAAGAAGAAGGTAGGACAAATGAACAGAGTGGCCCTGACATACATCCACTACTGTGAGCAAAACGGCCAACTGGCAGGGAGCTGCTGTGCAGCACGGGGAGCTCAGCCTGCTGCTGCGACGACCTAGTGGGGTGGGATCGTGAAGGGGTGGGTGGGAGGGAGGCTCAACAACGGTGGGAGGATGCGTTTGTACATATAGGTGATTCTTTTCGTTGTACAGCAGAAACACAACGCTGTAAAGCAATTACACTACAATGAAAAACAAAAAAATCTTTGTGATTAACTCCATGATTCAAGGAAGAACAACTGTTTTAATCCAGTCTGTTAAAACAGACAAGAAAAGACCATTGCAAAAATTTTTTAAAAAGCATCATTGCTTCAATGATGATTCAAGTGCATCCAAAAAAAAAAAAAAAATCAGGTGCAACTTGTTCATCCTTAAAAGTGTAACAATTAAAAATCTATTCATTTATAAAGATTGGAGCACTAATTGGAAAAACACTGTATAGCTGCTGTGCAGATGATACAGAAAGGTGAAATATATAATTTTTTGTGATCTGGAATAATCGATCTGTGAGGTGAGAGAGGATGGGGCAAACACCTCAGCTGTCATATACTAAATGATACGTTTTCTTCAGTTCTGCTATCAGACTCTGGCATAAGAATCTTGTCTTTTTTGGGTTCCTTGAGGGCAGGGCCCTCTTTCAGTACCTTTATTTCTCCAGCACTTGATTGGAGGCTCACAGTACAGAGCTGGGGCTGAGGCACGGATGCCCAGACACTGGCTACGTGTGAGAAAAGGACCAACACTGACAAAGTTCCCTTCATCTTTTTTCTTTACGCTGAAGGCAAAGTCCTATTGTCTGTTTATAGCAAAGGTTTTCCAAGTTGCTCATACTGCCAAGGAGAAGGTCTTTTCTGTGCTAAGTTTACAGCTTACCTACCTGTATGAGACCCCACCTGACAAGAGAGGCAGAGTGGTACAAAGGAAAGAAAATTTTAAGAAAACTTGGGTGTTCTAGTTCTAGTGGGAAGTTAGCATCTCAAGTTTGGTTCTTACATCTGTACAATGGGGACAAGAGCAACTGGCAGCTCTTAGGACTGTGTGAGGGCTACGTGAATGACGCCTGTGTGAGGCCCTCTGTGAACACAAGCAGGAGGTCAGCTGATAAGATTCACCTCAGGATGAGGGGAAGAGTCACCCACTCCTCAGGTTCTGCTCTTATTCACACATTTTACAAAAGTGACACAGAGCGAAGACACACATAGCAGTCAAGACTCGCAACAGGACAGACAGGTGAACACTCACATGTCCTGCTCCACCTGCTGCGTTCTCTGCTGATGGATTAAATCCGCGAGGGCAGGGGGGACATCCAAGTCCTCAGGGCGGTCCTGCGGGCGTTCCCGCCTTTCTTTGGAGAGTGCTGGAGACCCAAGCAGTGACAAAGACAGGTTTACGCTTTGTCTAGTTACCGAGGGTTAACTGGCTCCCTCTGAATTTGAAGAAAGGAAGATGGGAGGGAGACCTCTCTCCCTTCACTTCTGTTGTTGGGCAAAGTTGGCACCACTTACCCTGAGGGAGGGGTTTCTGAGCATTGGGCTTAATGAAGATCTTGGGAAGAAATGGTGTGTTAGAGTTGTCGATCTTCTCTCGGAACTTAAGCTGAGGTCGGATGATGTTTTTTGCATGAAGCAGCCGGAAAGTTTCAGATTTTGTTTTTTTGCTATATTCTCCTGCCTATGATCAACAAATACAAATACTTTATAACACAGCAACTTGAAAACTTAGAAAACTAAATTCCATTTTACGCCAACGGCCACCCATTAAAGAATGTACGTGTGACACTGGGGGTGGGGTGGGGGCTGCAAAGTCGACTAGAGGGTGGAATTAGGTTGTGTCTGTTTATGAGAACAAGTTAGGCAGTGGCCAGTTCTGTGTTCAATAAATTAGAACAGAAATGCAAATGAGAAAGGGTAAAGGCCCTAAGGTTAGTATCAGATACTCCAGTGCCTCTGAAAAGCAGCCCTCACCTTCCGGTTCCAGCTGGACACTATGGTTTTGGGGACCTGTAACCCTGCAGGGAGGACAGGTTGTTGATTCTTATTCACGCCTGATGCTTCGTCCAGTAAAATGCCCTAAGAGTGTAAGAGGTATTAGTTTAGTATCTTCCTTTAAGGGTTAACAGAGTTAATTACCTAAAATTTTACAAAACATAGCCAGAGAATTTTGTGCAAGAGTACACATTTTTAAGAGCGAATAACTGTAGGATGGGATTTGAAAGTCAACCCAAGTAATTAAAGCATTATTTTCTCAAAGGTAGGGCAGTGATCGGGCACTCCCAACCCTTGACTGACTCTCTTCACAGTTCTGAATTGGGTTGAAAATTCAAAAGTGACTTAACAGGATGATGTGGCCTATCATCCTAGACTGCATTAAAGATAGAGGAATGGTAATCAGAGTGAGAATGAAGGCTGTCCTCATCTATCCATATTTTGTACAGTAGCACCAGATGTGGGGTCTCAGTTTGGGCACTATCAACAGTGGTGCACCTAGCTGACAAACGGTAGGACTTGAAATCAGAAAATCTGAGGAAACCACTGAAAGACCCGTGGCCATTTAGACCATGGAAGAGATGACTTTATGGGACAGGAGAGCATGATTTAAATATCCACAGGACTGTCACATGGCTGAGCATTAGCTGTGTTTTGGACAATCTGTGTACTTCTGTAAGGAATATTCTGCCGCAGAACTAGGCAGAAGACGACGGTTGGCTAGCTATCGCAATGAGCCACATCTCCCTCTAATCACGGAAGTCAGGGTATTTAGAAGACTGAATGTGTGTGTGCTCAGTCGTGTCCAGCTCTTTAGAACTCCATGGACTGTAGCCCACCAGGCGCCTCTGTCCATGGGATTTCCCAGGCAAGCATACTGGAGTGGGGTGCCATTTCCTCCCCCAGGGGACCTTCCCGACCCAGGGAGTGAACACAAGTCTCTTGTTTGTGTCTCCTGCATTGGCATGCAGATTCTTTACCACTAGTGCCACCTGGGAAACCTAGTAAAAATGGATTAAATGTTGGTTGTGCCCTGCATCCAGAGGCCTCCTCTCCTGCAACAAAATGGAACTGGCAAATCTGGAGGGTAGATTTATGATACAGGCACTTTAAAAACAGGCATCCCCAGGGGAAGTAATATTCTGAAGTGATGTAGCTGAAGACAACTGTGTTATTTTTGGGGAAAAGAAGCCAACTATCAGAGGAAGGGAATATTGTTCTGGGCAAGAAATGCTAAACTTCCTTTCTTTTCATTTCCTGAAGTGCCTGGGTTTTCTTTCATTATTTAATAATACAAAGGCTCTTCATTTGTTAGTTACCTTAACAGTGAGGTGAAATACTCACCACTCTTTCCAGAATAACATCATTGGTGTCGACCAACAGATCAAACTTGTCCTCCAGCTCGGTCACTTTACTCCGGTCCTTAATGTTGCTTCGGCACCCGTGGTACTGCATCACCCTACTCATGCTGGGAAGGACCGGAAAACCCAAATCAGTCAGTATGCTTTTGTTTGCTTGTTTACTAATCTGGCAGAAAGCTCCCAAGGCTTAGCTCAGATTATTCCCAACACTTTCTATAACAAAATATTTATTTATTTGGCTGTGCTGAGTCTTAGTTGCAGTATGTGTACTCTTAGTTATGGCATGTGGGATCTGGTTCCCTGACCAGGGATCGAACCTGGGCCCCCTGCAGTGGGAGGGCAGAGTCTTAGCCACTGGACTTCCAGGGAAGTCATCCCTAATACTTTTGGATCAAACTAACAAAACTTGCACCCTTATAGCAAAAAACATTGCTAGTTGTATGGCATTGGGCAATTCACTAAATCTCACAAAGACTTATTTTCTTCATTCGTTATTTGAAGGGGTGGAAGAAATTACCCCAAGGCTTTGTTTAAATTCTAAAAAAATATACAACACTATGTAAACGATGTACTCTGCATTCACTGTTTTAACATGAAATCTAAAACAGATTCTCTAATTCTGTCATGCAACAGTTCAACAAAACCAGTGTCTGTGTAATGTCTGTCCCAATACACTTATTAGAAAGCCATTACTAAAAAATAAAATAGATTAAAAAAAAAAAATAGAAAGCTAAAGCTTGTGACTCCACAGGTTGTGTGAGAGAATCTTGGATCTAGGTTTTCAAGTCCCATATTAATTTAAAAAGATTCACTGTCTATAGCTGCAATAGTCAACATATATATTTTTAAAGTTAAACTCAAAATTTACCAAGTAACATTCCCCAATCAAAATCCATTGTCATTTTTACATTTTATAGCTCCAAAGCACAGAAAATTACGGTAAGAAAAAAATTAAAATCTTAGGAAAAATCATTTACTTCTTCATAGTCATTTCTTTCAACATGAGAAAAGAATATCTAGTACTTACCACTGAAGCAACCTGTCTCCCTGTGTTTCACAAAATGCCTGGAAGCCAGGAAAACTTCGGTAAAAATCATACTCATCACCAAACTGTGGTAGGCCCCCAGACGCCTTGGTGACTGCCACCACTGCCCCAAGAGCGAACTGTCAAAACCAGAAAAACAAGCATGTTCTAGGCACGGGTCACCATTCATTCAGCAGCTCATTTTTTCCCCAAGATCTACTATATATAAGGAACTGTTCTAGACGATGAAGATACCCAGTCTCCCTGCAGCATTTAGTGCTGATTTTACCCCGACCCTTATGATACAAGAATGAACGTGAAAATGAGCTTTGGAGCTTACATTCTTGGGAGAATGGGTATAGAAATAACAAATACATATAATAAGTCTAAGATTCAGAACAGCCTGGTACTGTGACCTTAGGCAAGTTATTTTATTTATTTGAACCTTAGTTTCTGAATTTGATAAACAAGTGTAAGGGAGTTCCCTGGTGGTCCAATGGTTGATACTCTGTGCTTCCACAGATAGGGGCATGGATCAGTCCCTGGTTGGGGAACTAAGATCCCACAAGCCACATGGCTCAGCTAAGTAATAATAATAATAATAGATACAAACAATATAAGAATATTCTAGATCTTTCATAGGACTGATTTAGAATGGTTACTATCCACAGCTGGACTTGTGCTTATGGCTCAGCTGCTGCCAAGGATGTCTCTATTTCAATTTCTGTGTGGGAAAGAGAAAAAACCTGAAGTGGCTCTCATGGGCAAATGATGGTTGGTCACATGAAAGCCAGATGACATCACTGTAAGCTGTGTTATACATGTTTTCCAAGAAAAAAGAGAGAGAATGGGAACCTGAATCATGGTGGCATTCTTGGTAGCACAGAGCCACCCAATCAGGACCATGGCTAGTGGCCCAGGAATTAATCAGAACCAAATAAATGAATTTGTGGTAGAGATAAATTAGACAAAATGCAAGTGGAGTTTTAGGGAATCTGTAGTGCTAACTTACAAGCTATTTTAGTTTCCTGGTCTTGTAAGAGCTATGCATGAGATGTTTAATTCCAGATTTGTTTGCTCATATTTAAGCACAATTAGACAAATAATCCAAATTAAGGAAGGAGGCACTGATCAATGTTCTATGGCATCTGCAGGAGGGACACTCGGTGGCAGCTCTACATTAAACCCAGGGTTTAGGATTATGTAGGGCTGGACCTGGGAGAGGGAAGAAGGGCCATCCCCGCCGCGGGAGGGGAGGACAGCAAGTATGGGCAGCTTGAAGCAGCCGAGCCTCTCCGGAGAGCTGTTTGAATGGCTCAGGCCTGGGCGGGGGCGGGGTCGCGAGGGCTGGGGGCTTCAGGGTGACCAGGAATCCCTTCCTATGACGTGGCGACAGCTCTCCATGCTCGGGACTGCAAGGGTTCAAACGGGAGATCCAGGACCCTGGGGAGTGGGGAGTCCCCCAGTGTCAGCGAGTGAAGCCCCATCCCCAGAGGGTGAAGAGGCAGACTGTGCCGGGAGAGGGCACAAGCCCCTTTACCCTCTCCCGGGGCTCGGCTGCATCGTGCACGCGGCCTGGTGGGCGGCCGCCCAGAGGGTCCGGGCCTGCTTCCGGTCAGCCGCGGGCGGCTCCCGATGCCCCCGAGGCCTCACGAACTCACCTTCACGAAGCTGTCTGCGTCCGGGAAGCCCGGCAGCACCATCTCCCCGTCAGACTTGACCGCGCTCGTGGCCGACTGTGCCTTGGACTCTCGGGGACTGGGAGGCGCCATTTTTCCGGCTGGCGCGGCTCTTCTCGCGAGAGTGCTTCGGCCAGAGCGACGTGCGCGCACTGCGCATGTGCGGAGGCAGTTCTTGCTGGGAGCGAGCTGAGAAGTTTGAGTTGGGGCGGAATCAGCCTGAGAACCCGGCACCAGCGGCGCCCCCCACCCCGCCCCCACCCAGGGAGGTTGAATTTTTCTTTAACCTCGTATTATTTCATGCCAACAACCCCGTGCTTTATGATGAGACGCAGAGGACCCAGTAATTCTCAGATTTAAAGCCAGCTCTTCCTAGGCTCTGGTTTCGTGTCCCTCTGACCCATTTGATTTGACTCCTGCAATTCTCCCTGTCTGGTATCTTCCCTCGTTGCTGGTTCTTCCGTAACAGACTACCAGTATGCTGGCATCTCTCCCAAATGAAAGGCAAGACAGAAAACGCCACTCCACCCAACACCTTCCAGCCACCGCAACATTTCTTTTGCACTTCATAGGTAAGCTACTGGAAAAGGCGTCTGTTACCTCCAGCGCTCTGAAGCTCCTCCAGTTAGAGGTTTCTCCTGATCCACACCACTGGAAACACTCCTAAGGCACTTCAGTGAGAACTCGAACGTTTGTGAAATGAATATCTGCAAGAGATCTTGTTAGGAGGGAGGCAGTATTAGGCAGCTCAGGAGTAGATTTGGGATGCCTCTAGGGTGTATCCTCTCTCCTGAGATCAGGGATGACACACCCTTAATACAGTTTGTTTGGCTTAGTAGGTGTTCAATAAATGTCAGCTGTTACCTTTTTTTGGGGGGGGGCAGGCCTTTCAGGATTTTAGTTCTTGGCCATGGATCGAACCGACCTGGACTCTGGCAGTGAAAGCACTGAGTCCGAACCACTGGACTGCTAGAGAATTCCCACCTTAGTTGTTATCTTAGTCAGGATATCTTATTAACAGGATGCTTTTTTCAGTCTCCCCACCCCCTCCCCAGCCATTTGTGTACCTCAGGTACACAGGTACCATGGCAGAACAAAAGCTAGCCTGTTTCTTTTTAAAAAACTAATACATTTTGGTTTATTTATTTTTGGCTTTCCTGGGTCTTCACTGCTGCACACAGATGTCCTCTAGTTGCTGCGAGTGGGGGCTGCTCTCTAGTTGCAGTTCATGGGCTGCTTCTCATTGTGGTGGCTTCTCTTGATGAGCGTGGGCTCTAGAGGGCATGGACTTAGTTGCCCTGTGGCATGTGGGATCTTAGTTCTCTGACCAGGGATTGAACCAGCACCCTCTACATTGGAAGGCGTATGGTTCAAACTAGACTGTGCTGAGGTGCTTTACATGGATTTGCACCTCCTCAAAACAACCTGATGAGGTAGTCTCACATTTTCAGTGGAGGAAGCAAACACAGAAAATAAGGAGCTTTTCTGAAGTCACACTGGTAGGATGAGACAGAGTTGAGATTTGTAACTAGTTAATTTGTTACCTAATGGGCACAATAAAGGACAGAAGCAGTAGAGACCTAGTAGATGCTGAAGAGATCAAGAAGAGATGGAAAGAATACACTGAAAAACTGTACAGAAAAGATCTTAATGAACTGGATTACTGTGATCATGTGGTCAGTCACCCAGAGCCAACATTCTGGAGAGTGAAGGCAAGTGGGCCTTAGAAAGCCCTGCTTTAATAAAGCTAGTAGATGCGATGGAATTCCAGTAGAGCTATTCAGATCCCTAAAGAATGATGCTGTCAAAGTTTTGCATTCATTATGCCAGCAAATCTGGAAGACCCAGCAGTTGCCATAGGACTGGAAAAGGTCAAACCTCATCTCAATTCCCAAGAAGGGTAGTACTAAAGACTGTGCTAATCATCAGCCAGTTGCACTCATCTCCTGTGCTAGTAAGGTCATGCTTAAAATCTTACATGTTAGGCTTTAGCATTATGTGAACCAAGAACTTCTGGATGTCCAAGCTGGGTTTAGAAAAGGAAGAGGAACCAGAAATCAAATTGCCAACATTCGCTGGATCATAGAGAAAGCTAGGGAATTCCAGAAAAACATCTACCTCTGTTTCATTGGGGGCACTTTCCTTCTGATGTCTATGTTAGAAGATTTCTCTGTCCCTTTTTATACTTGAGTAAAACTCTGCTGCACAAAAGTTCCTGAGTGATCAAGGCTGGTCCCTGGTCCCGAGCTAAATCTTCAGAGATCATGAATCCGATACTGTTCACCGTAAGCTATCATCTTGGGGGCTTGCCCAGGATCTTCAGGATAAGGTAAGAACCCTCAGAGCTCTAGCCTCTCAGCTTTGTCAGTACACACGTTTTCTGATTTACTAACTCTACGGTGTGCTTGTATGAATGAATGACGTGCCCTGTGCAAAGCAAGTGATGAGCCCTGCTCTGCGGTTTCATGGTGCCTCATAATGACTGAAGGCAGCCCCAAAAAGGGGAGCCTTGTCGGGGGTTTATACCGACCTGCCAATGCCAAGAGACACCCGACATCCTTGCAAGGAAGGCGGCCAGAAATGGGCAAAGCATGTGGACCAAACTTTCCTTTCTGGGTCAGCTTTTCCTCTTCTCTTTAGCTGTTTCATAACTGAGTGGGGAATTAGAACTACTAACCTAGTCTGTCGGATCACAGACTTTCAAGGGACTTGTGATCCATGCTATTACTATGTGCTTTTACTTAGACCCCTTGTGTGGAAGTGCCTAGGCTTGCTAGGAGCTGAAAGTTGCAAGAGCACGTTTGGGAGCGAGGTGGAACTCTAGCTCCAGGAATGTCTCTCAGGCTAGAGGTCACTCTCTTGGCTGCCTGCCTCAGGGGCCAGAGTCCTAAAGTGAGTCTTTGTCATGGCTGTGCCTCCAATCTATGTGGATAGAAGCACTGCTCGTGACCATGAGGTGTTTGAGGACGCAGATTGGGAATTGCAGGATCTGGTCAGATTGGAAGTGCAATGGGCTTCTTCTTTTGGTAGTACAGGGCTTCCCTTGTGGCTTAGCTGGTAAAGAATCTGCCTGCAATGCGGGAGACCTGGATTTGATCCCTGGGTTGGGAAGATCCCCCGGAGAAGGGAAAGGCTACCCACTCCAGTATCCTGGCCTGGGGAATTCCGTGGACTGTATAGTCCATGGAGTCACAAAGAGTCGGACACGACTGAGCAACTTTCACTTCTGTTTCATCAACTATGCTAAAGCCTTTGACTGTGTGGATCATAAAAAACTGTGGAAAACTCTTAAAGAGATGGAAATACCAGACCATCTTTACCTGTCTCGTTGGAAAGCTGTGTGCGGGTCAAGAAGCAAGTTTAGAACCTTGTATGGAACAACTGATTGGTTCAAGATTGAGAAAGGAGTATAACAGGGCTGTCTGCTCTCACCCTGTTTGTTTAACCTATATGCTGAGCACATCATGAGAAATGTTGGGCTGAGTTACAAGCTGGAATCAAGATAGGTGGGAGAAACATCAACAACCTCAGATATGCAGATGATACCACTTTAATGGCAGAAAGTGAAGAGGAACTAAAGAGCCTCTTGATGAGGGTGAAGGAGGAGCGTGAAAGAGCTGACTTAAAACTAAACATTAAAAAAACTAAGATCATGTCATCTGGCCCTGTTACTTCATGGCAAATAGAGGGAGAGAAGGTGGAAGTACTGACGGATTTCCTCTTCTTGGGCTCTAAAATCACTGCAGATGGTGACTATAGCCATGAAATCAGAAGACGATTGCTCTGGCAGGAAAGCTATGACAAACCTAGACAGTGTGTTGAAAAGCAGAGACATTACTCTGACGACAAAGGTTCCTATAGTCAAGGCTATGGTCTTCCCAGTGGTCACATACAGTTGTGAAAGCTGGACTGTAAAGAACGCAGAACACCAAAGAATTGATGCCTTTGAACTATGGTGCTGGAGGACTCCTGAAAGTATCTTGGGCAGCAAGGAGATCAAACCAGTCAATCTTTTTTTTTTTTTTTAATTTTTATTTTTACTTTATTTTACAATACTGTATTGGTTTTGCCATACATTGACATGAATCCACCACGGGTGTACATGCATTCCCAAACATGAACCCCCCTCCCACCTTCCTCCCCATAACATCTCTCTGGGTCATCACTGTGCACCAGCCCCAAGCATGCTGTATCCTGCGTTGGACGTAGACTTGCGATTTGATTCTTACATGATAGTATACATGTTTCAATGCCATTCTCCCAAATCATCCCACCCTCTGAGTCCAAAAGTCCGTTATACACATCTGTGTCTCTTTTGCTGTCTTGCATACAGGGTCGTCATTGCCATCTTTCTAAATTCCATATATATGTGTTAGTATACTGTATTGGTGGTTTTCTTTCTGGCTTACTTCACTCTGTATAATCGGCTCCAGTTTCATCCATCTCATCAGAACTGATTCAAATGTATTCTTTTTAACAGCTGAATAATACTCCATTGTGTATATGTACCACAGCTTTCTTATCCATTCAACTGCTGATGGACATCTAGGTTGCTTCCATGTCCTGGCTATTATAAACAGTGCTGCGATAAACATTGGGGTACATGTGTCTCTTTCAATTCTGGTTTCCTCGGTGTGTATGCCCAGCAGTGGGATTGCTGGGTCATAAGGTAGTTCCATTTGCAATTTTTTAAGGAATCTCCACACTGTTCTCCAAAGTGGCTGTACTAGTTTGCATTCCCACCAACAGTGTAGGAGGGTTCCCTTTTCTCCACACCCTCTCCAGCATTTATTGCTTGCAGATTTTTGGATCGCAACCTTTGAGATTAGTTGTTTATCAGTTGCTTCATTTGCTATTATTTTCTCCCATTCAGAAGGCTGTCTTTTCACCTTGCTTATATTTTCCTTTGTTGTGCAGAAGCTTTTAATTTTAATTAGATCCCATTTGTTTATTTTTGCTTTTATTTCCAGTATTCTGGGAGGTGGATCAGAGGATCCTGCTGTGATTTATGTCGGAGAGTGTTTTGCCTATCTTCTCCTCCAGTTTTATAGTTTCTGGTCTTACATTTAGATCTTTAATCCATTTTATTTTCGTGTGTGGTGTTAGAAAGTGATCTAGTTTCATTCTTTTACAAGTGGTTGACCAGTTTTCCCAGCACCACTTGTTAAAGAGATTGTCTTTACTCCATTGTATATTCTTGCCTCCTTTGTCAAAGATAAGGTGTCCATGTGCAAACCAGTCAATCTTAAGGGAAATTAACCCTGAGTACTTGTTGGAAAGACTGATGCTGAAGCTGAAGCTCCAGTATTTTGGTCATCTGATACAAAGAGCTGAGTCATTGGAAAAGACCCTGATGCTGGGAAAGATTGAGGGCAGAAGAAGAGGGCATCAGAGGATGAGATGGCTGGATGGCATCACTGATGCAATGGACATGAACTTGGGTAAACTTCAGGAGATGGTGAGGGACAGGGAGACCTGGTGTGCTGCAGTGCATGTGTTCGTAAAGATTCGGACACGACTTGGTGACTGAACAATTTGATACCACAGCCTTGACTCTCACTGCTTTAGCTGTCTCCAAGATATTTAAGGCCCTCCCCTCACACTGGTTACTTGAAACCATCCTGGATTAATAGGGGGATTAGGCTGTCTTTAAAAACTTTTACAGAATTCCCTGCAGTCTAGTGGTTAGGACTCTGAACTTTAACTGTCAAGGGCTCGGGTTCAGTCCCTGGTCAGGGAACTCTGATCCCACGAGCTATGTGGTAAGGCATAATATTAATAGTAATAATAATATAAAAGCCTCTATTAGCACCTCATCTCCCTCTGCTAAGTCATTTCAGTAGTCTGAAGGTTTTGCTTAGATATAACCTAAAACCCACTGGATTCACCAAACATCTTAATGCCAAGAACTTTCCATGTCCTAAGAAATATGTCTTTATCGTAGGTGGCCACCATTTTCCCGAGTCCGTCCATTCTCATGCCATTTGTCTTACAGCGATGGTGACATCGCTGTCGTCATTGATAGTTTTCACATAGAACTTGGTCATGTTTTGGGGAGCAAAATATTTATTTTTGGCTGTGTCAGGTCTTAGTTGCAGCGCATAGGCTCCTCGTTGCTGCACACAGCCTTCTGCATAGTGACAGTGTGCGGGCTTTGGCCATGTGGCATCTTTGTTCCCCGACCAGGGATCGAACCCTCGTCCCCTGCATTGGACGGCTGATTCCTAACCACTGGACCATCAGGGAAGTCCCACTACTGAGATTTAAGTCCATTTCTAACAGAGGAGTTCTCCAATAAGTGTTCATGGAGCACCACAGTGCACCTGCTCTTCTGACGGATTTGGGGGATACAAAGTCCCATAAAATATGGTTCCTGGCCTTATAATTCTCATCCAAGTGCAAGTGTTAGTCGCTCAGGCCTATCTGACTGTTTGCGACCCCATGGACTGTAGCCTGCCAGGATCCTCTGTCCATGGGATTCTCCAGGCAAGAATACCGGAATGGGTTGCCATTCCCTTTTCTCCAGGGGATCTTTCCGACCAAGGGATTGAACCTGGGTCTCCTGCATTGCAGGCAGATTCTTTACCGTCTGAGCCACCGGGGAATAAATTCTTTTTAAAAAATTCTTATTGAAGTATAGTTGATTTACAATATTAATTTCTGCTGTACAGCAGTGACTCAGTTATTCTTTTTCAGATTCTTTTCCATTGTGGTTTATCACAGGACATTGAATATAGTTCCCTGTGCCACAGTAGGGCCTTGTCGCTTATCCATTTTATATGTAATAGTTTGCATCTGCCAGTCCCAAACTCTCAATCCTTCCCTCCACCTCTCCCCCTATCCCCTGGCAAACACAAGTCTGTTCTCTATAGCTGTCTTGTTTCAGTTCTGTAGGTATGTTCATTTGTGTTGTATTTTATTTTTTGGTTGCGTGGTGCGGCATGCAAGATCTTAGTTCAACCAGGGATTGAACCCATGCCCCCGTCAGTAGCAGCACAGAGTCTCAACCACTGGCCCACCAGGAAAGTCCCTATTTGTGTCGTATTTTAGATTCCACATATAGGTGATACCACATGGTATTTGTCTTTCTCTTTCTGACTTACCTCATTTTGTATGATAATCTCTAGATCCATTTTACAAGTTCTTTGAATCACTTTTATAATCAGTCAGTAGTTCTCACTGGGTAGCTGTGGTCCACAGAAATTTAGAAAAAGAAATCTAGCTCAACAACTGAAAACAGTATTCTTTTGGAAGAACTCGTTAGGCATGCTCTTTAGAGGAATCTGTATCTAGTACTTGCCGGCTCCGTGTAAGTTTTCTCTTCATTATTGCAACAGCTTTTTTTACTAGGTTTTGCAGCTTTTCTTTCCACTTGTTTGATACTAGTTTCTTTAAAAAATACTACTGAGATTCTACTTGTTTTAAAACTTCACATGGTTCCTTCCCTGCCATCCACAGCATCAGGTTCAGACTCCTTGCCGCTGGATTGTGAGGCAGCTGGTCTGGCCTGGATCTACTTTCTAGCCTCCTTTTAGTTCCTTTATTTCCCAGTGACCACCGAGCCGGGCATGCTGACCTGTGAGGTCCCAGTGTGTGAAACTGCTGTTTCTGTGTATGAAAAGCATCCTAATGCTTGCAGTCTCGCATGGCTCAGGTTCACACGCACCCTTCCTGCACAGTACTGGGCTTTCACACCTCTTTTCTGATGAGGATGTCCTCACTTGCTTCATCTGACAGACTCCCACTCCCATTTAAGACCCCCGGCAAGGGTCCCCTTTCTGTGAGGCTCCCAGTGGAACCAGTGCCCCTTACCCAAGGCTCTCACGGCTCTCTCTTCGCACTAGGTGGCCGGGTGGCTCCTGAGAGATGTGGCTCTGTCTTGTCTGGCCTGGGAACACCCCGAGGACAGGGATCACAGCACATAGAACCCTGTCCTGCACAGTCCCAGTACTCAGTGTTAGTGAATGTTGAAGGAATAACTGTTTCTTTCGTGAACTAATATACAGAAATAAAAAGCCACTCATATTCATGTTTTTAAAATTCTGATGTCTTTTATTGGCACAAAAATTATTCAGATACAACATGGTGTCTAGACATGGGTACACTTTATACTTTGTGCATTTCATTTAAGATTTCTTTTGCTCCTACTTCCCAACATGTACTAGACCTTCCCTCTCTGTGTCAGCACCTCCATGACAGCATTTCCGTATTCCAAGGCCTTGCTCCAAACGGAGGGCATTCAGACCTCACTGAAGACATCCCAGAACCAGGCTGAGAAGGCCAGGGTGGGCCTCCTACTGCACTGTGATCCCCTCCGTGCATCTGCGCAGCCGAGGCTGCCTTGCAATCTGAACAGACTCTGCTCTAGTGGCTCGGGTCTTGGCTTGAAGTGTGTATGTCGCAGCGTGGCGGATGAGGCAGAAGACCGACCTTTCCCACCCATTTTGGCCCATCTTGCGAGGGTTGTTGCTACGTCCACGGACCAGTGAGGTAATGAGATGGGCGAAGGCGATGAAGTCAGCTTCTCCACGTCTTTACAATCCAGAGTCCTAATCTGTGTCCTCCACGACCTGAGGCTTCGTGACTGCGCTGAGTTTGCTGTGTCCATGTTGAGAGGAACGACTAGGCCATTCTCCTGTCAGCAAACACTTCTGAGTTCTTTTGTGAGTTAAGTCAAAACCCGTATTTCTAAAGTTAAAGATCTTCTGTTCCCCAAAATCAAGGGCTTGATTTCTGTAGTATTACTATGTATACTGTCCTGGGAACCAAATCAAGCCTTATGTTTCCGACAATATATTCTTTAACAGCAGCTAGAAAGTTGGTTCAAACCAACTTATAATATACAGTAGTTCTTTTCATTTACATTTCAGAGCTGAACTTTCTGACCATGGTTTCAGTTTAGTGGAAGCAGACACCAAAGTACAAAAGCCTCAAGAGAAGTGCTGTGGGCACGTCTGTGCCTCCAGTTACCAGAAAGGACACCTAACGAGACAAGGAGAAAAGAAATATTTTAATAACCTGCGCTTCTTCAAAGCTTTATGCAGATATACTGAGAATGGAAAGAGCAAGGTCTGCCCACCCCCGGGACCCTCCCTGAGATCTCCCACAGCTAATTGTGCAGGACAGGCGTTATCATTTCCAGCCCGCCAGACGCCTGCTGTGGTCCCGCAAGGACACCTCTCCGTCACCCTCTCTCTCTAGTTTCTACCTTCAAGCATGCCTCAGGCGATTAATCAAAGCAGACCCCAGAGTGGTCCTTGAGGTTACAATCGCGGATGATAAATCTGTCTTTTCATCTCCTTCTCTCTGTCACCCCTCTGGCTTCTTTTCCTTTGCCTTTCCTGTATCTCTGAACTGACAGCAAAACCCCAGAAAGAACACCCCCACTCCTCAAATAAGGGGCCTCACCTATTCGTCTAAGTCAATTTAACATGTCATTTCAATTCACTTTGGTGTTTGCCTTCCAAATACACATCCATGTCTCCATTTTCCCCTTTTTGGAACAATGAGCACACCCAGTGAGTATAAACTTTTGAAGAGATGTGAGACACAGTTTCCCTCTATGGATACCCAATTTCCCTGTATGGATACCCCCACATATCTTTTTTTGCGACTCTGGCTTTGGGGCACAGGGTAGGGGCCTGATTGCTTATTTGAACAGAGGTGCTCACCAGCCAATGTAGCACTGGCAGAGGTTTTCATGGGATGTCGCTTGTTTGATGAGCAGCTCGACTTGTGTTGGGACATCCAGGGTTTCGTCATGAGAGAAGTCCCGACCTAGACATGAGGAACAAAAGCGTCCAATGTGCACCAGGTACCAACCACCCAGCTCCACAGTCCCCCAGCCAGGCTCAACTGTCCACACAGCCTAAATCAGTTCCCCTCCCCCTCGTACGTGAATATAAATGCTACATAATACTTGGATTTTTAAATTCACCTCCATGTGACCCATAAACACCTAATATATACTAATAAACACTAATATATACTCGGCTCTCAGTTTACAGAAGGTAAAGTCCTACAGTGGGCAGAGTACAGGAGTGGCAAAGATCTGGCCAGTGGGCTTCTATACCATAATTACCCTTCAGTAGGGCAAGTGGCCAAGAAGACTCTTTCAATCCTACCAGCCTCTCCTTCCAGCCCCTTGTCTTGCAGGGCTGCCTGCTTTCATCACACACTCATAGTCTCCAGCCTTACATGGGCACTCAGCACTGCCTGGCCAGCTCCTCTGGCTATACGCCCTTTCATCTCCACCACGAAGTTCTCTCCTCTCCTTGAGCGTCCAAACCTCTCCTCTGGCTCCTCACCCTTGGCAGGTGCCCTCATCTCCTCCTCTAGAGCCAACTGACTCACTAAGGGCAGAGTTCAGAGCCCTGATATGTTGGGCAATGTTCGAGGTGCCAGCTTTGTTCAACACGAGCTCCCCCTTCCTCCTTTCCATCACCCCAGAGAGCGGGCCCTCCTCCCATTTAAGGCCAAATTCACTTGCACTGTGATCCACTGCCTCCTCTTTGTCAGGAGCCTTACAATACTGACCATGCTGCCTCTCACTCACATCTGCAACCCCCACTGCCCCCACCATGTGCTCACTTTCTGTAAACACATTCCTCCTCCTGTTGAAGGAAACAGAACTGCTCATCCAACTTCTCCCTCTTTAGCTATGTCCTCTCTCCTCCCCGCACAGCCAGACTTCCTGAGAGCTTTGAAACTTGTCTCCGTCCCTTCTCTCACTTCGCATTCTCTTCCACTGCATTATTCTGGCTGCCAGGCTCATCAGAGCTCTCAGAAGGCCACCAGAGACCCAGAACCACCCCTGATCCCTCTCCACCCCTCACGGCCCATCATCAATCCTTTGCATTTTCCTCCTAAACAGCTCTCGACTCCACCTCCACTGCCACCCTTGTCTAATCAACTGTCCAACTGGCATCGACTGTGGCAGCTGCTTCCTCCCCTCCAGACCCTGCTTCCCCCACAGTCAGAGCAGGCAGGATCTCACAATGCAAACCTGCCCAGCTCCCCTCCACCCCCTTAAAACTCTTCAGTGGTTTCTCACTGCCCACAAGATACAGGGTAAAAACAGAAGGCCCTGCATGGTCTGGCCCTGGCCTGCTCAGAGTCCAAACACTTTGCATTGTGCTCCTCTCACCTTCCTGGGGCAAGTTTGGTCTGCCAGCCTTTCTGACCTTTTTTGTTGCCATTCTCCCTCCTACCACAGGGTCTTTGCACATGTTGTTTCCTTCACCTGGAAGAATCTGCCCTAATTAACTCCTCTAGCAAATTTTGGCTCCTAGGTAGTTTGCTGAGGGAAGCTTTTCTGTAACGCTTGGACTTAAATTCCCCTGTTACTATCATCACAGCCCTAGTCTCTCTTCCACTTACAACAGTATTCCTCTTTAGAGTCTAAGTCCCAAGAAAGCAGGGAAGATGCCTGTTTTTAACCTACACTGTTTCTTCAACATCTAGCACTTGCAGGTGCTCAATGAACCAATATGCCTTGATGACAGAGCTTACGTGCTGGGCCTCCCACATCCCAGTTCATCCTCACCGCCTTCTGAATGAGGTGTTCTTGTCACTTTCTGGCCAGAGGAAGAGACACAGGCCTGTGGGGTCCCAGCGGTGGTGCTGGGCCTTTGGCCTCCCTGCCTTCCACCCCCACGTCACACCACTTGGTCAGTGTGACACGTTTCCTGTTCAAAAGTACATGGTGTTCCCATCCAGGCTCTCCACTCCGTAACAGTTACCTCAGCACAGGTGGGCAATGAACCAAGTGGTCAGATTTACTCTAATATTCAGCCATGATGATTAATTTTCTTGAATTTGGCTGACTTTGGACTCAACAGAACTTTACTGTTAAACTTTACCGTTAAAACGAGATTAACAACATTACTTAAAGGAAGTTCATTGGTCATTAGAGAATCAGAGAGGATCCTTCACTGCTGGCCTCAGAGACACTCCAGTTAGCAGCACAGGGTCACACTTTAGGCACCAATACCACTGGAAACTGGGCTGAACACCCACTCAAGGAGATTTTATGTTCCTTTTAAGTAAACACACATATACACTCACCAGTGAGTTTATCTCGAACCCTGTTAATAATTTGAATAGCTTTCTTATTTAGGGCCTCTGGTTTCACCAAACCATCTCCAACTGGAATAAACAAAAACAGAAATAACAGTAAGATTGGATCATCATAACAGGTTCAATGCACACCGCTGTTTTTCTCACATATTCACTTTTGTAAGTGTGGAGCAATTCTTCTTCATCTATCATTGTCCTCAGAATATAATGAGAAATTCATGGGACCTTTGCTGCTCAAAGGCAGTTCTGTTGCTTCCTCTTACTGACCCTCCTCCTGGTGTTCACAGCTGCTCTTTTCTTAATGAGCTAGTAGCTGATGCAATTCTTCAGAGGCTGGACTTACTGAAAGAATGAATAGATTCTGGCACCGTGGTCCCCGTTTTCTTATGGGCTGGTTCCCCAAGTTCCACACCATCCAAAATTTCTAGGAGGAAAAAAAATCAGCAGAAAATTAAAACAACAAGAAGCCACCGTTCCAAGGTATTGGCTCTAATTCGTCATGTACGATCTCTTTTAACACCTGCCCCACCTGTCTCAGAGGATAAAGGAAATAGGAAGTGTTTTGCTCTTTATGAATTTAACATTTTTTAGGGAGTTCCTGGGTTGTCTAGAGGTTAGGACTCAGTGCTTTCACTGCTGTGGCTTGGGTTCAATCCCTAGTCAGGGAACTGAGATCCCACAAAGTGCCGGCACAACTCCCCCACCCCCTCAAAGAAAGGCTTGACATCTGCATGAATTTGCAAACACACAGCATTAATAAAATGTTCTGACATACAGAATAGGCTAACAGGTCAAAGATCTGGCCACAAAAATTTGGTTGGTTGGACCCAAACTGGTCATAACATAAAGAAAACTAGCTTTCAAAGGATCACACATGTGACTGAAATGTTATTCCTTGGAGGAATTTATACATCAACTCTGGGGAGAAGTCCACAGGCTTTAGCCTCACCCTCTGCTAACTGTGGCCTTCAGGAGAGGTATCTAGAATCAGAACTCTGAAGCTATTTACACACTGCCCTGGGACACGACAGGTCTTCAAACCGAAGCTAGTGATGATAATACTTTAATTCATGAGTCCTTGGAACTTAACTTTTGAGGCACATACAAGCAACCAGGTCTACCACCACTGGTGCCACCAGAACAAGCTGTCCTAATTCCCCTTGGTATATCACAGGTGGCACATGGGAGTCACCCAATAATGTATGAACAAGGCAGACCCTGAGAGTTATAACAGTAAGTGTCATATAATCTGGGTGAGACCAGTCATCCTCATGAGGCCCCCAGACACTGTGGGTGATTCAGGGATTCCCAAGCAGTTCAGAGTGATACCGCCTTTCTAAGGCCTACCACCCCCTGGTTCCCAACCAAACCACATGGCACCGGCCTACACAATGCAGTGAGCTGCTCTTATTCCATATACACTCCGGGATTCTGTGCTTCCTCAGAGCATGCTCAGTATGTCACATTGTTTTCATACCTCTGAATACCATTTGACCTAGCTGGTAACCAACTGCAAATGTTCCATAAGTATTTGGAGAGAATATTTAACTGTTTTACATCCCAATGGTATTTCTAAAATATGACTGTGTAGGATGTTGTTGAATGTGGGGGTCAAAGGGTTGGGTTAGGGATAAGGGGCAAAGGGGAAGGGTAAACAAGTCAAACAGCTTGACTCTAAGATGTCTGAAAGCAGGGAATACATGGAGCCTGTTCTGGCTCTCAGAGGGGCGTTATCTTCTTGTAACCCTGCTTTGTGGACCACATTCCTGGGAACAGTGTTTCCTGTGGCTTCCTCGCTGCTCAGGCAACAGTGTGTGTATATTTCCACTACTTTCATCTTCTCATTTCTGAGCTATTCCCAAAGCTTTAGAATTAAGGTAACATAGCTAATAATTATCCTAGATACCATTAAAGGGCATGCTAAAAGACTGGCTAATATTCAGACATACTTAAAAAAATTTTTTTTTTTAAATTTATTTGACTCTGCTGGGTCTTAGTTGCAGCATATGGAATCTCTGATCTTAACTGTGGCATGTGGAATCTAATTCCTGGACCAGGGATCGAACCCAGGCCCCCGACATTGGGAGTGTGGAGTCTTACCCACTGGACCACCAGGGAAGTCCAATTCAGACAAACTTTTAATTGATTTATGTTTTTACATGTAGATTAAGATTGGATAGTGTGATCAAAATTTCTGAGCTTTAGGTACCCACTTCTTCCTGAAATACATTAGATGCTTATTACTTAAGTCATGCCTTAAAGGCAGTGACTTGCTCTATTCTAGAAATACCCTGGACAAAAAGAGGACAGTCTTTCAGCACTCACCTACTGACTGGCCAGCAGAGTAGGAATCGGTCCTCGTCCGTGATCGCTTGTTACCTTTGGTATTTGCTAGGGAAAGAAAGAAAAGGAGGGTTAAAAAGTGCTTCAAACTTTGATTTGAAAAAAACTTGGCTGATATACTTTCCCTTAATCATAAAAATATAATTTCCCCAAAGCCATAACTAAGATAAAACCAAAAACGTAACACTCAGGAGTAAACGGGTGGATATTCACAAGGCATCTGATCCTGAGGGGCATTTTATATGGCTGAGTGGGATTCAGACGATGTAAACTAGATAACAAGTGAGTAGAGAAGACGCCTCTGATTAGTAAACACCTTCTGAGGAGCTCGGAATAAAGAGTAGACTAAGGCACTGTTGAGACAGCAAAACTGTTTGCAAATTCTGTAAAAATTCCATCTGCTATTCAATATGAAACCTAACATAAGTCACTAGAGTACTTATTTATTTTGAAAAATGCTTTAATCAAGATCTAAACTGATGACCAGAGTTTTCTTAGTTAATAAAAATACTTGAAATTGATTTCCAGCCACCACAGCTGCCCTGTGGAAGTGTGGTGTGGCAGCTGAGTCCTGGGTCTTGGGCTCTGTGTGTGAAGCCCGGCAGGACTGTGAACTGGCCACGCCCATTGTGGGAAGGGTGAACCCCAGCACCCGGGCTCTTGCTGAGACTCACTGTCCATCAGCCTCCAGTTCAGCAGGGGGTCATAGACGAAGGCTTCCAGCACGGCCATGACGCTGTCCTTGTGCTCCCGGAGCACCTCCATCACGGTGTGGCACGTGATCCTGTAGTTGCCATCAAGGCCCGTGACCTGCAGACGAGCCAGAGCTGATCACCACGGAAGTCACCACGCTGGTCCCCGAAGGCCTTACCACCCAGCATCACCTCAGAGGGCGTGTCACCCCATTCAGAGAGAGGGCATGGCCATCAATGAGGGGCCAGGCTGGGAACGCCTCAGAGCAAAGGGTCAGGACTGTCATTCATACGAAACAAGGTCTGGCGTAAAGGTTGGGTGAGACTTTTAAAGACTGATCATTTCTAACAGGGTAGAAAATATCTGTTAGAGGATACGACTACAGCATAAGCTGGGCATTTGAGGAGCTGGAGATCTAACAAGGAAGGAAGTCTGTCTTTGGGAGAGGGGATAGAACTGTACTGGTCCTATTTCAAAGCAGCTTGTTACCAACATCCACTCACCTCCATAGCATTGGTCAGCATTCTCGTTAGTCTAAATGGAATCTTCTCTGGGAATTTCTCTCTGGTCATAGCAACCTAAGGGTAATAAAGGGAAAACCCAGGTCCACTGAGACTGCCTTCCTCAGCTGGAGCCAGGTGCAGGTAGGTGGCTTTCCTGTGCATCACCAGCACTGATTTCAATTAGAGCATAGAAAGGAAGCAGTGTGAGTCTAGTTTAGTGATGGGACTTATCGCTGTAATTTAAGACAGCTAAAAATTTAAAAATAAAAAAAAGAGAAGATGGGGAGTGGGGAGGGAGAGAGAGAAAAAAGGTAAGTGTGTATCACGCCCAGGCCTTCAACCAGCATCTCCTTTTCTGAGTCCTGTAACAGCAAAAATCAAACAGCACATACTTCATCTGTTAGACTGATGTTCTATCACCTTGAGAGAAGAGTTAGGGGTAAGAATACGGCATTTGGGCTTTTAAGTTTGCTTAAATGGTTGGAGTGGGGTAGAAGGTGGTCCTCTGGGTTCTGGAACATATGCTCACCTCAAAGCAGTCCCCAAAGTCAATGTGCAGAATCTTTCCACTCAGCCGGTCCAGCATCAGGTTGGATGGATGTCTGAGAAACAGAAGACAGAACAGCTCGGATGAACAAATCCCCAAGTCTGTGAGACTAGGCCAAGGGTTGGTAATGACAGCACTCAGGCCAAAGGCAGCACTCCACCCCGAACTTTTACAAATAATTTTTATTGGAACACAGTCATACTCATTTGTTCATGCATTGTTTTGGGCTGCTTTTGTGCTGCAGCAGCAGAGATGAGTACTTGTGATGGAGACTGTAAGGCCAGTGAAGCCTAAGATATTTACTATTTGGCCCTTTATAGAAAAAGTGTGCTGACCCCTGCTCTAGGGCTCAAATGAGAATTGACCTGTGTGGATCACAAGTTGCCCCATGATACCAAGACAGTTTGTTTCCCCAAGGTCTTTGGTCACAGGATAAACAGTCACAGGTTTCTGGCAGTGCTGGCATCTCAGAGTGACAAGGCTCTTCAAGACAGGCTCTCATCTCCCTGAGTCCCGAGCTCCTCCAGGCAGGAGCATCTGGGTATTCTGGACAGGTGCTCTACCAAGTTTTTTAAAAACAGGAATTTATTATTTTTGTGGGATTAAATTTTTTTACTCTCAAATAATTGCCTGAGAATGATCCCAGAAGAAAAATTGTAGACATCAGAATATTATTATTTTAAAAAATTCTGAACATTCCTAAATGACTTCTGCAGTCAGTACATTTGGATGAATTTTAATATGTAGAAATATCAGAGGGATCTATTTTGGTTGGTTTTAATTACAGAAATAGGATTATTTATCTTAGCATAGTGATGATTGATAAATGTTTATTGAATTAATAAAATCAACTAGATTTCACATGGATTTTAATACATTAAACCAACCTATGGAGAAAGTACCCCTGAACTATGGTTTTTCTTCTCTTTAGTTTGACGTGTTGTTTTGATGGCATGGACAATAATAGGGGACTAAGGTTGATGCTGCAAAAAACAGCTGAAGTACAAAATACAAATATTTACCAAACGGTCATAAAGCTCACTGGAAAACAAAATGAAATCATTCATGAAAACTATATAATGGAGAAAGAATATTCAAAGAAACAAATTCACTTACCTATCGCCCAGGCCCAAAATATACCCAACCATAGACATGACCGCTAAAGAGCGGGTATAATTGGTTCTTCGATCAAACCACACCTAGAACACAGAAGCACATGTGAACCAAGGCTCTGAAAACTAACTGGTTTTCAACACAATTATATCCTAATCAGTTGTTTGCTTCAACAATAACCAGTTAGAATGTATAAGGGAACAAAAATTATTCATAATTACAAAATTAATAAACTCTGCTCAGAATAAACTTGATTGGAAATGTGTAGAACTTGGATGACTAAGTAAATTAACCCTTGCTTAGAAACATAGAGACTAGAGTAAATGAAAATATCCATTTAAGGCTATCCACTTAAGACTGAAAAGATGCAATATCCTTCCAGATTTAATACATTCAATGTAATTTCAATAAAAGTTTCTTGGGAATCTTGACAAAATGATCCTAAAATTTACCTGGAAAAAAATTACATGTAAATAACTAGTGAGAAAAGACTTGTATTAACAGTGGGATACTTGAGGATAAATAGGCAGAAAGATCAACGATACAGAAATTCTAGAAAGAAATTCAAGGGCATATAAGAATTTAGTATATAATAAAAGTTGACTTTGTTACAGGATGGATTATTTGGTAATACTGTGTGTGTGCGAAGTCACTCCAGTAGTGTCTGACTCTTTGCGACCCCATGGACTGTAGCCTGCCAGGCTCCTCTGTTTATGGGATTCTTCAGGCAAGAATACTAGAGAGGGTTGCCATGCCCTCCTCTAGGGGATCTTTCCGACATAGGGATCGAATATGTGTCTCTTGCATCTCTTGCACTGGCAGGCAGGTTCTTTACCGCTAGCACCATCTGGGAAGCCCCTGGTAATACTGTCATGTTGGTTAATCACCTTAAAAAAATAAAATCTATACCCTAACTTTAAATTCTAACTTGGGTTAAGGATTTAAATGTAAAAACAAATCTTATAATTAATACAAGAAAATCTTGAGGTGGAGAGAGCATTTCTAAATATAAGCCAAAGAAACTTTAAAGAAAGGATTTTTTAAAAATCTATTCACTTCTAACATTTAAAAATGTACATCAAAACCAAAACAAAATAAAAACTTCAAACCTAGAAACATCCTATTAACGAAATTGAAAAACCAGATAAATAGGAAATTAATGATATATATGAAAAAGATTTAACAGCCTTAATAAAATACTATTGTAAGCAATGGTTGAAACATGAAACTATCTACAGCTAGACTACGTGGCTCGGCCATTTGGTTTCTGCTCTAAAAGGCTACACATCACCTACGGCTAATCGTTACAGGACATGTCCACCAAGTGTACAGGAGCAAACAAACCTTCCTGACGAGAGGGGAGGTTGGAGTGCAGGGGCGCCATACCTCAGAGCTGGGGCTCTTCAGCCACAGCAGTTTAGCCAGGTCATCCCCAGCTGTGTTGTTGACAGCATGCTCAAACACCTCGACCTTCTGCATCAGAGTTAGATGGTCATAGTCCGGAGCCATCTGCACCAAGACACAAGTCTGAGATGAGCAACGCATATCCAGGAAGAAACAAGGCTCTGAGGCCAGGCAGAGATGGGTTCTGATTTCACCACTGCCACCAAAAGGAGAAGCAGTGGCCACTCTAACCTGAGGACCACAGGAGGGGCCAGGGCACAAGGGGCAAGCATCAGGCCTTGCCTCGGTACCAGCTTCAGTGTGAACGAGAGCACTGGGAGGTTCATAAACTTTCTCACTTTTCTCCCTCACACACCTACTGAACACTGCTTCCCTGCTTCCCCATTCAGCCAGTCAGCGCTGTGTACCATGTTAGGATCAGCAGATGTATGTTGCCTGATGAGTAATACTGTCCAGTCTCATGGAGGGTGATGAAAACCTAATTGCTGGGCTTTAGGATCCTTGTTTCTTAGAGGTGGTTATCTGCTTAAAGACTCATACCATTAATCCTTTGTCAACAGCTAATTCCCTTGAATAGATTTTTCAGTGATGGAACAAGGAAAACAGCTCTGTACTAATTCCTGAACTGACTTGCCAGCTTCACCCTCAAGACACCAAAGTGTTGGGTCTGGCAGCCTCATCACGTACCCGCAGCATGATGCGATGCTCAATGTTGAGAAGGATCTTCTTTTTCTCCCTGTAGTCCCGGATGAGGGCGTGCAGCGTGTCACAGTGGGGCACCCAGCCGATGAGGCCCGAGTTGGTTGATAATGGAATGACAGCGTATCTCTGGATGCTAAAGCCCACAGGAAAGCAGGGTCAATGAACAGAAAACAGAGCAGACCTTTGAGCCACTCGTGGCATATGCAAACTGGTTTTAATGAGCCTATCCACACAAGGCTGTTGTGGGGCATGTGATGAGGGACGTGGTGTGATGCATAAAACCTAAAACACAATTGGGGCTGATGGTATAAAGGTACCACCAGTGTTCCCAACCTGCCTAACAAACTCACTGCTTTGGGGGAACAATCCCATGATGACTTCTAAGCCTAAAATGACCTCCCCACTTAACATCCATGTTCTTAACAGAAAGAGGAGTGAGAGAAGCCTGAGGACAGGACGGGCTTGTTAGGGCGGTCATTTCATTTGGCACAGAACACATCAAATTTGTGGAACCTCCCATCTAAAGGCCATGAAATGTTCCTTTCTGAGTCCTCTGAAGGACTTCCCCTGAGAACACTCAAAACCAATGGAGAGTCTTTCTCTTTGACATCTTGGCTACTGATGACCTCCTGTCAGGTACAGAATCATTTACTTGGCAAAGGTAAGTGACGACCTGGAAGAGAAATAAGAAATAACTAGATTTCTCTAGTTATCTAGAGCTGTCTCTGTGGCATCCTGAATACCTGAGGTTTTTCCGAAGAGACGTTGGGTCATTGGCCAGAAGGGTGTTGACCAGGCCAAAGAGCTGCATCACCCGTTCGTCCTGCCGCAGGTCCTCATGGCCCTTCAGGAGGAAGACAAACTCATGCCCGTTGCTGCCTGTGGGGAGTGAAGCGGGGAGCAGTCAGCGAGGATCAGAGGGTTTCCATCCTGTTGGCTGGGGGACCACTACTGCATTCGCAGGTTGGGAGACACATACCATACCCAGTCACACTGTCCTGACAAACGGAAGAAACGTGCCCTAGAATGGGTGAATGGCCATCAAAAGAATGGCCTTCTTTTTGATGGTCCCCCAGTGACATGTTCGACTCAACAGTAAGTAAAGTTTTTTAAAAAGCTCCATCTTCAAGTGCCAGGAATGAGTCTGTACAGAGATGGTCACTCTACATGTTACCTCCCCAACCCACTCTCTGTCCTGCTCTGACCTTAGAAGCCTGGACTCCTAGAGACCACATCCCCTGGACTCCCTGGTGTGCTTGGCCAATGGGGGCACTGTCAAAAGGTTAGAGGGTAGAAGAGGGAGAGGTCGGGGTACCTGCCCCTGACAACTGGCCAGATTCTGGTTCTAGAAGTAGCTCCCTCCCTTGGTCTGGACCACGGCATCAGGGGATGCCTTCTCTTTCTAGGTTACAGCCCTTGCCGGGCTCCGTGCCCTCTAGGTCTGAAGGGCGGGGGTGAATAATTATACACTTCATACTACTGGCCCTCTTAACTCAGCCATGCCTCTGAAAACAGTCCTTCATTAAAGTCTCTTTAGTTAGAAGCTGCTGAAAGCTGACCAACACGCATGTTAGTATTAGAAGAGACCAGCCTACAGAGACAACCACCCAGCATTTGCCACCGCTGGTGAATAATCACTATTTAAGAAACATGAGTACTGTTAAAGGTGTGAGAGCTCCGAGTACCAGCAGAACACTCAGGCCTTCAAAACCACCCTCCTGGTGGCACACCGCACTGTCAGAACTACTGCTTCACTAAGTTCACTTTACAAAGCCTCCCCGCAGAGAGGATGTGAAGTATAAAGAAGGACACTCCAGCCCAGGTGGCCTTCCTCAACATGGCCTGTCACCTGCTGTGCTGCATCCGCAGCCTCTTTCTTCCTGATCGGCCCCCTGACCGGCCCCTTGCCAAACCCACCTCCGTGCTGTAGGCCTGCACGGTTCCCTTCCACCTGCACTGGGGTAGGGCTGATAAGCCTCACCTAAGGAAGCACAACAGTAGGAATCAACTAGAAGTCCCAGCGAGGATGTCCTTCACTCGACTCTCAATACATGGGAGAAAGGTTAGTGGTGTGGACAGCAAGCAGTTGCGTCAGGAGGGGAGGGGTCCCCCGGGCTGGGAGGGAGACTCGAGTACCGAAAGTGCACAAGGGGCCTTACCCATAAGCGTCAACTTCCGGGGCCTCTGCTTGGATGTGATGACTTGCAGAGACGGCGCAATGGATTGAATGCGAATGATGGGCTGGTTGGGGTCATAAGTTCCCGGCACAGCCAGTTCCAGATCCCGGCACATCAGAAGTTTAGGGGAGACGTACTGCAACTCTAAGGATGTGAGCTGTGAATAGTTACCACAGGGTTTAGCTTTCTGCCTCTCAGGAGGAACTGAAATGCCGTTTACATATTTTTCAATGGATTGCTAGTAGCCATGCCTTGTCCCAAAGTCCGCAGGTAGAAGTGGAGCCAGGTGCTGAGGACTTAGTATCAGGATGTTCATAGGCAGCGGAACAGAAAGGACTATAATGACTGGTAACCCTGTTAGAGCCATGAGATCCTACCTGAGGCAGCTGCTTGGAGATTCGTCTGAATACATGGTAATAGAGGTCCCAGGCTTGGGTGAGGTCCTTGACGTTCCCTGATTTCATGTACTTCCTGCACCATTCCTGGGCCTCCATTAAATCTCGACCATATGCCTGAGAGGGGAAGCAGGAGAATGAATAAGGTGTCACTTGTGTTGACTAAGCCCAACTCTGAGTCCCCAGCAGGCAGCAGAACTGCTCGGGAGGGTATGCTGGCCGGACGGCACTGGCTGGGTTGCTCGGCAGCTTTCCAGTCCTGGAGCCCAACCCTCAGGATGGCTTCTCAGGTAAAGTGAGGTTGGAAGAAAGACGAGATGGCCTTGTGAGGTACCTCGTGGTTTTCTAGTTAAAGTTTTGGAAGGGTTCTTGTAACTTCATGACAATTCTATTTCTGGTGTTTTATATCCTGTGACCTCCCTCCATTAAAATACATTTTATTCAAGTCAGCAGAAAGGTTAGAGGGAAAGGAGTCTGCTAAAGACTTTGGGGTCCCGTCAGTTCATGTCTTTTTTTATCCCATACCTGGTTAAATGATGTTTCCTTCAGTGTCTGGGGTCCCCGCTCCATCATGGCGTGCAGGGGCTCCAGCACCTCAAACATGCCTTTCACGTTCCTCTCCCCAAAGTACAAGCGAGATGCCTCTTCCAGGCCTTCATGCCACATCTCGTGCCAGAGGATGGCCACTCGGATCAGCTCCTCACTCACCTGGATCAGAAAGGGGATGAAGGGACGTGCTAAGGGTGAGCTAAGCTCAGAAAGGCCCATCTCGGAGAAACAGGAGGAACTCCTTCCGGCAGAGGGAGTACACGGCCTCGCCCTGAGGAAGGAAGGCCATCTCACTCGAGACCTCTGCTTGGTGGCTCGAGCGTCTCATTCGAGACCTCTGCTTGGTGGCTCGAGTCTGCCTGGACTCACCATCATGGCCTGCTGCACCAGCGTGTTGCTGTGTTCGCACATGTTCTTCAGGATTTTGTTGGCTGCGTTGTGCCGGGCCGTGGTGGTGGACTTGGAGGCCACTGTCAGCGGGTAGATGAGGGCCTGAAGCAAGCACAGAAGGAGCGTTTGCAAATGTGTAAAAGGAGGATGACAAGAGTATGGTGCTGACACTCATCCAAGTCTACCAGGCAGGGGCTGTGTGGCCTTGGGCGGAATTTTTTCTTTCCCAGAAGACCCTAGGTCCCTGAGCCTGTCAGCTGGGCAGACGCTCCTGGGGGCAGGACAGGACTCTTGGCTCCCAGGGGCATTTGCGTCCCTAGAGCGGTTTAGGAAAGGTTGATGGCCAAATCAAAGGTCAGTGGTTAGACGGAAAAGTGCCCGGGGACTCCACGCACCTGGGGGTGGTACCGACCAATGTCTGTGAGAAGCTGGTGGATAAGACGTCCCACCAGGGGCCTCGGCGTATCAATTCTTGCAATGAGCTGAGGTATAACCTGATATTCAGAAAGACACAGTATGCAGCCTATGAGATGTGGAAACAACTCCAGTTATTCTTCTGAGCCATGAACAGCTCTTGCAACTGGTTTGATAGATACTGCTGGGCATGGAAATGGTTTATCCTTTTCAGTTCTCTAAAGGAATTGAAGAAAATGTGGAGTCTTGACCTTGGGGGTGGATCGCTGCTTCCTTACCATTGTATAGTGCGTGCTCCTCTCAACACTGCATGATTCTAAGAGAGACAACGAGCAAGACCTGACCCATCCTCACCAGTAACCCAGTGCCCTCACCTGAAATCTACCTGTCCCCCCCTGGAACTCAGTGCCCTCACCTGTAACCCAGTGCCCTCACCTGAAATTCACCTGTCCCCACTTGTAACCCAGTGCACTCACCTATAACCCAGTGCCCTCACCTATAACCTAGTGCCCTCACTTGAAATCCACCTGTCCCAACCTGTAACTCGGTGCTCTCACCTGTAACCCTGTGTCCTCACCTGTAACCTGGTGCCCTCACCTGTAGCCCGGTGGCCTCACATGAAATCCACCTGTCCCCACCTGTAACCCAGTGCCCTCACCTGAAATCTACCTGTCCTCACCTGTAACCCAGTGTCCCACCTGTAACCCAGTGCCCTCACCTGTAACCCAGTGCTTTCACCTGTAACCCAGTGCCCTCACCTGTAACCCAATGTCCTCACCTGTAACCCAGTGCCCTCACCTGAAATCCACCTGTCCCCACCTGTAACCCAGTATCCTCACCTATAACCCAGTGCCTTCACCTGAAATCCACCTGTCCTCACCTACAACCCAGTGCCCCACTTGTAACCCAGTGCCCTCACCTGCAACCCAGTGCCCTCACTTGTAACCCAGTGCTCTCACCTGTAACCCAGTGCCCTCACCTGTAACCCAGTGTCCTCACCTGAAATCCACCTATCCCCACCTGTAACCTAGTGTCCTCACCTGAAATCCACCTGTCCTCACCTGTAACCCAGTGCCCTCACCTGTAACCCAGTGTCCTCACCTAAAATCCACCTGTCCTCACCTGTAACCCAGTGCCCTCACCTGTAACCCAGTGTTCTCACCTGTAATCCAGTGCCCTCACCTGTAACCCTGTGTCCTCAGCTGTAACCCAGTGCCCTCACCTGAAATCCACCTGTTCCCACCTGTAACCCAGTGTCCTCACCTGAAATCCACCTGTTCCCACCTGTAACCCAGTATCCTCACCTGAAATCCACCTGTCCCCACCTGTAATCCAGTGCCCTCACCTGTAACCCAGTGCTCTCACCTGTAACCCAGTGCTCTCACCTGAAATCCACCTGTCCCCACCTGTAACCTGGTGTCCTCACCTGAAATCCACCTGTCCTCACCTGTAACCCAGTGCCCTCACCTGTAACCCAGTGCTCTCACCTGAAATCCACCTGTCCCCACCTGTAACCTGGTGTCCTCACCTGAAATCCACCTGTCCTCACCTGTAACCCAGTGCCCTCACCTGTAACCCCGTGCTCTCACCTGTAACTCAGTGCTGTCACCTGAAATCCACCTGTCCCCACCTGTAACCCAGTGTCCTCACCTGAAATCCACCTGTTCCCACCTGTAACCCAGTATCCTCACCTGAAATCCACCTGTCCCCACCTGTAATCCAGTGCCCTCACCTGTAACCCAGTGCTCTCACCTGAAATCCACCGTCCCCACCTGTAACCTGGTGTCCTCACCTGAAATCCACCTGTCCTCACCTGAAATCCACCTGTCCCCACCTGTAATCCAGTGCCCTCACCTGTAACCCAGTGCTCTCACCTATAACCCAGTGCTCTCACCTGAAATCCACCTGTCCCCACCTGTAACCTGGTGTCCTCACCTAAAATCCACCTGTCCTCACCTGAAATCCACCTGTCCTCACCTGTAACCCAGTGCCCTCACCTGTAACTCAGTGCTCTCACCTGAAATCCACCTGTCCCCACCTGTACCCCAGTGTCCTCACCTGAAATCTACCTGCCCTCACCTGTAACCCAGTGCCCTTACCTGTAACCAAGTGTCAATCTGGATTGCTTTCACCCCTTCCACTAAGGCTTCATTTACATCTGGCCAGTGACCATAATCAAACCATAAGGTGAGAACTCTGGAAAAGAAAAAGGAAAGTCTTAGAAACTTTAATTTGCCAGGTTTTGCCTGTTTTCTCATCTTTGAGACTCTTGAAGAGAAGTGCCGGCGGGGTCCCAGAGCAGTGGCTCCAGTGTTCTTGGTCTTGGGAGCACTTAGGAGTGGGGTGGTGGTGGTGGCTGGCAGTGCCTGACTGGACACAGACCATCCCCAGGGAATGCCTTGCCACTCTAGACAACAGGGAGGGATCACCATGCCACCAGCTCATACATCTAAGAGATGAGTCCATGGATAAGCTTTGCATGTGTAGGAAGAGTTGCCTCTAACACAGCAGTAACTAGCAAACTTGGCACTTAGCCGGGAAACCCCCAGACACAGGAGGGCTGGACACTGACAGCCTCTGGACTGACCGGCCTGTGCTATTTGTTTGGGCCTTTCAGAGTCACCTCCGAAAGCTGAAGGGATTCTAGCAATATTCTGAGAAAGAGTTGGGCGGCTTCTTCCTACGGAACAGGTTACACACCGGAGTCCTCAGGCACTGCTCCTTCCTCTTTGCATATTTCACCCATATGAGTGAGGCCCAGTAACCTGTGACTCTGGGATGTACTCACGGGGGTGGGAGGGAAAGAGGACTTTACGGGTGACTCCTGTGACCTGCCCCCGACATGGCATGACCAGGACTTCCCTTCCTGATACCTGAGCGTGTCCTGGAGGTTGTTGCCTCGTGACAAGGAGATGGAACGGAAGAAGCCCTGGACAGCCGGGACAGTGTACATCAAGAGGGTTTTAGACAAATCCTGTTGGAATACACATATGTTAGTGACACTCCCACCTCAGCTTTCTCATCTGTAAAATGGGCAGAACAGCCCACTAAATAGCACATCTCCAAGAGTGGTTATGAAGATTAAATCAATTAATGCACAAAAAGCTTTTAGATCAGCACCTGACATGTAGCAAGCACCCAGTAACTACAATGGTGGCCTAACTGTTAATATCTTGGGCTAACAGTAGCTTCCTGGACAGGGTGGCAGAGGAGGTGGGACCAAGACCCTGAACATGCTGATCTCTGGGCTTATCAGCTGCCCCAGAGCTTGAACTGACTGCCCCAGGGGAAGTGGAAGGGGAGAGAAAAAAACAAGAGTGGATTCCGCTGGGCTCTGTGCCCAGAGTGGGTCCGCAGATGTGCAGGCCACCCCCACACAGGTGCGGAGAATGAGCTCAGCCACGTGGGAGGCATGACAAGGACCTCATTCTTCAGCATGGAGGCTACATCAGGTCCCCAAACGCAAATACACATACAGCAGTACCATCTAAACAATGCCGGAATGCAAGCCATGCTTTCTGGCTTCTTCTGGGGCTTCAGAGCAGAGCCTCAGGCTCCTGTAAGGCTAACCAGGGCTCCATCCTCAGGGCGCCTGGTGCCCGGGTCAGTCCGTGATAGTCAGGGGTGGGGTGGGGGGCAGGTACCTCAGTGACCTTCTTCTGCAGAGGAGACGGGGTAGGGCTGTTCTCGGTGCTCTCAGCCTCACTCTCGCTGTTGCTGCCCTCAGTGCTGGTGGCGGTGGCGGTGGCGGTGCCCGCTGTGGTGGCAGCAGTGGCCGCGTTAGTGATGTTGGCCCCACTGGCATGTCGCAGCTTCTTCTTCTCATCGCGGGCTTGGTTCTGATGTTTGTAGTGGAGCACAGCCTCAAAGTTCATCACTGCCCATGCATGCCAGGCCTGGGGGCAGGGTGAGAGGACAGACATGGAGGCTGTGACAAGAGCTGGGGCAGGAGGCTCGGGTATCAAGGGCCTCGAGGGGTGTGAGGCCCCAGCTGAGGCTAAGCAAGGGCTGCCCTTTCTTTTCAGTGGTCAGTAAAGCGAATCCTCACTTCACTGCAGCGGAACACTTGGGAATGGGGTATTTCACTAAGTCCAATGTGATTCATTCATTCTGCGGTGCATCTGTTTTATCAGGGACTTTGGTGGGTGACGTAGGATGAGGGGGCATGTGAAGAGGAGCACGCCATGGGCCTTGACTCAGGACCTGTTCATCTAGAGAAGAGGTCACTCAAAGACCTGCAAATAGGTAGAATGGGACGGGGCAACGAGAGAGAGACAACAGGAATGCCAGGTGCAGGGCTCGGAAGGCTTCATGGAGGAGGGATTTGGGGCAAGTCTTGAGCCACGCTAGATGGGTGGGGAGGGAACAGGAAGGCACAGCAAGGATATCCTGTAAGAACAGAGAAGAAGATGCAGGTGGGCAAGCAGCATGGTTCACAGAAAACAGACATGTGCCTGAAGCTTAGGACACACCCAGGAGGGCAGGGAATTCCCAACAGAGCTTTTAAAGATGGGTTAAGTGGCTTCCCTGAAGGTCCGGTGGTTAAGAATCTGCCTGCCAATGCAAGGGACATGGGTTCGATCCCTGATCTGGGAAAATCCCACGTGCTGCAACTAAACCCGTGCACCATAACTACTGGGCCAGCACTCTAGAGCCAGAGATGTGCAACTACTGAAGCCAGTGCACCACAGGGCCCGTGCTCTGCAACAAGAGAAGCCACTGCAATGAGAAGCCTGTGCACCACAACTAGACTGTAGCCTCCATGTGCTGCAATTAGAGAAAAACAAAAAAGACCTAGCATAGCCAAAAACAAATAAATAAGTACAGCTGTTTTTTTAAAAAGATAGGTTAAGGGAATTCCCTGGTGGTCCAGTGATTAGGACTTGGTGCTTTCACTGCTAGGGCCTGGGTTCAGTCCCTGATCAGGGAACTAAGATCCTACAAAGTGTGGCTCTGCCCACCGCCCCCAGAAAAAGAGAGATGGGTTAAAAGCTGGATTTGAAAGATTCCTTTGGCAGCAGACACAAAACAGATTATGGAGGAGAGCAGAAGTTCAGAGAGTGAAGGTAGAGGTCTTAACCAGGCAGAGGACAGTGGGAAAGGGGGCACACTAAGAGCACAGGCCAGCCGTGGAGGGTGACTCGCGGCCACTGCTTGTCCCTCACACCTGGCTGAGGGCCTGTCAGAGATCAGTGGTCAGTGACTGCCAGCCAGAAGAAGCCTTTGGTGCTAACTACTCACACCTCTGAGGGTTTGAGCTGTAGTAACGCTTTGAGATAGCACTGCCTGGTTTACAGGGCATGAGGCATACCGTAAATTTGCAGTGATAGCAAGACATTAAATAATCCACTCACAGTTGGAACTTTCTGGATAACTGGTAAATTTCTTTGAATCCCTTGCTAAAAACCTTGCTTTAACACAGAAGTGTCCATTTCCCCAGCTAAGCAGAGTAGATGAATCACTATCAACTTCTACTTGATGAATAAGAATCCTACAATGACCCAGGCTCAGCTTTCCCATACCTTCGTTTAATCCACAAATACCTGTATATGTACAGTGAGCTGGAGGGGGTCACAACAAACAAGACAGAAAGAGTCCTGCAGGAACGTGGGATTAACATGAGTCACTGATGGGAGATGACAGCACAGAATCAATAGGCCCAGACTAAAGCCAGTTTGTTTTTTTTTTCCTGTGTTTCTTTCAGAAAAGTTGAATGAAGGAAAGTAATCTGGTTAGGACATAGTTCTAATTAGTAAGGCTCTAGCTGGTCAAAGGTTAACTGGACATATTCTTCCAGTCTTGGACTGAAGCTGTCCTAGACAGAATAATTACTGCTTCTTTCACAAAATGGGCATTTTTCAGATCAGACTGATACACGCTTAAAGCACGGCAAGAATTTTACTGTAGATGTTTCTGGGGCCTTCAGATGCAGGTTTTGACCCCAGAGGGATTCATTCCCAGAGTATTAGCAGGTTAAAGAGACACCGGAAAGGAGTGGATGACATCTGCCTCACAGGCAGTCTAACCTGGAGGCCCCTCAGAAAAGATACTAAAAAACACGAGAAAGCATGCTCTCACCAGAGGTGTGTACTTCCAAGACTTATTCCTCTACCAGTCAAGCTTTTATACATTTTCTAGTTTTCTTTATCTTCTTGAAAATTTTCCTATGATATAACAGGATGTTAGAGCTTTCCAACAGAAACAGAAAGTTCAGTTCTTAGATGAGGAGCAGGCAGGGATGGAAATCATAAAGAAGCTGGGAAGGAACAGATGACCCAAGGGAAGATAAAGTTCCAGAGACTAACTGTGTGTCCAGATGGTCTAAGAAAACAAGCTGCTAAGAGTCTGTAAGACTGGAGAGGGTATGAAGAAAAGGGAACCTTTTGTGCTGCTGGTGGGAATGTAAACTGATAGAACCACTATGGAGAATAGTATGGAGGTTCCTTAAAAAATTTAATAGAACTACGATAACAACTACCACAGGACCCAGTAATCCCACGACTGGGCATATACCCTGAGAAAATCATAATTCAGAAAGAGATATGTACCTCAATGTTCACTGTAGCAATATTTCTAATAGCCAAGACGTGGAAACAGTCTAAATGTCCATCGACAGACGAATGGATAAAGAGGACGTGGCACATATGCACATCACTACAATGTGTAATTATAGAGCTGCAAGCACAGGCTGGAGTCAGGGCTGCCGGGAGAGATATCAGTCACTGCAAACACGCAGAGGACACCACCCTTACGGCAGAAAGTGAAGAGGAGCTAAAAAGCCTCTTGATGAAAGTGAAAGAGGAGAGTGAAAAAGTTGGCTTCAAGCTCAACATTCAGAAAATGAAGATCACGGCATCTGGTCCCATCACTTCATGGGAAATAGATGGGGAAACAGTGGAAAGTGTCAGACTTTATTTTTTTGGGCTCCAAAATTACTGCAGATGGTGACTGCAGCCATGAAATTAAAAGACGCTTACTCCTTGGAAGTTATGACCAACCTAGATAGCATATTGAAAAGCAGAGACATTACTTTGCCAACAAAGGTCCGTCTAGTCAAGGCTATGGTTTTTCCAGTGGTCATGTATGCATGTCAGAGTTGGATTGTGAAGAAAGCTGAGTGCTGAAGAATTGATGCTTTTGAACTGTGGTGTTGGAGAAGACTCTTGAGAGTCCCTTGGACTGCAAGGAGATCCAACCAGTCCATTCTGAAGGAGGTCAGCCCTGGGATTTATTTGGAGGGAATGATGCTGAAGCTGAAACTCCAGTACTTTGGCCACCTCATGCGAAGAGTTGACTCATTGGAAAAAGACTCTGATGCTGGGAGGGATTGGGGGCAGGAGAAGGGGACGACAGAGGATGAGATGGCTGGATGGCATCACGGACTCAATGGACGTGAGTCTGAGTGAACTCCGGGAGTTGGTGATGGACAGGGAGGCCTGGCGTGCTGTGATTCATGGGGTCGCAAAGAGTCGGACACGACTGAGCGACTGAACTGAACTGAATGTGGTATATAGTAATATAGCAAATTACTCAGCTATAAAAAGGAACAACATGGGGTCATATGTAAACATGTGAATGGACCCACAGTCTGTCACACAGAGTGAAGTAAGTCAGAAAAACACATTGCATGTTAACACATATATGTAGAATCTAGAAAAATGGTACAGATGAACCTATTTGCAGGGCAGGAAGAAAGAAGTAGAGAGTGGTCATGTGGGCTCAGGGGATTAGGGAAGGGTGGGACGAATTGGGAAATTAGGATTGACATACATATACTACCATGTGTAAAACAGATAGCTAGTGGGCAGGGAGCTCAGCTCAGTGCTCTGGGATGACCTGTAAGGCGAGGTGGGTGAGAGGAGGTCCAACAGGAAGGGGATATATGTACACACATAGCTGATTCACTTCAGTGTACACAGAAACTAACACAACACTGTAAAGCAACTATATTCCCATTAAAAAAGAACAAAAAGATGACAGCATCTCCACAGCCATGCACACACTCATGGTGTAGTAAATCTTTTTCAGGTGAAAGAATCTCTCAATCTTTCTGTATCAGTCAGACCTCTGACTGACTTGCTCTTGGCACTCAAAGAATCAAACTCGTGGTCCCAGACCAGGCCACCGAGGCTCTGCGGTGAAGCATGAGCACCCTGGGGCGCACTGGCCGGCGTCTGGAGGCAGCGGCGGGGAGCCCGGCTCACTCCCGTCCCCGGTTACCTTGTACCAGCTGCGGTCGTGCTCTGTGGCGGCGCTGTAGTACTGCAGGACTTTGGGGATCGTGCTCTCGTTGATGCCCTGTAGGTTTAGCTGCCACTCCCCGAGTTTCAGGAAACATCTGAAAACAGAGAAACCAACCCTGTGTTGCCCCCTCCTCAGAAGAGCCGTGCTGAGGAGGACGACATCCTGGGAGCACAGCGGCCTTCCTGTGGTGGACTCCCAGTCTACAGAGGCAGCACGACTGAACCACCTGGATTCTCAGCCACCTGGAGGAAAACTGACAGGTTTGGGGCACCAGTTTTTTAAGGGATGGTCTCTTCTTGCTCTCTTTCAATGCTAACATAAACCAGGTAACTGGCACACTGAAGTGTGAATGGACCTGGCTTCCCCAAATTCATTTCGGTGGGTGGCAGCTGCTGAGAGTAAGTTTTCTTATGGCTTTCTTTATGGCTTCTCCCCTGTTTTCTGGCCGTGCTGTGCTACATGCAGGGATCTTAGCTCCTTGACCAGGAATGGAACCCAAGGTCCCTGCAGTGGAAGCACGGAGTCTTGATCACCGGATTGCCAGCAGCGTCCTCCATTCTTTGTATGATGAAATTAACAGCTAACGTTCACTGATATGTACTCTGTTTCAGGTACTGCTCCAAGTGCTTGACGTTCTCTTTTCACTAATCCTCACATCATCCTGTTCCACCCTAGGGAAAAGGAACTCTTACTATCCCCTTTTTAGATAATGAGGAAACTGAGGCACAGAGAGGTTAAGTAACTTATCTAAAGTCACACATCAAACCAGCAGCATTTGAAAGCTAGGAGTCTTAACTCTGAAGCTGGATACCAGGAGAAGAGCACACGGGTGCTCTTGGACTATTGGATCCTGGGAAAATAAGTGGCAGAGACTGTGGAGCACTGGAAAAGGTGAGAGAGATGCAAGCAACTGGCTGCTCTGGGAGCCTTGATCATGCCCATGGGGCAGAGGCTGATGATGGGGCGGGGCTGGGGTGTGACAGGCCTGGCCGTAGGGAGCTCACCGGGCCATGAGCTTGTGCAGCTCCTGCTTGTGCTGCTGGTCCTCGGTGGCAATGGCATGCTGGGCTTGCTGCTGCATGGTCTGAACAAAGTGCTGCATGTGCTGGAAGGCGTCAATCTGTAGGACAAAGGCACAGGGAGTCACTTGGCGTCTGGCCCAACACCAGGGGAAAGGAACTGCTGTTCACCCTCTCCCAAAGAACACCCTAGAGCATAGGGGAGGACAGGGGGCCAGGGCATGATGCTGAGAGATGGCTGGACTTGTCAAGAGGATTCATATTTTTTCAACTCAAGGAGTAACTCTCCTTGGCCAACTGCAATTACTAGTTTAACAAGCCTTAGAAAAGTTAATTGCCCAACTTCCCCAAATAAAAATCCATATGAAGTAATCGGAAACCACTGCTTAATTCACTATCAATATATTGCCCTGGGGGAAGTCAGACTTCCTGGGAGTTGTTTCAGGCTAGTGAACCCTTAGCATTTGTTTAAGACACTGTGTACCTTGGACACTAGCACAGAAAAAATTACAGTGTAAAAAATCTAATAGATCTGGGGACAAACCACAGTGGAGAAGAATATAAAAAACAGTGTGCCTGGTATGTATACACACATGTCTAAATCACTGCCATATAGCAGAAATTACACAACCTTGTAAATCAACTCTATCTCAATAAAATACATTAAAAAGATCTGACAGAACCCTCAGTACCCAAATAAGAACACAGAGATGGGGTGAGGTCCCTCATACATCCAAGTGGAGTGGGGAAGACACAAGCCAAGCATTTAGTTGAACAGGTTGGCTAAGAAGCAAAGGCTTCAGAGGGTCCTCAGGCAGTTCCATCTCTACAAGATTTTATACAAAGCGAGAGAGTAGAGCCAGAGTCAGAGGTTTGGGAGTCAGTTACAAGCCACTTGTATAAACCTGCCATGTCCACACGTACCAGCATCATGATAAATGGAGTCCAGACTCTTCAAAGGGCTTCAAGGATGAAGATAGAACACACAGACATAAGAAGCACAAATGGGAAAAACAGTGGATTCCAATCCACCGACACAGAGAGGGAAAATGGCATGCGACAGAAAATGAAAGAGAATATGTGTTCTCTGCTACAGGAAAGGAGAGAAAAACCCAACACTTCAAATAAATAAGGTCAAAACGATCTCCTTATGAATTATATAAGGTTTCCTTTCTTTTTTGAAAGTGGAAAAATGTTAGTAATGATAGCTCTGAAGGAAAATGAAATTCCCTTGCTTGGGGAGTAGAACCAACCTCAGATACTTTTAATATATAAAGAATTAAGTAATTAATTGGCATCAAGAGACAGAGGGCTTCACCCAGAGAATAATGACGTGTCAACGACTTACCAGGGAACTAATCCACACGTGAGGACAGAGCAGACACACACATGTTCTAACACTTAACAAGATACCTGTCTCCCTCACATCTGCCTTTAGTTTCATTCCTCACCACTGGCTTGAAAACTGAACTATACTAGCCTCCCACACCTGGGAAATGGTAAGTATTCTTCTAGTTTTTCTTCTATGGAAACTATACTGACTAGACTTAAATCTGATTAGGAAGAGAAAAGAGAATTGACCTCTCAAGACAAAGGTGGAGGATAACTGGGGCTTCCCTGGTGGCTCAGCTGGTAAAGAATCTGCCTACAATGCAAAAGACGTGGGTTTGATCCCTGGTCTGGAAAGATCCCACATGCTGTGAGCAACTAAGCCCACCCACGAGAACTACTAGGCCTGTGCTCCATAGCCTGGGAGGTGCAACTACTGAGTCTCCACACCACAGCTACTGAAGCCTGCGAGTCCTAGAACCTGTGCTCTGCAATATGAGAAACACTGCAAAGAGAAGCCCACACAATAAAGAGTGGCCCCTACACGCCGAAACTAGAAAAAACCCTGTGTGGGAACAAAGACCCAGAACAGCCATAAATAAGTAAATTATTATAAAAGAACAAAAAACCTCCTTCTTTTCTCCATCTCCAGGAAATGAGGAGGGGGGAAAATGATTCTTTCTCTCTTACAGATAGAAAAACTCACTTGGAGGATGGGGCTTCTCTTAGGCTGAGTGTGAGCTGGGCAGACTCTTCTGGCTCTTGACTGCCTGGGGGCATGTGGGCAAGAGCTAGGTTCTTGGCTTAGTGAAGTTTCCCAGAAGGAACCAGACTGTCTCTAGATTCTGTGAACTGTCTCTTCTAGAAGAACACTGGCCATACACCTACTGCCTGATGTTTTCCTGCTTTTCCCCATGTCTACCTGACTGAGGCAAGGCAGAGAGTCCAGTCCTTACAAAGGAAGAACGTAATGCTCAGAGAAGTAAAATGACTTGTTCAACAGCACAGTTAGTATTAATAGTCAGTCTTCTTGGAGTAGCTCCTGAACTCTTATGAAGATGTGGCATCTCTAGCTCCAGGCTTGAAGTTCAAGCCCCTAATTTTAAATTGATTTCTAAATTTTTAATCCGTGTGGTTTTGTGGTCTGCCTCCAGAATGTGGGCTCCTAAGAAAAGGCCATAATCTGTGAAGTTGGGCTGTAGTCCTACGTTGAAAGAAGCCACTCTGTGGTTGAGATATTAGCCAAGATATTCCTTATGCCTGCCTTCGGCAAGACATTCAAAGACTTGGAGGCTACACATAGGAAGGAAACCAGACTACATTCAGATCCAGCCACCTTCTGTTTTTCTCATTTGCCTGGACAAAGAGCAGGCTTTGAATCACAAGTGCTCTGGCCTGGGAGGCACACTAAACAGAGACTAAATAAACACGTCCTCCCAAACAACAACAACAGAGAAAAACCTTAAACTGCACATCTGGAGAAGGACACTTGGGCCATTACTTCTGAAGTATGCCCCAATCAAAGACCGAGGACCTAGGTGCATGGCTGTGGTTCCCACCCTGGGTGGCATTCAGAGTCACAGAACCCAGTACCCACAAAAGAGGTCAACTCCCAGCCACAGCCCAAGGATCTCCCAAGTGGGCCGTTAGCCCAGACTTGACTGCTCCTCTCTCCCGTCTCCCACAGCCACGGCTTCAGTGGCTGCTCTGCGTTCCTTCCTCACCTCAGGGATACTGTGGGCACAAAAGGGGGAAGACAGCTGGGACTCCCTCCTCTGTTTCCTTAGGAGGATGGTGAGGAGCCAAAGCAGGTGCTGACGGTGCCTCCAGGACCTACTTTGGGCTAATTACCACCATCAGCCAGGTAGATTGTTTTTAAAAATAAAATAGGAAAAATACCACCAGAAGTCACATCTATTTCCCGAGGCCCTGTCTGTAACTAAAGTCAGAGGAATACCACACTGGCTTCAAGATGACTTTCCCCACTGTTTCTAGCATTACACCCTGGGTGTTGCTGCTTGTGAATCCAAACTGATGAGTGGAGAGGAGACAAGAAGTCTGAAAAACCAAGTTGGTCTTACGAAAGCTTCAGTCTGTGTTTTCATAAACACACTGCTTTTTTGGGTACTTCTCTTAGGGAAAAAGACAAAACAAAACACAACCCAGAAACTGTGCTTTTTCTGTTGCAGCATATTCTAGCTGCTCATAAAAAAAAAACTGTGAATACATGCATTGGTTTGACCCATGAGTATACGTGCATCTCCCCGAATGTGATTCACTTTTTGAACTCTGGCCCAAATAGCCTCCCCACGGAAGCGAACTCCCTGACATGGCGGTTTGGACACTGTCTCCTTTCTGGCCTGGAGGAGGCAGTGAGAAGCAGATTAGGCGAGTGTTCTACAGAAACATGGTCTGCTGCTGCAGTCAGGTACAGACCTTGCGGGCGCTCTTCCACATATTTTTCATGTAGGCGTAGGTCACCTGGGGGTGAACTGTTGGCAGAGGATGGTCAAGTTGCCGAGATGGATCAACTCCCAGGAGTAGCACTAAGGTTTTGTGAGCAAGCGCCTTCAAGACAAGTGGTCAGGTTAGACACAGGGCTGGACCAGGAGCAGTGTTCCCTCCTCATCCCCCACCCGACAGAGGAGGACACTCACCAGCCTGCCACTCTTGCCACACAGGCTTGCGTACTTGAGCCAAGTTCTCATGTCCTCATGAGGGCTGACGACGAGTGACCGCACCATGAGGATTTTCTGCCAGTCCTCCACAATACGCTGGCAGCCCTGGAATGTTCACAAGTGAGGATTAGATATGTGCTCTGCTACATCACCCCCTCATGGGCAACAGTGAAACCCACCCCGAAACAAAAAAAGAGATTCATTCTTATAATCTCATATTTCTCAAGAAAAGGGTACTGTGAGTGAACGCCTCTTAGGAACTTTTCAAAATTCAAGAAGCTACAGAGCAAGGCCTCTGGAGCCTGAATCACGGTCCATCCACTTACTACTTATCGTGACTCTTGGGTAAGTTACTTAACCTCTCTGTGACTGATCTGTAAAATGGGGTAAGAACCGTACCAACTTCATGGGGCTATGGTGAAGTTTAAGTGAACTAAATTATTTAATTTCTTTTCTGGATTGTAAATAATGTATTTTTAACTTTTTTTTGCCTCAGTCTCTCTGGTTGAAGATGACTATTGTTGACAAAAATTAAAGATGTATCATTCAAAATTTTAAAAACTACTTAAGTGTAAAAAAAAAGTTTAAATAATTAAAAGTTTCAACTGATGTTATTTGAAAGTTGGTGGCATTTATATTCCAAAAATTATTAGAGCCTAAACCTGCACTCAGATCTTGGCCTTGTCTTTCCTCTGCATTTCTTTTTTTTTAAATATCTCAGATCAAAAACCATACACAGAAGGGAAAAGACCTCATTCATTCACACGTATAAATTCCTTTGAATTAAAAACAGTGAACTAATCACTATCAAAAGAGCCAAGTTAATTTTATATTAAAAGACTGTTGAGAACACAGTGAGCCTCTCCTCCTCTACCTTCCCGCAGAAATCAGACGCAGAGATGAACACACAGGAGGACGGGTTTCTGGGATCTATCAATTCATCAGAGAATTCCATGAAACCAAACAAGCTGTCTTCCATGGAGACAGGTCTAAAAGTCTAGCAACAATGGTTGAAGGCTTTAAAATAACTTCACAAATATTTATTTATTTATTTATTTCTGGCTGTGCTGGGTCTTCGTTGCTGTGCAGGCTTTTCTCTAGCTGCAGTGAGCAGGGGCTACTATTCATTGCAGCGGCTTCTCTTGCTGTGGAGCATGGGCTCTGGGGCAAGCAGGCCTTAGCAGTTGTGACACGGGGACTCCACAGTTGTGGTTCCCAGCTGAACAGCTGCAGCGAATGGGCTTAATTGCTCCACAGCATGTGGGATCTTCCCAGACCAGGGACTGAACCTGTCTCCTGCACTAGCAGGCAGATTCTTTACCACTGAGCCACCAGGGAAGTCCAGTTGCAGGCTTTTAAAGATGACAGGACACAGTCTGAGTCTGAATAAAGAAGAGAAGGCAAGAAAAGAACCCTATGCAAGTAAGGCTGACCTCTCATACTGTCCCATGGGAGCTACCAGCTGGGGAGTTCAGCTGAATGGATCACAAAACGGCAGTCTTCCAGCCTAAGCAGTTAGTTGAATGTTCGGACAGCAAGCCATCCATAAGAGCCAAATTCCTACCGCAAAGTTAGCACTGTATTTTTAGCCTTTGGACCATCATCTTTCATCCCGTTAACGACAATGATTTGGAAAGTTAGAAAAACAGAACAAAGTACACTGAGTGACTGTTCTGGTGACTTCTCATCTGCCAGCTTCTCCCACATGCTGAAATCCCTTGGCTCTGGAAAGCAAAAAGTGTCTTGTGTCTCCAGGTAGGAAGGTCACGAAGGCCTAAGATGATGATGGTATTATGGACACAGTAAAGTCAAACATGGGTCTTCCCTCTCCGAGACTCATCTAGTCCACCCCCTTCTAAGTGTCTGGCTGGCCAAAGTCCCACTTGTTAGAAGGGCAGAAGATTAATCAGATCTCTGATTTGGAAACCCTTCACCCCATTACAGGCACTTAAAAAAAAAAAAGAAAAACGAGGGTGTGGACAAGCGGGAAATTCTGGCTTTGTGAAATTCTTTTCTGGGGTTCAATAGACAATTTTCCACCAAAACATTCACTGGACATTTCATAATTGCTAATAAAACATGGGAAGGAACTGCATGTGCTCATTTCACAGCATAAACGACTGTGTTCATGGGCGAGCCTCTGCCCCACTCCTTTCCTTTCCAGAGGAATGTGCCCGGAACTCCATGGACAGGAATGCAACTTGGAGTCAGAAGGCTCTGTCACAGCCTGAAAAGCTGGAAGCACAAACTTCGACTGGTCTGGGGACAGAATTTGGAATTAAGTGTGGATTGGATCAAGAGTAAACCGCTGACAATCGAGGGAGGCTGATTATGATGAGCAGGGGGACAAGTGCCTTCTGGAGCAGTGAAGGCTTTGCCAGTGAACTTCCCTTCTGTTTCCTCAGGGGACGGGAGAACTGTCCTTTCCAAGAACACTTGAGACTCCTGACTCCCAGGTTGGGAATCGACAGCTCCTCATGCTAAAATGATCAGAATGTACAATGCGAATACTAATGGAGAATTTGGACTAGTCTCTCGATGAGGGGAAACGTCGGTGGAAAAAAGTTTGCAGAGATTATTGCATGACTAAGACCTGAGGAACTGTAAACCGCAGTAGTAAATGAAAACATCAGGTCCCCCCACTGAAAGGTGGCCAGCAAGTGGATTTAGAGCAGTGGATCTCAGCATCAGCCACATCCTGGAATTATCTGGGAAGGCTGGAAAGATACTGATGCTGGGTCTATCCTCAGGACTTTTGTTCATCTGGTCTGACGTGACCTGGGTATTTCAATTTTTAAAAGCTTTCCAAGGTTATTCTGGGCTTTCCAGGTGGTGCAAGTGGTGAAGAACCCGACTACCAATTCAGGAGATATAAGAGACCTGGGTTCAAACCCTGGGTGGGGAAGATCCCCTGGAGGAGGGCATGGCAACCTATTCCAGTATTCTTGCCTGGAGAATCCCACAGACAGAGGAGCCTGGAGGACTACAGTCCACAGGGTTGCAAAGAGTCGGGGATGAACTGACTTAGCACATAGTACCAGGTCATTCTATCACATAGCTGAAGTTGAGAACCACCGATTTTGAGGTCAAGATTCTCAACTGGCTAGCCATAATGTCACTTGTTTAAGATATTTTCAAGAATTTCCTGGTGGTCCAGTTAGATTAGGACTCCATGCGTCCATTGCAGGGGGCACGGGTTTGATCTCTGGTTGGGGAACTAACAACCCACAAGGTATGGGGCATGGACAAAAAAAAAAAGATTATTTTCTTTTATTCCCTGAGAAGGGTAAAATGAAGCTGGAAAAGTGGTCATTCTCTCACAGCTAAAGGCTCAGGTGAAAAGCCCGTGGTGTTCTGCTTTGAATGTATACCGGGCCTCAGTGACGAGGCAGGGAGTGGATGCCAGCGGGGATCACAGGAGTGGGGAGGGTGGCACAGGCTCACCTGCAGTCTCTCCCACCAGATCTGGCGGATGATCTCCCGTCGCTCGGGGACAAGTTTGTACTGGATAACCTCCTCCAGCTCAGACAGCATGTGGCAAGAAACCATGGCCTGATGGAAACAAATCACATTCCAAAGTAATACAGCATGAAGAATCCGAAAGCCAGGCTTCATTGCAGTCATTCCTTATGGTCCCACAGGCACACTCCCGGCAGCCTGTGTGTACTCATGCACCCACTCTGCAAAAAGAACTGAACTGAGCTGGAAACCTGGCACTGCACAGGCAGTCCACACTTACCCCATAGGCCCGGCTGTAGCTCTCTCCTGCCATTGCTGTTAACTCTGCATCCAGTAGGTCCCGGGCTTTGTCGATGCACTGGAAGAGAATGGGAGAAGCACAGGAATGGAGCTACAGGCTTGGGAGCTGAGGGGTGCACTGTGATTTCTGGGCTTCCCCACCAGATGCACAAATTCCCTGTCTCACTGAAATCCCAGTGATGAAGAGAAAAGCTCACTGAAGAAGGGAAGAAACTTTTTACCTGATTTGAAAGCCCAGATAAAAGCATCCTCTGATTTCTCAGAAAAAACAGAAATATATGGCAGCCAAAAGCTCACCGTCTTAAGAGCTTGGGTGACAAAGGAAGGGAGACGTGTGCTTAGAAAGAGAATCACTGTGCTCTCGCATCGCAAGAGGACAGCCTGCAGACCGATCTGCTTTCAACTTCTTGCTGGGCATATTGATAAGAACAGACCGTGCAAGCACTCAAACGGCCCACCTGCTCTTAAGCACCTTGTCCTCCTAAGAGAGGGTCTCTGAAACTGGCAGAAAAATGCCCGATCCTCTCCAGGTAAATGGGAGCTTTTGTGTCTGGAATGTGAATGGCCCAGGACTGTTTTCACATCATGTAAACCAGAGGTCATAGGACGGCAGTCTGAGGCTTCTCTGTTTCATCAGTTAAAACCCCAGCATGGGGAACTCTTCCTTTCTTGAACGTTTCAGGTTAATGACTATGTGCCCGTCTTGCAGTGCTCAGAGCATTCACCCAAGCACCTCACCTAAGACAGTCTGGTGCCTGACAGAGTGGGTATGATCACCTCATTATTTTAGTCTGCCAGACAGCAGAGGATTTCCAAATAAAGTGCTGGCTTCCCTAGAAGGTGACCAGTGTGTGACATGCCCTCACAGCCAGAAGAGGTGGGATTTCTGTTGCAAGGGGCTCACTGCTCTCTGAATCCTCCTCTAGTGGACAGTTTCTCTCCACCATAGGGAACACTAAAGCAACACGGTAAAAAGGAGGCCACGATGACCCAAGAAGCCAACTCCAAAAGCAATCTACATGGTAACTTCCAGAACAGGTGTCCGTCTCAGAGCAGAAAGTGGCTGACGTGCTAGGAGTTGTCCTCTCACTGAGTCTTAGGCTCCTAAGCCATTCTAACGAGCCCGCAGAGCCAAATGCCAGAGCCTGTTTACACAGGTGCCCTGTGCCTAGGAGCTGACTGGGCACCCTTGATTACCATTTCATACTAGAAGGTTTTGGTTACATGTAGATTTTTACCTGTTGTGCCAAGGAGAAGAGGTCCTGATGTAGTGCCAGCACAGCTCTATAAAATGCCCCATCGTGGGTGTCCCGAGGGATCATACAGGTGTACTCTTCCATGCTGTCCCACTGACCTACATGTGCATACACGCACACACATATACACAGAGAAAACATCAGAGTGGTCAGCTTGCTGGGCTAAAGGCAGTACACCAAATAGGCCTTGTCATTGTTACTTGCATTTAGCTTGGGGTTCAAATAGGACAATCTTGAGGCTGATGTATCAGAATCCCGCAAAGAGCCTCTATACTCTGTGAGACTGAACAAGCCAATTTAACAACGCCATAGCTGTCTTCCAAACACAGGCCTCTGTGGCTGCCCCTGGGAGTTAGTTCCATGAGAGGTGGAAGGAGCTACACGAGTATGAGTCCACAGGTCAGGAGGGGGAGTGCAGCACCTCATTAACCTAGAGAACTCCCCGGGGACTCCCTCAGTGAGACCAAGAACCTTTCCCCTACCAGTGGAGCATCTCACAGTTCAGTGATACCTTGGAAATTACCTGCAAACAACTGATATGGATCATTATCTGGACAGGGGACAGGATGAGACAGTTTACTCGTCTCATGCTGGCAGCACCTCTGCCTCAGAAGAAGGCGATAAATATTTTAAGAGGCTCTGCTACAACAGAAAGATGGGCTAGGTCATAGCACAGTAGTCCTGTATCACGGCAGGCTGGGGAAATGGTGGCATCTGGGAACAGATATTTGCTTCCCCTGGTGGGGTGAGCATGTCTCAAATGCCAGGATTTCTAAGACCATCTGCAGAAAAGACACTGGCTTCATTAGTTGCACGCTGCAGGGCCCCCAATTTTATGAGGCCTTTCCCTGCCTTTTACTCCAGACCACCGGTGTATCCATTCTCTGTGCCTCTGGGCAAAAGTGAATAACAAACAGTGACTCCTCAGGAAGCAATTCATTTCTGAAAAATGTTCTGGATCCAGCTCAGAGCTCATGAAAGGAGAGGATGTGAGCTCTGTGACTCAGAGGGTGAGGATGCAGGCGGACGTTATGTAATCTTCCTCCGGACTCCACAGGTGCAGCTTCCACCTGGGACACCCACGGACCCTCCCTCTCTGGCCAAGAGCACTTCTGGGACAGACATGGATAATCCTCTCTGCTGGGGCCTGAGATCAGAACATGACACTTTTCTGTGGAGATTAAAAGGAAGTCGCTGCTTGAAAACACTCAGGGAGTGAGGAAGGTGGGTTAGTGTTGGGCAGCAAGGAGAAAAGAGAAAACAAGACTGTCAGAATGTCGGTAACTGCTAGAGGAGGTGAAGAGCATATAGGGACTCACTGTACCATTTACTTTTATCATCATTGGGAAAGTTCTACAATAAAATTAAGAAATCAAGGAGATAGACAGCTGACTGCTTTCATTATTCCTGTCGGGTAAACATGCTGGTAGAACTCCAGCAGTCATACTGGATCACGACACAGAGGCCCCAGGTGAAGCAGAAACTCAGAAAGAGGCTATGACAATGGAGCCAGAATGCAGACTCCACTGAGTATCTCCGTGTTGATGCTTGCACACTGTTTTCCCTGGCTTCCCTGTGAAGAGAGATTTGTATGCATGTCTAACAAGAAAGCCATGAGACAGAAAGGACAGATGGAAGAGGTGGAAGTGGACATGAACGGCTTCACGCTTCTGTAGACCTGACACTCTGCCCTCAGCCACGGTGCCTTGCTACTCAGAGGCGAGCCTCCAGCCTCACTGTCCTCCCCATGACTGGGTGCCTGGGAGAGCAGCCTTACCTAAACCCCATGCAGCTGCGGCAGCCATGCGGGCCATCTTGGCTTGGGTCTCATCATTAACCAGAGTCCATTTTTCACAGCACTGCTGGTGAAGCTGCCCCCTGAAGGAAAAGAATTATATAGCTGCGTTAACCGAAATCACCTCAATACCTGCCCATTTTTCTCTTGAGCCCCTTGGGCTAGCTGGGGGGTTGCAGGGGAACTGGATGATGGGGGTCTGCCTTCATCTTGAAGCCTTTAAAGAAAAAGTGCTTTCATGATATAATTGAGAAGTGTCTGGTGATTTGTCGTTTCTATGGTTTGGTGGCTCAGAATTTTCCTGACAATGAGTTTATCAAAGAGAGGGACTGTGTCTAACTTGATGCGACGTGAAATGTCCTAAACATCTGGCCCTCTTCATAAATATTAAATAACTTCTCTCCTATGCCAATGAACTCTGGGCTCTTTCCCTTTGGCAGGCCTACAGAGAAAGCAATCAGAAGAGACACATCTGGACATCACTTTGGGCTCAAAGCTATAGGGACAATTGGCTCTTATAAGTATACAAATGGCTGCAGTCTGAAATGAAATTCAAATGAAATCAATCTGTGCAGAGGAAGCAGGCTCTACAACAGTCACATCCACCAGAAATCCAGATGCTGCTTACTCTCGGAATTTTGTACAATGACTGTGAGTGTAGGTGTCACTAGGAGACAATGAGATGCATTCGATACACAGAGCAGAATCCCTCAAGAAGAGACGTCTTGTTGGCAGTTAAAACTGCTGCCCTCCTATGTGGCACTTCTGAGTGAAAGGAAACAAAACTCTGCTTCTGTGGGGATACGAGCTCCTGCATTCATGTGAGCTTCAAGACTCAGCCAGGAGACTCCTCAATCTCTCCTGCTTTCTGAAAGAGATACTACAGGGTATTTTAGCTTGGTATTGGGATTGGAGTCAAGAGAAAAGGTACAAGCTCCAAGTGGCCCAGCTCAGAAGCCTTGTAGGACATAAGTGCATTGTAAGGTGACCTGGGGGACTGTGAATGGGGAGGAGATAAAGATGCTGAAGGGACCTAGGCTGAGCGCCCCGAGAAGCTGACTGGTGACCACATCCAAGAGAACTGCTCAGGGCCGCTATCCAGCATCATGGCCTGGCAGTCATCACCTTCCACTGTCTCTCTGGCACATAATGAAGACAGTCAGGGACATGAGCATTCTAGCTTAACACATGGCCAAGATAAAAAAGAGGAGGAGGCGGGCAGCCATCCTGCCCCATGGACTTACTGAAGCTCAGTGACAGCAGCTGGATGACCTCAGTGCTGGTTTCTTGCCACCTAAACCTAGAAACCTTCACTCTGGGTCCTGCTGGAGGTTCTCCTAGAGTAGCAGCTCTTCCTGCAGAAGACTTAAATTTGATCTCCTGGAAAAGGAAATGCCAACCTACTCCAGTATTCTTCCCTGGGAAACCCCATGGACAGAGGGGACTGGGAGGCTACAGTCCATGGGGTCACAAAGAGACACGACTGAGTGACTAAACAAGAAGTTTCTGGACGATACAGATGCTGTGACCCAAGGGCCACCGTTTGAGAACCACTGGCTCAGGGCACAGCACAGATGCTCTGGGCAGTGTATTCTGGTGGGAATCCTGCCTGGAGCTAAAGAAAAGCGATGTTCTCTCCCTGAATGGTCCTTCCAACTCTAGAATTCAAATCTGTACATCTCACAGCCACAGGCACTTCAGCCTCCCTCTGCTGTTTCGTCAGGACACCCCATTTCTGTGTTCCAAGTCTGATATTTTGCTCTGCTCTTCACCTTGAGCCTGGGAATGAGTTCAGTGTGAAACACTACATACTGTTACCTCCAGAGACAAAGCAAGGAACACTGCAGAGCAGCATCTTAGAGAGGAGGCCCGCCAGAGGATAAGCTGCGACTGTGTCAACAGCTGTCAGACCATGGTCAGTGTACACAGAGGCAGGGTTCCTCTCCTACAAAGACTTCTTACAAATAAGAATGCAGAATATACTAATTCCTAACTCTCAAAGGCAGGGAGAGGAAGAGAACCAAATAGAAAAAAAAGTATGAGCCTGTCTATGGGGCATCCATGAGGAGGTTCTCTGACAACTCTTTGTGACTCCAAGGAGGTTTGGGTAAAAGGTCCTCCCAAACTTTGACTTTCTTGCCTAGAGCATCAGCCAAAAGCCTGGGGGAGCATTCTTCGACAACACCTAAGTACTTGGCTATCTGGGATCTCATTCCCAAGGAATCTGTTCTCAGGATGCAGAGGCCACGCAAGGGGACAGTGTGGGGAGGGGGCGTACTTAGCTTCATGTGGCTGCAGGTGTGGCTGGGGCTGGAGCTGGGGGAGGGGGAGCTATTTCTTATAAGCATGGGGAAAGGAGGTCTTCCACTCACTGGTAACCCCAGATCGTGCCTGACAGCCACCTCCGGTGAATACCTGCCTCAGGCACATTCAGGATATATACTCAAAGCAAAAGCAATTTAAAAGCTGTACTTTAAATAGAATTGACTGAATAAACCATATAAAAAAAAACCTGCATATGATCAGGAAAAGAATTCTGCTTCTTTCATCTCTTAAAAAAAATCTTTTCTACTCCGCTGCATTTTTAAACCCCTTGGTCAGCATCACTGGCCACTTACACTTTATAGGTAATTATAAAGCTGGAAGGAATCCAAGACTTCAGGGGTGGACGGCACTGCGAAGTGCAGCGTCAGGAGGCCCAGAAGACTCTGCTCTTGAGAGGCCTCAGGGCAGAGACGTGAACTCCTACGAGCCTCAGTTTCCCAACTGTCACATGAGGAGGTTAGACAAAATCACACCTAAAGTCACTTCTCACAACCAAGCCAGCCCTGGGTTGGACGTGGTTGTTTCTAACCGTAAAAGGGGGAAGGCAGGACAGGTTTCCAAGAGGAAGAAACAGTTCAGGTGGAGCTTGAAAGATGCAGAGAATTTAAAAGGAAAAAAAGGAAGAAGTGAGCAATCCAGGGCACTGAATGAAAGAATGCAAAACAAAAAATTCTATAGGGTTTGGAGAATGGCCTAGCAACAGCCCTTTGGTTAAATAAAGGTCTACAGGCCCGACTTGGCCTGGGCCTTGCTGAGCTCTCCTGCCCTACCTCTTATCTCTTTCCTGCATCACACCTGACCCCACAGCCACACTGAACTTTCAGAACACATAACGTAATACTGCGCTCAATCCTCACTGTCTAGGCCCGAGTTAGAGCACTTCTTCCTGGAAGCCTTCCAAGTCAGGATTAGGGCCCCTTCTTCTATCCCACCAACCCTGGGCTTCTCCTTTATAACTACATTCACTCAGTGCTACAGCAGCCTGGTCATCTGCCCTGTCGGCTCTGAGAAGGCAGGGGCTGTGCCCTTCTTGTTCACACTGTGTCCTCAGGGGCCCAGCACAGATGCTGGCAGTGGGCAAGCACTCAATAATGACTGGCTGAATGAATGAATGGAGGACCCTCAGTCTTACAAGCAAGAGAAAGCAGAGATATCTGCTCCTGGGGAGGTAGTAAGGCATTTATTAAAAACTGTAGTTAAACCAGTTAATGACTGTGGTATGGCATTTTATTTTAGCTATTTTTAAAAAACTGCACTTCATGCTGGAAAACATCTCCTAACAAATCCCCAGACCAAGACCATGGCAAATGCTCTCAGCTGAGCATCCCTGTTGCTTCCGCCTGGAATACCCTTTCCCCTCTCTCCACTCTCTTCACCTGTCTCCCAGCCTTGGTCCTTCCTCCAGGAAAACGGCAAGGCTGTCCCACCCTCATGTGCGTCTTTCAGAGTTGTCTACAGATCATTGTCCCTGTACTCTCAGTAATTGTACAGTAACTGTCTGCAAGTAGTCATCTGTTCTTTCCTAAAATCACTAGCAATAGGTAATAAAGAGAAAAAGAAAAATCAAGGTTGCAGAGTAAGAATATGAAGTCTTCATCAGCCAGTCAGGTTAAGAGACAGAAAGAACAGGTGCAGATCCTAGGAACACACCCACTCCTGTCCTGTCCTAGAGCATTACAAAGACTAAGTGAAAGAGATAGAGAGAAAGAAAGAAAAGAATCTATTTATCCCTGAGACAAAAGAGAGAGAAAACACTCCCAAGTGAGAGATGCCTCCTGGGAAAACAAATGAAAGCAAAAGTGGGAGTCTTGGGAGAGAGCGCTGGGAGAAGTCTTTCTAAGGCAGTTGGGCCTCCATCCCGCTGCAGCTCACCATTCCCCCAAGGCCTCGAGGCAGCGCATGCGGCCCAGCATCAGCTCTGGGTCGTCCTTGTTGGTGTCCATTTTCTTATCATAGGCCACGAGAGCATCTTCCCACTCGTGCAGCTTCTCATACCAGGTAGCCTGGATCTCCTGCCAGGGAGAAAAGAGAGGACTGCTGTGAGCACAGAGAACACAAGGCTGTGTTTTGTTTATTCACAGACTCTCTTGCCCTGAGCATGCCATGTTGTATGCGTTGACACCGCACCCAGCACAGTAGGCCTTCAGAGTATCCGCAGGTATGTGCAGTGCTGCTGGGGATGCAAGCTCCTTGGCACAGAGATGGAATGACCCAGGGATAACGTGAGAGCAGCTGTCAGGCCATGTCTTTCCCATCACTTCCTGCTCAGAAACAGGAGTCACCAGAACTCCAGCATGTGGGCATGCGAGGACAGGGCAAATCATCTGGATGGCAGCAAGCCCTGACAAGGGCTCCCATAAGGAGGCCAAGGCCTGGATCTGCTGGAATGCTGACAGTGGGCTACCTGGCAGGGCCAGCAGCTGCTTTCCTGATGAGGCCAGAGAGACCAGGCCACATCTGCATATTTGCTGGAGGAAAACAACTCGCTTTTCAAAAGCTCTTTATTCTCTGCATTACTTAATACATTTTTAAACTTTCAGGAAATAATAATTTAAAATACAATATAACGCTGCCACTTAAAATTCTTTGGAAAAATCTTCCTTCTTCTAGAGTCTTCCATCCAATGTTCCCTCTCTGAGCACTTGGCAGCTTCATCACTGGCAGGGGCCAAAGGACGGATTCCATTACCCAGCAGATGGCGTGCCACGCTGCCACTCAGTACTGGCCACGTGAATGAGCAGCCGCTGCAGTCTAGAAGCTGCAGACTACGGTTCTCTGAATGGCCCAGGGACTGTTTTATGTCTCTGTCTGCCCTCCATCTGCCGCCACCCCAGTCTGTCTTCTGGGCTTCTTCCTCGCCAGCTTGGTGATGACTAGTTTTCTACCAGGCCAGGGAGCGGCTCTCCAGGGATTTCTTTAACAACAATCTGAAGCATTCGTGTGACATGATGCAGGGCCCGCATTCATTCTCCCCATTACGCTCCTTCTCCTTGCCAAGTGAAACTCTAATCTGAGTAGCATGTATGCGCACAGCTATGTGAAATTAAGCCCTCTGAAAGAATCTTTTCTTCTTGAACGGCCGTGAGGAGGTCACGTCTATTTTAGGCCATTAACCTGTGCCTACTTCCCCTCGTTTGTCTTCGGCAGAGCCAGTCCCCTCCGCTTCCCCTGTCCTCATCTGCGGCCACAACAGCCTTTGCCCCAGTGTCCGCGTGCAGTGGAGTTTGCCAAAACGGGCTCTAAGCTTCATTTCCTGAGCTCGTTTAGAATCATACTGCTCCACTATGCCTAAATATGAAAGACACAACTTAGAGAAGTGTGGCTGCAGAGACTGTAACATTAAAAACTCTTAAATTAAAAAGGAACACTGGTAAATTTCCCATTTTGAATTTCTATACTGGTGGAAAAGTGGGTACTAACATATGGTACCCACTCAGTATGAACAAGCAGAAAAGTAGGGGGAGCAGCATATGGAGCAGGTCAGGTAGGGGGCAGGATATTTTGAGTTGCAATAGATTGCAAGAACTATAAGGTTTAAGCAATGAATCACACACAATTCTAATGAGATTGCTGTTACATAAATTGCGCTGAGAAAGCACAGGCTCTGCCAAGAAAAAGCAAGCCATTGTTGAGTTTAATATGATTCAGCTACCTAAATATAACAGAAAATCCACCAGGGTTTAGCAATAATCCTGGAGCTAACGGCCACCTTCAGAACCTGGAGATGGGGATCTTTTCATTTAAGGTTGGCACTCCGAGCCACCAGCATATAAAATCACCCAAATACCAGATGTTTGTGGAATCCTTGTTTCAACTACTGCAGTCTGAGCTCTAAGGATATCAAAGGAGAGGACATCTCTGTCTCAGTGGACTACATTAAGCGCCCTCTCTTCTGACTTTCTTCCCTCTGCAAACAAGGTTGTAGCAAAGATGGATGAGACACAGTCCTTTCTGTTTCGTCATCTGGAGATGCTTTCTTAGTTGAGTTATAGGCATGTGCTCAAGATGGCAAAATACTCCCTTAAAATTTTCAGTCCCATTGACCAACCATTACATAAGGCAGTGAAGTAGTCAATTTTCTTTACTCTAACACACTGGGCTCTTGATTAAGGCAAACCGGAGTAAGTGACTGACGCAACTAATAAAAGGTTCCTCATCAAATATATGGACCCAGAACTTCTTGAACTTCCAGGAAGCCAATGTTAAGTTGATTAAGTCAATGTTTATATATGGTTAGGAAGGTACCAAAGCACCCTCCCAAGACCACAGAGAGTAACGTAAACATTTTAATATTGGTTGGGCAAAGATGGTAGGAAGGAAGAAACTATATAAGCAATAATGAAATGGAACAATCCCTCAATATCATGTATAAATTATGGCATATTTTTTCTGGAGAATTAGTCATGGTTTCTTCTGAAGTATATACTGAGCCTCAAGTATGGGCAATGGTAATGCTGACTGTTAGACAACACAAAGGTAACTCGGGTCATAGTTAAACATCTGGGCTCTGACACCAGGTTCTGCCACTTACTCACTCTGTCAGCTTAGGTAAGGATGTTATCCTGTTGGGACTATAGTCCCTCTCATCCTTGTAAAATGGGATAACAACAGTACCTGTTCACAGGTTGCTGTGAGGACTGAATTAGATGAAGTACATAAAGCACATAGAAAAGAGCTAGGCACTTGCTATTTGATAAATACAAGTCATTACTGTTCATTAGATTCTGTCCTCACAATCTCTGTTGAGCCTGAATATATTCTATATGGCCACTGCTTCCCTCAACCTAAAGATACAGGTAAGTCAGCATCAGGGTATTAATAATCGGGAAAAAAACAGAAAAGGAAAGTAACTTTCTCAAGGCTGTGGCCTAGTGCTTCCCTAGCCAGGTAGCTGCCCCTTGCTCTTCTAAAAGGAATGAGACACTTACCAGCTCTCCAAAGTGCTTCATGGCATACTCCAACACCCCAGCAGCTGCCTCTGGCTGCTGCAGCTTATTATTAATGCTGGGGAAACAAAAGGAAGTGGAGGTTACACTCAACACGTTGGAGTAAGGGAAGGGCAGGGTCACTTGTGGGCAGATGGCTCACCAGCATGTTGGGGACAATGTGTTACAGAAGCAGAAAGAACATCAGTTACCTATTATATTACCACTCGGGAAGCTTGGCCTGAATAATTCCATCTTGACCTCACACTCCTTGTCTTGAAGGGGCCACATCTGGTGGACAGGAGGCCTCACCTGCCTGGGGCCCTTCCTCCAAGCAGCAGACTGACTGGTTTCCTCTCTGACATCAGATGTCAGGCAGCACACGTCTGTTTTTGAACTAAGAAACCCTGGCTCCAGAATCATCCCAACCAACACAACAGATGAGGTACCTCTGAACTTAGCTTTTATGTCTCAGTGATAAGAATAACCAAAACAAATAGAAACCATCAGGCTCTGTGGGAGACACAGAAGTGGCCCTGAGGCTGGGTCATCCACATCAATGACAGAGAACCCTGGGGCCTATGGCTGTGCAGCTGCCTCGACTGCTCACTGATGGGGTCCTTGTCTTTCAAATCCCGATGCCCCCTTAGTCCCTCTCCCAAGACCGTGCTCTGCCTCTGAAGCAGGCTGTGAAGGGACCACATCCCAAGGTACTTGCCTGGTCTCTGGTGGAGAAATGCTTTTCATAACCACACACAACGCTGTTGATGTCATCCTAAGGGCAGTTGGGGCTGGAGGACTCTAACTATACTGGGGCAACTAGGCAGAAAAAGCTGGAAGGCTTGCCGCCTGGAGTTGGTTCATCAGAGAGGCTGTGAAGACATCCTGAACGGAGAGGAGCTGCAAGGCTCAGACCCTTGTTCCAACAGGGAGGTAAATAGCAGCTAACCCAACACTAAACATGAGCTTGAGTTATGGGAAGGAAGGAAGAGAGGGAGGGAGCAGGCCTGAGAAAACTATAGGATAATAATGACCGTATCTGTTCACAGGTAGGGAGCAAAATGTGACAGACCAGCTTGGGAGTCCAGACTGGTTTAACAAGCTAGGATCTAATTTACTGCCCTAAGGAAAAACTGTCTACTGGACTCAAATTAATTTTTAAGTGGTTTTGGGAAATTCCAGGATGTGGGTTCAACGTGGTAATATGGCAAGAGACTGGTGTTATAAAATACTATTTTAAAAAATTCAAATTCCACCACATTTCTTCCAATAAAACTGAGAGGGAACTGCCCAGAAATCTGATGAACTAGAAAAGTTAACATTTGTGAAAGTAATAATCGAATGCCTCATGTTTGCAAATCACATCTCAAACAATCTTTCCAACCTATTGCTCCTCTGACCTCATGCATCCCTGAGAGAGTGGGTAGGGAAGGGTATTATTAGGCCTGTTTCACTCCTGGGGAGACTGAGGCCTGGGAGGGCACTGACTTTCCCCAAGGTCCACATGAATGGGGACAGTCTCCATACAACCTGAAGCAATCTATCTCCTTCACAGCATTCTTTAGGGAATCAAATGAAATAGTGGATATGAAATTGCTAAGCAGGTTCTTATATGTGTGTCTTCCTTCATCTGTTTTTGTCCAAGGATAGAAGCTTCTGGAATCTTACTTATATGTTTGTGTACAGAAAAAACATATGTCTAATGTTCAGACTTGAGCCAGCACTAGGCAATCATCCATGCAAGTTCCATCTTGAACAGGACTATTTGAGTGGGCTCCAAGCTCAAGGTCCAGGCTCTGCAACCAGAGGCGAAAGCAGCTGTACAGACACCCTTCTCCTTTACTTACAGGAGTAGATGGGTCACTTTGTGTGGAATCTACTGCACAGACTCTTTGACACTTCTGAGCAGGTCCCAAGCAAAGCATGGAACCTGAATGTTTTCCATAAGCTTTCTGCTGCAGGATTCAGAAATATTATTAATTTCAAAATGATGCTGTAACGTCATGGTTTTCTTTAAGCAGCCCTGTGAGAGTTCAAAGCTGAGAATGAAAATCTGAGTCCGAAGGGACTCCCTCCACTGCATGCTCACTGTCAGGCAGTTTCCTATTCCTCTTGGCCTCAAAAGTCAAGTTCTTAACTTTGTTCTCACTTATGTGGGGCTGGGCAAACTGTATTAGTAATTAACACTACTGGGTATATATATATATATATGTGATCATCTAATTCCTTGAGCCCAAGTAAAGATTTGGCAGTATAAGAAGACAGGAAATAAGAAATCCAGTATATATTCTATATATTACTTATGATATATTATACTGGGCTTCTCTGGTGGCTGAGACGATAAAGAATGTGCCTGCAATGTGGGAGACCCATGTTTGATACCTGGGTTGAGAAGATCCCCTGGAGAAACAAATGGCTACCCACTCCAGTATTCTTGCCTGGAGAATCCCATGACAGAGGAGCCTGGCGGGCTACAGTCCATAGGGTCACAACAGTCAGACATGACTGATACTTTCATACTGAAATATGTAATATATCATATGTAACTATCTATAATGATATAGTCTATATACTACTTTGAGTCCTAATGCGGACTACTGAGGTGGCCCTGGTAGGAATATAAAGTATCTTGATGAGAAAGATAAGGAAAGTGTTCTTTGCCTGAACCAAAAGAAGTTAACTCTGAGAATCAGACATAAAAAGTCCAGGAGTTCTCAGAACTGTCTTCCAATCTCATGTTCTGGAACATATTCTATTTTCAAGATCAATTTATAAACATTACCAAAACTCGCCTTCCTCTGGGGATAAAGCAACAAAAACAAAAGCAAGCGAAAGCCATTTCCCCCTTCACTCTCCTACTCGTTATACATAAAAAGGAGAATTTTACAAGAAACTGATCAAAATCAGGAAGTTGTAACTAGAGACCTCAGAGGAGAAATACAGATTTTACCTTACTATTGCAATGACTCTGACCTACCTCCTCTAAGGACAGACCAACATAGCTTTGCAAATGTGACAAGAAAACTCATCACATGGCCCCAACTCCTTAAGCCCAAATAAGTCACCTGTATAGTACTTCCCACTTGAGTATGTGTGGAGGCAGGTGAGGATGCAGACAGAGCCCTGTGGGAAGGAGAGGGGTTGGGCTCATTGAGGACCCACTGACCAGGCCTCCATCAATGGTCAGGAAAACCGGGCGTACAGCTTGAGATGCAAGCTAAGGTCTTGTCCAAAAGTTAAGGACAGTCACTGAAAAACAACTTTGACTAAATGGACTAAAATATACCCATGAGAAAGGAGCGGGAACAGAGAAAAAGGGTCCCTTTGATAAATTAAGTTCTGGTTTGAGGACCTGAAAGAAAGGAGACTGCACATACCTACAGTCAACTGTTCAGAGAGGAGAGATTTCAAGTTAACTGGCTGTTCTCTCCCTGTTAATTCTCTTCTCCTGTTTGCATTTTTCTTTCCCACAGAACTTTCTCTCTAATGCACCTCTCTCTTCTTTTCCCCCTGGGGAGTCCGCCACATGTGCCTGCAAGGCTGCTGGAGGACACAAGTGCAGGGCTGAGGATCTGTAGGTTCTCTCAGTGCTTCAGAGAGTCTGCCACCTCGTTTGAGACCTCAACTTTTTATCCCTCCTCCATGGCTTCTGGCACTCCATCATGCGAGGCCAAGGATTATAGCAACAACAAGATACCTAAATTTACTGAGAGCTCCGTAGGTGCCAGGCACTGTGCTGACTACTGCTGATCCGTGTTATCTTAACCCTACGAGGCAGACACTACTATTAACACCTCCATTTTGCATAGAAAGAAGCTGGAGCCCTGCGGGCTATCCTTTCACTTCAAAACTGTACCATTAAAAGGATCTCAAGTAATAACTAAGGGTACAGCTCTGTGGGAGGAGAAAAGTGTGTCAGCTGTCTACTCCCCGCATCAGTGGGCACCAAGCAAGTACCTGTGAAATAAGTGACTGATAGCAGGGAACAGATGGAAGCAGGGCAGGGACGTCTCCATGAGCTAATTCCACCATACAGGACAGGAGCCCTACTGCACTTCACTTTAGCCTCCTCACTCATACTGTGGTTGACACCCTGCTCTGACCCCTAAGCTCCCATTCCCTATTTTTTTTTTTTGGCTGCATCACCGACCCTCTGGGATCTTAGTTCCCCAAGGCGGGATTGAACCCGAGCCCTCTGGAAGCTGAAGTGGAGTCGTAACCACTGGCCCGCCAGAGAAGTCCCTCCCATTCCCTATGTTTTATTTCCCTTCAGAAGCCACTGCCTCCATGCCTCCCAGGAAGACAGTCCCCATGCAGCCACAGTGGGTTTTTCTGCTGCCAGGCATACAGAGTCTGGCCTGTGAAGTGGGGGATAAGTAAGCCTCCACGGAAACGCAGTAGTTCCCAGCTACTAAGTCCCCCAGTGCCTGCCTACTTGGGTGACACAAGACCATCCTTTGAGATACTCCTCGTTGAAACTCAGATGTGCTTTTATGAGACTGAAGGGAGAGACAGTATGTGTGACTCATGTGCAGAGATCATCTTTGCTCAGAAGCCTCTCTGATGAGGAGCTCTCGTTTATGGGGCAGCTGGGACTCTTCCACAGCCTGTTCTATAAACGTTCCCGTGTGTGCCCTGGAGTCTTTCCCTATTAACGCTGGAGGCTTATAAAGGACAAACTGTTCAAAGCTTAGCCCAACAGCAGAGAAGAGCTTAACGACACAAACCAGACCTCACTGACGCTGGTTGGGCTGACAAACAAGTTTAGAGAGAGGGAGGCTTCGACAGTAACATGCCCACAACAGCATAGAGATGACGGTCGACCACAGGGCCTATCTCTTCTCCATGGCCACTGAGGCCAGAAGGCTAAGATGGCTTAGCTGCTGTCTTAAGCATCAGTGTCGTGGTATATTTTATTTTACTTCATATCCCAGTGAGAACAACCAGTTGAGGTTTCATATAGTTGCGAATCTATACAGCAAAAAGAAGCTGCCAACCCACAGAATAAAACGCAGAGCCCACAAATGAACCTGGTGTTAGAAATACAATGAAGACAGGAAAACACAATGAATTAGGATGTCAGGAAGGGAAAAGGCAATTATTCAGACATATTCACTCATTCATTCCCACCTCCCCTCTCCTACTCCAAGATTTAATTTTTATTAAAGGAAGATGAGTTGAAGAGCTTGAAACTGGGAAAATTCACAAGCGAGGGAAGCACTTTCTAGAACTGAGTCAAATTAACAACAAGAATAAGAAATGGCCTCATTGTCTTCTACACTGCACAGATTACCCCAGGCATCTTTTCTTCACTATCCAAAAATCTCTTTCCAAATGTAGGGAAAGTGAGTAAGCAAGCAAGGAGCTCAGGCATGAGGGAGCTTCTCACTGCCTTGGCGGGTTTCCTGCCAAGAGTGACGGGCGAGAAGCCAGTGAGTGCTCCGTGCAGGGCCTGTCTGCTTTGCCGTGACTCTCCCTTTTGAGCTCTTCCTCAGGGCTTTCCACAGGCAAGTGGCGACCAGTGTCACCAAGGATGCGCCTGAACAAAGGGTAGATCATGAACTGCTCCGGGTTCTAACCCCAACTTGTTAGCAAACCGATAGGGGGGTCGCCAGCTCAGCATCCAAATGCCATTCCTATCACTGGAAGGGAAACCTGAGGAACTCTATCATCTCCTAAGTCACTGTTCCACAGGCTTCTGGACTGACATCAGATCCAAAATCCTCTGGCCTGGGAATTCCTCCTGGTAGAGTTCATTTGGTCATCGACTCCATCTCTCAGTCTTGGTGACCTTTGGCTGCTAAGAGCAAAGTGACGCAGGTGCACTCAGCACTAGCCGGAACCCACAGCAAAGCCAGTCACACGAGGAGTGTCTGCAGTGGCATCTGGGGGACTACTCAGGCTTCCTGGTGCTCCTGTCAGGAATTTATGAGAACATCATACATTGGCTTCCCAAATGGCTCTGGGCCTTTTCTCTCCTGTCTATTTCTAGTGCAGACTACTGTCTGCATTTTATTTGGTTTCCTGTCAAGGAAGAATTCTCTGAATTCCCTCAGTGCTGGGCTGGTGACATGCAACACAGCTGACAGGGGACCTTGGCCGGTCTCACTGAGGAGTTCCTGACCAGCCAAGTTGTGAGGCCAATGGGACCTTGCTTTGGGTCCTTAGCTGAATCAAGCTGTATCTTTCTTATTTCTCTCTTAGAACAGTAGCTGCTTCAGACCATCCCTGACATTTCTTCCAGCACCAAGACTCAGCTCTGTGTCCAATGGGTGATTAGAAACAAAACCACTCGATTCCTGTACAGAGTCAGGAAGATCCAGGGTTTGTAGGGCCCTGCTATCTTCATAGGCAGCTCCCTGGGGCTCTGGGGAGCTCAAGGGGATGACAGTGCCTTTTTGAGCAGGACAGCAGTGAAGGCAGAAGGCAAGGTAAGAATGTCTGAAATGTGTGCCAGAGAAAGGCAGTGGGGGCAGCTCAAAAGCAGGTGGCAGGGAGAGCAGAGGGAACCAGCAGGCGTTACAGTTCCCCCACTTACAGCCACAGTCAGGTTGTAAAGATACCACCCAGGAACTGGCAGGTCAAACTTTCCTTTCTTGCTCCAAAAACTTAGGAAAAGTAACTTTATTCCTCTTCTAAACATTAAAAAAGTGGAGGCTGGCCTTGTTGGAAGGTTTCAAAGCTGGGACATTTGGTGTCCCTGGAACTCTTGGGGGCCTAAGGCACGAAGACAAAAAGAATGTGATGCAAGAGAGGTGGACTGCCTCGACATCAAATGGGCTCCTAACGCCTTACCCGAGAGTGGATTAAGGGTGAAGAGTTCTGACTTGTCTCCACTTTTTCCTTTGTCACGGTATAAGTGACATGTCTGTCATAGTACCTAGAAGACTTGCCAGATCTGTATGTGAGAAAGTGGGACCTTAAGAATAAAAAAGATAGGACATCTCTTTTGGCCCAGGGGTTAGGAATCCATCTATTTGTATAACAGTATGGTGATTTCTTAAAAGACAAAAAAAAAACACCTAGGAATAAAACTACCATATGACCCAGCAATCCCATGACTAGGCATACACCCTGAGAAAATCATAACTGAAAAAGACAGATGCTCCCCAGTGTTCACTGCAGCACTATTTACAGCAGCCAAGACATGGAAGCAGCCTAGATGTCTGTGACAGGTGAGTGGATAAAGAGGCTGTGGTACATACATACAATAGAATATTACTCAGCCATAGAAAGGAATGAATTTGAGTCAGTTCTAGTGAGGTGGATGAACTTAGGGCCTGTTATACAGAGTGAAGTAAGTCAGAAAAACAACTATCGTGTATTAATGCATATATATGGAATCTAGAAAACTGGTACTGATGAACACATCTGCAGGATAGGAATAGAGACTCAGACACAGAGAACAGACTTACAGACACAGCAGGGGCAGGAGAGGGTGGGATGAATTGAGAGAGTAGCATTAAAATATATACATTACTATAACGTAAAATAGATAGCTAATGGGAAGTTGCTGTATAACACAGGGAGCTCAACCCAGTGCTGTGTGACAACCAAGAGGGGTGGGATGAGGTGGGAGGGAGTTTCAAGAGGAAGGGTTCATATGTACACCTATGGCTGATTCATGCTGATGTATGGCAGAAACCACGTAACAGTATAAAGGAATTATCCTCCAATTAAAAAAATAAATAAATTTGAAGGAAAAAAAAAATCCACCTACCAATGCAGGGGGCACAGGTTTGGTCCCTGATTCCACATGCCTCGGGGCAACTGAGCCTGGGTGCCACTACTGGGCCTGTGCACCACGAAAGAGAAGCGTCTGTGATGAGAAGCCTGCACACCGCAACTAGAGAGCAGCGCCTGCTCCACAGCTAGGGATAGCCCGCACACAGCCCAAAGTGAAAAGCAAGAAGGATTTAGAAGACAGAAGCCAACAACTGTAGATTAGGGAAAGCGAAGTGAAGTGAAGTGAAGTCACTCAGTCGTGTCCGACTCTTTGTGACCCCATGGACTGTAGCCCAGCAAGCTCCTCTGTCCATGGGATTCTCCAGGCAAGAACACTGGAGTGGGTTGCCATTTCCTCCTCCAGGGGATCTTCCCGACCCAGGAATTGAACACAGATCTCCCACATTGCAGGCAGACACTTTAACCTCTGAGCCACCAGATAAAAATTCCTATTTTTTCAATTCTGGTGCATATGTGCTAAGTTGCTTCAGTTGTGTCTGGCTCTGCTATGGGCTATATATAGCCCACCAGCCTCCTCTGTCCATGGGATTCTCCAGGCAAGAATATTGGAGTGGGTTGCCGTGCCCTCCTCCAGAGGATCTTCCCAACCCAGAGACTGAACCCACGTCTCTTTCATCTCCTGCATTGGTAGACAGGTTCTATGTCACTAGCACCACCTGGAAAGCCCCTTTCAATACTGGTAGCGGGAGGTGTGTGCATGTGTGTATATATATAAGACATTTTTTAATTTAAAAAATTGGGGTGGGAGTTCACAATATCAAAATGATACTTTTGCCTATGCATATTCTGTATAAATGCATATTTTAGACACAGTGCTAGTCAGAGTGATGACATAGTACTGTATTCTGCTTTTTTACATGACAAAGGCATTTCCCACTTCATCCAGAGTCTTCACAAAAGCTTTTTAACAGCTGTGTAAGAACATCTCCCGCACTGGATCCTTTGTCTGAACCAGTCTCTTGGGCACACCCTTGTGGCCGGGTGAAAGCAGCACCAGTTACGCCACCAAGGTGTGGCAGGAGCTCACTGGGGATTCGTCCTGCAGACGTCTGCAGGTTTGCCCCTGGGAATCAGAGCAGCCGCCCAGAGGGTGGACACAGGGTCCAGCAATAAGCTGGACAAGCTGTCCCATTTCACTCATCACTTCCAGCACCCCCTGGCTGGATAAACGGGGCCTAAATGCCCTAGCACAACCAGCGTGAGGCACTGAGAAGCCGCAGAGCCTGGAGTGTCAAAGCACACGATTTGTGCTGGCCAGGTTTGCAACCCAGGGGCCTGTCAGAGGCATGTTGTAAAAATGATGAATGGCTGTCACATTTCCAAGGCTCTGGCTGATTTAGGGAGCCACTGGCAGGCGCATCACTCCCAGCATGTCAGCCAGTTAATTACTTCCAACTTTATCTTTCTTGTCAACACTTCTTGACAAATTGGCCATTATCTTTTTATTCTACAACAATGAGCACTGCTTCTTTTCTGGTGAGGCCTGGAGGATTTTCTCCTCCTTTCTGCTTCTTCATATCCAGAGTGAAATGAAGAAATCTGAGAGAGCATTAGGGAGAAGAAGCTGTCACGGAAACAGAACAAAGTGAGGAGGGTTGACAGACGGAACCCAAAACTTATTTTCAACTACCTTGACTCAGAATAGAGTAGATATTTTGGGTAAAAATCCATCCTGATTTCTTGGCTGCTGCATGTCCAAGAGCTCTGACTCAGGCTATTATGTGGATGAAGTTGGGAAACAAAAAATTAAATGAGCTGGCATCCAGGGACTTGGCAGCTCTGAACTCTCCTCACTTATAACTGTGTGAGGAGACGTGCTCTGGCCCTGTGCTCTGGTAGAGTGAGGCCACACTGTAGAAATACTGATGCCCGTCCTGGAATCGGGAAAAGGAAAATATGCCTACCTTCCTGGTAAGGAAGAGCTGACAGATGAGGACTACAACACACTCTAACTGAATCATCAAGATTCACAGGCAGTGAGATGTCCAAAAGAAGCTCAACAGACCAATGGTGTCACCACTGACACTTTTCACTGTCACTGGGACAGACTGTCAGAGACGGCCATGGGGCACCCACTGTATTTCATCAGCTCTAAGATGCACTCTTAACATTTGTGAAATCATGATACAGCTTATGATTCAGGTTTCAGAGTACCACGACCCAGCTTAATTGCCAGTAGTCTGCCCTCCATCATACCGGTACATAAAAATCAGAAGCACCTTTGCTAACTCACCATAAGAGTGGTCCCTTTAAATCTCTAGCCATTCCAGGGGACGAGCTAGATGCAGTGGAAGGGCAGAGGTTAACTACTGACCAACAGCAAGCTTTTCATTGTGTTCATGGGGTTGCTGAAGCTGAAGCTCCAATACTTTGGCCACCTGATGGGAAGAGCCGACTCATTTGAAAAGACCCTGATGCTGGGAAAGGTTGAGGGCAGGAGAAGGGGGTGACAGAGGATGAGATGGTTAAATGGCATCACTGACTCAATGGACATGAGTTGAGCAAACTATGGAAGATAGTGAAGGATGGGGAAACCTGGCCTGCTTAAGTCCAGGGGGTCACAAAGAGTCGGACACAACCTAGTGACTGAATAACAACAGCAGCAGCAAGCTGCGCCCTTTAGAATGGTCATGGGTGCAATGGAAGACCCTCTGTCTTTCTGGTCAGCTCTGGGAGAAACCCCAGGTCTCTGCCCTTTGTATAGCTCCTCACTGACAGCCAGCTTTCTGCACTGAAAGCAGTTTTCCTTGGAGTTTGTAAGATGCTCTACAGAGGCAAGCTGTTGTAAAGTGAACCTGTAAGAAGTCTTCCGAGTGGCCAGAAATAAATTTAAGCTCTATTGGTGACTGGTGAGGGACCTGGTCTCTTGGGTAATGGCTGGATGTAAGGGCATTAAAGAAAAAGATGGGGTGAGAAAGAAAGATACAATCTGTGCTTATGCTCTGCCTACACCAGGGTTTCCTCCGTCTGCCCCCTCTTTGCTGCCTGGAGCTTTTCTACAGGGTACAGATTCCTAGAGGAACACTGGCACTTCTGAAGGCAGCGTGAGTCCAGACATTTGGAATGTGTTTTTACCAAAAAGAGAGGAGCTTTGAGCAAATCCTCACCCCCTGGACAGAGTGTATTCTCTTCCAGCAGAGGTGCGGGAAAGAGAACAAGACTGTACCTTTTCGGGAAGCCAGGAAACAACTGTAAAGGCTAGGCTCATGCTTCCAAGCAACACAACAGACACCTTGGGAACATGTGTTTAGAGTTAAGACAGAGTGGGCTTGTTTGTCATCCAGCCTCTCCTCTGTAGGCTGTAAAGCCCAGTCACCCTCACCGTTAACTGGTTGCTCAGGCACAAACTGGCTCAATTTCTTTAACATTCTCAGAGAGTTATAGGCCATTTCCCGTTAGTGCTGCCTAAGTCAGGGAAGCTAAGGCCCAGGCCAAGGGGACACTTCTCAGTCCCTGGGCAACTGTGCACGGGCTTGCCATCTCGTCCTGCACCCTGGCTGGGATCTGTCTCTGGTGAAGAGTGATTTTCTACAATTACAAGGTAATGTGCGTGTGATTCCCCTTTGCAAACAAACAAGATCTGTTAGGTTCCTGGATTAATTATGGGGAACACAGCTGCTCAGACATATGACATGTTACTTTCTCTGTCTTTCACATGAACCTCTGCGTGTGGCCCCTCAGGCTGTGATGAGGGTTAACTGGCAGGCCAAAGCCGGGTTAGGCTATTGCATATGCCGTTCACACAGGCCTTCAGAATATACAGGAGTGGGGAAATCCCTACCCCAAATGCTCTGAGGCCCTCTCACTCATCTTCATAAGTAACAAAAGAGATTGCCACTGTTTGCTTTAATCGCTAACTCTTTTGTGATCCTACAGACACTAGCCCGCCACTCTCCTCTGTCTATGGAATTTTCCGGGCAAGAATACTGGAGTGGGTTGCCATTTCTTTCTCTGGGGAAGACACCCAGGGATAGAAACTGTGTCTCCTGTATTGGCAGGCAAATTCTTGACCACTGAGCCACTAGGGGTGAGACGCGAATCAATGATTTCAAGGGATACAAAGTGACTATACAGTAAAGACCCTACTTTAACTTACTAGTTAAGAAAGAAGCCTGAACCAAATGATCTCAACTCTTCCAGTTCTCAGATTTTTTTGATTCTGTAACTAAAACCTATGGCAGAAAATGTTAAAGTTGGAGAGAAGACAATGCCCTGCAATGAAGAACTCACCATGATGAAGACTGGCAATGACCATGGAGAGAGATTCTAAGCCTCCACAACACATGCTTATTTAGGGGGAGATAATCTTCTGCTGGGAAGTCATTCTTACAACTGGCAAGTATCTCTTTTGTCCCAGGCTTTGTGCTAAGTGATGGATGCTAGAGCTACTGTGGTAGATGAACAAGGGCAGCTCTCTGCTTTCACAGAGCTTACAGGTCAGGGAAGTAGATAAGCAAAACGCAAATGGAAATAAGTGCTGTGCAGGTAAGCACCCTGAAGAAGACAGCACACAAAGACAGAAAATAGCACAGGGTGCTATTTTAGATTTAGGTGGGCAGGGAGGTTTTTCTCATGAAATGATAATCCATCACCTAAATTAATACTACTTCAGATTTGCTAGATATGGACTATGTGTCAGACACAATTCAAAGTGTTTTATAGCTCATATAACTCAATAACAAAAAAACAAACAACCCAACTGAAAAATGGGCAGGAGACTTAAATAGAAATTTCTCCAAAGAAGACATACAGTGGCCAACAGGCACATGAAAAGATGCTCATTATTGCTTATTATTAGAGAAATGCAAGTCAAAACTACAAGGTACCACCTCACACCAGTCAGAATGGCCATCATTAAAAAATCCACAAATAATAAATGCTAGGGAGGGTGTGGAGAAAAGGGAACCCTCTCACACTGTTAGTGGGAAAGTAAATTGGTAAAGCCACTATTGAAAACAGTATGGAGGCGCCTCAAAAAACTAAAAATAGAGTTGCTATTTGATCCAGCAACCCCACTCATGGGCATATATCCAGATGAAACTACAATTTGAAAAGATACAAGCACCTCTATGTTCATAGCACCACTATGCACGACAGCCAAGACATGGAAATAACCTAAACGTCTATCAACAAACAAATGAATAAAGAAGATATGTAATACTGCATGCAATGGAATATTACTCAACCATAAAAAGGGATGGAATAATGCCACCTGCAGCAACATGGATGGACCTAGAGATTATCACACTAAGGGAAGTAGGAAGTCGCTCCACCATGTCCAACTCTTTGTGACCCATGGACTATAGCTTGCCAGGCTCCTCTGTCCATGGAATTTTCCAGACAAGAACACTGGAGTGGGTTGCTATTTCCTTCTCTTAGGGGATCTTCCTGACCCAGGGATTGAACCTAGGCCTCCCGCACTGCAGACAGTCTCTTTACCGTCTGAGCCACCATGGAAGCCCCAAGCAAAGTAAGAAAGAGAAATAGAAATACAATATGATAACACGTATATATGGAATCTAAAATACAACACACATAAGTGGAAACAGACTCACAACATAGAGAACAGACTGGTGGCTGCCAAGGGGAGGTTCCAGGGAAGGGAAAGACTGGAACACTGGGAGTAGCAGATGCACCCTACTACATATGGGAGGGGCAACCAAGGCTCTACTGTATAGCACAGGGAGTGAGTGGAAGTCACTCAGGCGTGTCTGACTCCTTGCGACCCCCATGGGCTACACAGTCCCTGGAATTCTCCAGGCCAGAATACTGGAGTGGGTAGCCTATTCCTTCTCCAGGGGATCTTCCCAGCCCAGGAATAGAACCGGAGTCTCCTGCATTACAGGTGGATTCTTTACCAACTGAGCTATGAGGGAAGCCCATATAGAACTGTAGTCTATATTCTGTGATAAACCATAATGGAAAAGAATATGAAAAAGAATACATATATGTATAACTGAGTCATTATGCTGTAAAGCAGAAAATAACACAGCACTTTAAATCAACTATACGTCAATCTAATTTTAAAAAGTGTTTTAGGGGCATAATCTATTTTTAAAGAAACTTTCTGACTGAAGTACAACATACAATACATACACTTAATTGTACAGCTTGATAAATTATCCAAAGTGAAGTTACCAGTATACCAGTATAACTACCAACCAAACCAAAAACCAGAACACACTGCCAGCACTGCAGAAGCACTCAAGCCTTTTCCCATCCCAGCTTCCCTCCTCATCCTCAGAGGTAGCAACTGTCTCACTTCTGACACAACTGGTTAGTTTCACCAGGTTTTGTACTCTATATAAACACTCGTCATTACATTTACGAGATACATCCATGTTGCTGCATGCCCTGGTAGCTTGTCTTTTTATTGCTGAATAGTCGCTATATGAACCCACCACAAGTGAACTATCTTACTGTTGATGGAGGTTTTAGGTTGTCTCCAGTTTGGGGCTAGTGACGTTACCACAAACATTCCTGTTTGTGTCTTTGCTCATATTTCCATTGGGAACAAACCTCATAGTAGAACTGCTGGGTTTCAGGGCATGTTCAGCTTCAGAAGATACTGACAAATGGCCATTGTATGTTCCCAGTGGGAGGGTACAGGAATCTCAGACGCTCCACATGTTTATCAACACTTGGGATTCAGTGTTTCCCATTTTAGCCATTTGGGCTGCTTTGTAAGTTGCATCTTGCTGCTAAGTCACTTCAGTTGTGTCTGACTCTGTGCGACCCCATAGATGGCAGCCCACCAGGCTCCCCTGTCCCAGGGATTCTCCAGGCAAGAGCACTGGAGTGGGTTGCCATTTCCTTCTCCAATGCATGAAAGTGAAAAGTGAAAGTGAAGTCGCTCAGTCATGTCCGACTCTTCGCGACCCCATGGACTGCAGCCCATCAGGCTCCTCCATCCATGGGATTTTCCAGGCAAGAGTACTGGAGTGGGTAGTTTTAAATTTGAGCTTCCATAATGACTAATGAGCTTGAGCAGTTTTTCATGTGTTGACCGGCTTTTTGGATATAATCTTTTGTGAAATAAGACCTGTTCACATCTCGCCCCCAGATGAGAAAGCTCACTCTTCTGTCATAAACTAAGAGCTCACAAATATGTGGCTCTATCGCGAGACATTCACGTCTGCTCCATTTATCTGCTTGTCTACCCTGTGCCAATACCACATTGACCTAGTCACTGGCTGCAGCTTTAAGATAAATCTTGAACCTTAGTACGGTAATGCCTCCAAATTTATTTTTCTTTTTCAAAAATGCCTCAGCTATTTATAATCTTTTGCTATATTTAACTCAGTCTTCACAAAAACCCTGCAAAACAAAGTAGTTGTAATCTTTTCTAACTAACATTTTTTTGGGGGAGCCACATTGTACAGCATGAAGGATCCTAGTTTCCCACCCAGAGACTGAACCTGGTCCCCTTGCAGTGGAACCATGGAGTCCTAAGCACTGGACCATCAGGGAAGTCAGGAGTAGTTATAGTTTTTATCCCATTTCATGGAGTGGTCAACTCAGAGGTTAAGTTGCCCCGGGGTCATGTAACTATCAAGTGATGAGAGGGGATTAGAACCCAGATTTATCTGATTCTAGATCATGAGAGATGATGCTGTCAAAGTGCTGCACTCAATATGCCAGCAAATTTGGAAAACTCAGCAGTGGCCACAGGACTGGAAAAGGTCAGTTTTCATTCCAATTCCAAAGAAAGGCAATGCCAAAGAATGCTCAAACTACCGCACAACTGCACTCATTTCACATGCTAGTAATGCTCAAAACTCTCCAAGCCAGGCTTCAGCAATATGTGAACCGTGAACTCCCTGACGTTCAAACTGGTTTTAGAAAAGGCAGAGGAACCAGAGATCAAATTGCCAACACCCGCTGGATCATGGAAAAAGCAAGAGAGTCCCAGAAAAACATCTATTTCTGCTTTATTGACTATGCCAAAGCCTTTGACTGTGTGGATCACAATAAACTGTGGAAAATTCTGAAAGAGATGGGAATACTAGACCACCTGACCTGCCTCTTGAGAAATATGTATGCAGGTCAGGAAGCAACAGTTAGAACTGGACATGGAACAACAGACTGGTTCCAAATAGGAAAAGGAGTATGTCAAGGCTGTATATTGTCACCCTGCTTATTTAACTTATATGCAGAGTACATCATGAGAAACACTGGACTGGAAGAAACACAAGCTGGAATCAAGATTGCTGGGAGAAATATCAATCACCTCAGATATGCAGATGACACCACCCTTATGGCAGAAAGTAAAGAGGAGCTAAAAAGCCTCTTGATGAAAGTGAAAGAGGAGAGCAAAAAAGTTGGCCTAAAGCTCAACATTCAGAAATCGAAGATCATGGCATCCGGTCCCATCACTTCATGGGAAATAGATGGGGAAACAGTGGAAACAGTGTCAGACTTTATTTTTTTGGGCTCCAAAATCACTGCAGATAGTGACTGCAGCCATGAAATTAAAAGACGCTTACTCCTTGGAAAAAAAGTTATGACCAACCTAGACAGCATATTCAAAAGCAGAGACATTACTTTGCCGACTAAGGTCCGTCTAGTCAAGGCTATGGTTTTTCCTGTGGTCATGTATGCATGTGAGAGTTGGACTGTGAAGAAGGCTGAGTGCCGAAGAATTGATGCTTTTGAACTGTGGTGTTGGAGAAGACTCTTGAGAGTCCCTTGGACTGCAAGGAGATCCAACCAGTCCATTCTGAAGGAGATCAACCCTGGGATTTCTTTGGAAGGAATGACGCTAAAGCTGAAACTCCAATACTTTTGGCCACCTCATGCAAAGAGTTGACTCACTGGAAAAGACTCTGATGCTGGGAGGGATTGGGGGCAGGGGGAGAAGGGGACGACCGAGGATGAGATGGCTGGATGGCATCACAGGCTCGATGGACGTGAGTCTGGGTGAACTCCGGGAGATGGTGATGGATAGGGAGGCCTGGCGTGCTGCGATTCATGGGGTCGCAAAGAGTTGGACACGACTGAGCGACTGAACTGAACTGAACTGAGACCTAAGACTTAGAAGTCCTTCAGATACTGCTTCCTAAATCCTCAAGCCAGATGAGCCCTCCTGGGCATTTAATATGAATGCATTACAATGTTAAGAAATTCCAATGTTCTAAGCCACCAACTTCCAGTTAAAAATCTTGTTTGGCAACTACAAAGAGCCACTGTCCTGGTGGACTCAAGAAAACAAAGCAAGAAGTAAAAGCTTCCTGGCTTTCTCCCACAGCCCCTGTCTCTGGAATACAAGGGCCTGGGGGCCCGGTGCCCCTTCACCCCTCCAGCTTTCATTCTGGCTACCACTCCTCTTCCTTCTCGCCCCCCATGCCATTCTTGACTACTTAGGCTGTATAACCCAGGCTTTTCCTACAGCTACACTTTGCCTCAGGATGTTCTCTCCAATCTCTGGCTACTTCTTCCTTAAAAAACAAAAATAAAAAGAAAAACACCACAAACTCTCGGTATCAGGCTGTCCAGAAACTCATCTGGGTTGGGTATTCCCCCTCTGCTGTGTCCTCCACTCCAACCTGTCAAACAGCCCTGAAGTTCAGCTGTCTGTCTCTCCAACTAGCCTGTGAGACACGTGAAGCTTCAAATTCCTAAAAGGGGTCAGAGACAGACTTTTTTTGCTAAGTGCTATAATTACTTGGTAGACTCTAAGAGGAAGCCTGAAAGAAATGGTTTCTGATAAGTCCAGGGTGCACTCTTGGGTGCATGGTGATCTCAGTCATGTCCGACTCTTTGAGACTCCATGGACTGTAGCCTGCCAGGCTCCTCTGTCCAGGGGATTTTCCAGGCAAGAATACTGGAATGGGTAGCCATTCCCTTCTCTAGATCTTTCCGACCAAGGGATCAAACCCACGTCTCCTGCATCGGCAGGCAGATTCTTTATCACTGTGCCATGCGGGAAGCCCACACCCTAGGTATGAGAGGCAAACTAGGAGGCTTAGGGAAGAGGTGGCCATACCTTCTGTGATGCACTTAGGCTTTGGGCTGAGAAAGAAATAGGACTAAGTGGTAGATAGGTCAGGATTAAATGGCCACATGTAGAAAGGCAGCTGTGGCTCATTAGAAGACTTCAAAAGTAAAACATGACCATGAGCACACAATTCAACTAAGAACAAGGCAGGTTCTTCTGAGATGTATTCATTCAACAAACTGGGAGTCTGGCACTGAGGGCAGCTGTCCCTCCCTCACCAGTTAGGAAGCATGGTGTAAGAGCAGGCTGGGGCAGGAATACACTGAAAAATAGGAGTCTCTCCAATAGGAACATTTTCAAGAAAATGAGATAGTAAGTCCACACTGGGGTAGAAGGAAAGACCACCTCTAGGCCCTTCTGAGCTTTGGACTCCTCAGGCTGCTCAGACACCTCCAGTCCTTGGTGCCAGCCCAAGGTGGCACAGCCAAGAATGCAAGATTGATTGGTTGGTTGGTTGGTTTTTTTGGCTATGCCCTGTGGCATGCAGGATCTTAGTTCTCTGACCAGGGATTAAACCCTGGTCATTTGGAGCACAGAGTCTTAACCACTGGCCTGCCCGGGAAATCCCCATAAGCTTTATTTTCATAAACATCTTTCCCAGGAGCACCAAGCTGACCCTCTTTCACCACCAGAAAAATGGAGAACAGGGAAAACTGTACAGTGTCCAACCCAGGTTTTCCATATTTTCTTAATTAATTTGCATTTCTTATGGCCACTTTGTTCACCGAAGGGCAAAGAAAGGATTAAAAGCCTCTCAGAGAAGGGAAAACCACTCTAGTCTTCCACATTTGTTCTGGTTTTCTCTACTGGCTTAGCTGTACTCAAAACAAGGACTTATTTTTCCTTCTTTTAGAAATTGAGAATCCAGGACATTTAGGGTTGTGGATGTTTTGGAGAATAGATCTTCTGGCATGGGATATATGCCTAATTAGCTATTTTTCTCAAAGGAGCAGGGCCGGGGGGGATTGAGATTTGGGCAGTTTAGATAATTTAAGAAAATCTTCAAATAAAAAAACTTCTGTCTCCAACTTTTATGCCTTATGTTAGAAATAAATTTCCAGAAAAGAGATGTCAGAGAGGAGGTACTCTTGCTAAAAGTTCCTACCTTTCCTGGAAAGGACTGCTCCATGGGTTGCTAATATGAATGACTTCAGAGTGCCTGAAGAACTATGGACAGAGGTTCCTGACACTGTACAGGAGGCAGGGATCAAGACCATCCCCAAGAAAAAGAAGTACAAAAAGGCAAAATGGTTATCTGAAGAGGGCTTACAAATAGCTGTGAATAGAAGAGAAGCAAAAGGCAAAGGAGAAAAGGAAAGATATACCCATTTGAATGCAGAGTTCCAAAGAACAGCAAGGAAAGATAAGAAAGCCTTCCTCAGCGATCAATACAAAGAAATAGAGGAAACCAATAGAATGGGAAAGTCTAGAGATCTCTTCAAGAAAATTAGAGATACCAAGGGAACATTTCATGCAAAGATGGGCTCAATAAAGGACAGACATGGTATGGACCAATAGAAGCAGAAGATACTAAGAAGAGGTGTTTAAGAAGAATACACAGAAGAACTATGCAAAAAAGATCGTCACAACCCAGATAATCACAATGGTGTGATCACCAACCTAGAGCCAGACATTCTGGAATGTGAAGTCAAGTGGGCCTTAGGAAGCATCACTATGAACAAAGCTAGTAGAGGTGATGGCATTCCAGTTGAGCTATTTCATATCCTAAAAGATGATGCTAGTAAAGTACTGCATTCACTATGCCAGTAAATTTGGAAAACTCAGCAGTGGCCGCAGGACTGGAAAAAGTCAGTTTTCATTCTAATCCCCAAAAAAGGCAATGCCGAAGAATGCTTAAACTACTGCACAATTGCATCCATCTCACACGCTAGTAAAATAATGCTCAAGATTCTCCAAGCCAGGCTTCAACAGTACATGAACCGTGAACTTCCAGATGTTCAAGCTGGATTTAGAAAAGGCAGAGGAACCAGAGATCAAATTACCAACATCTGTTGGATCATGGAAAAACCAAGAGAATTCCAGAAAAATATCTACTTCTGCTTTTTTGACTATGCCATAACCTTTGACTCTGTGGACCACAAGAAACTGTGGAAAATTCTTAAAGAGACGGGAATACCAGATCACCTGTCCTGTCTCTTGAGAAACCTGTATGCAGGTCAGGAGCCAACAGTTAGAACGGGACATGAAACAACAGACTGGTTCCAAATTGGGAAAGGAGTATGTCAAGGCCGTATATTGTTACCCTACTTACTTAACTTATAAGCAGAGTACATCATGATAAATGCTGGGCTTGATGAAACACAAGCTGGAATCAAGGTTGCCGGGAGAAATATCAATAACCTCGATATGCATATGACATCACCCTTATGGCAGAAAGTTAAGAAGAACTAAAGAGCCTCTTGATGAAAGTGAAAAAGGAGAGTGAAAACGTTGGCTTAAAGCTCAACATTCAGAAAACTAAGATCACGGAATGTGGTTCCATCACTTCATGGCATATAGATGGGGAAACAGTGGAAGACTATTCTCTTGGACTCCTAAATCACTGCAGATGGTGACTGCAGCCATGAAATTAAGACACTTGCTTCTTGGAAGAAAAGCTATGACCAACCTGGACAGCATATTAAAAAGCAAAGACATTACTTTGCCAACAAAGGTCCGTCTAGTCAAAGCTATGTTTTTTCCAGTAGTCATGTATGGATGTGAGAGTTGGACTATAAAGAAAGCTGAGCACCAAAGAATTGATGCTTTTTGAACTGTGGTGTTGGAGAAGACTCTTGAGAGTCCCTTGGACTGCAAGGAGATTCAACCAGTCCATCCTAAAGGAAATCAGTTCTGAATATTCATTGTAAGGACTGATGCTGAAGTTGAAACTCCAATACTTTGGACACCTGATACAAGGAACTGACTCACTGGGAAAGACCCTGATGCAGGCAAAGATTGAGGGCAGGAGAAGGGGACGACAGAGGATGAGATGGTTGGATGGCATCACCAATTCGATGGACAGGAGTTTGAGTAAACTCCGGGAGTTGGTGATGGACAGGAAGGCTTGCACGCTGTGGTCCATGGGGTCGCAGAGTCGGACACGACTGAGCGACTAAACGACTAAACTGAACTGATTCATTTTCTGCCCAGATATGAAAATCTATTCATAACATTTTTCTGTTTGGGCAGGGGAAGTGGCTACCAGAAAGAATAAAAGAAAGTTGGCTAGAAAGCCACAAAGCACCTTTCTTCCAGGGTGTTCTCTACCAAGACGGCAGGGTCATGTGTGATGCCGCACAGGAGTGTGTGACTCATGGTTTGAGCTCAGGGTCGTTTGCTAGGTAGGAGATCATCTTGAAGATGCCAGTGGAGTTTAGCAGACCCTAGTGAACCTGGTGGTCGTGGCCAGGTTCACCAAAGCGAAGTGAACACCATGAGCTAAGGCTGCCACAGCCAGACATATGCCAAGAGAGGGCAGGGGTGGGCTGATGGCGCCAATGCTGAACAAGTCCTTCTGAGCAGTGTGACAACTGCCACAGGGCGCCAGCAGCACCCTCACTCCTAGGCATGCACAGAGATCCACTCCTGCTTTTTTATTTACAGGGGGAAAAAAATAGTGTCTGGTACTCCAGCTGCCTCAAAAGAAATGACTTTCTGAGAAGCAGAAGCCCTGACTAGAAAAGGGCTCTGGGGGTCATGGCAGGAAGGAGGGCCTGAGGCCAGGCCTCACGCTCATGTGTGAAGGGCCCACACAGAATAGCCACAGAACACACAACAACTGTACCTGGAAATGACAAGCGTATGTTCCAAAGACAGCTACCATGTACAGAGACAGGGACCTCTGTTTACATTCTTAGTGAAAAGTCCATTTTAAAGATTTAAAATGTGCTGAAAACCCAGTCTTTTTTCCCATTTGTTTTCAAAGGAGGAATCTCCTTTAAATACAGGACACAAAAGATTACAATATCCCTATTTTCAGGGATATAGATCATATATAATGAATCTGGAAACCATATTCCACAGGAAAAGGGAAATGAGACTCTAGACGTGCATTATTAGGCCATGGGGATTCTTTTCTCTACGTTTTAACTTTCCAGGTTTAGGACCTGGGCTGTGGCTGGGCCTGTTTCTTGCTCTGCCTGAAAACCATGGACGTGCGGATGCCCACGCAGGTAACAAGTCCTGTAGGGATCATGCCCTGTGTTTCTGCCCCACTGTCATCGCTGACATACCGGTACCAAGAGGCTAACACTGGCCCACTCCTTATTGAAGGAGAAAGTATGTAAAAAGACAGACAACTGGGTAAACCCTGTGAGTACCAAGTCCTTTTTCACTTCCTAAAAACTTTACGCTATCCTCCTATTTCTAAAACTTTTTCTAGGTTGGAAATTTTCAAATGAGAGATGGCATTAGATCCTAGCCAAAAGAGGGTTTTGTAAAACACTGAATGCTGATCAGAGAAAGGAATAACCAGCCTTGTTAAAAGCATACTCAGAAGGATGCCAAAATAGACTAGAGCCGTGTATAAACAGCATGGATTGCATTAACAGGTCTCCCGGGGTGAGCGGAGTCTTATCCCCACTCTCTTTGCCTACCTTGTGCTCACCCCGTGGTTATGTAACCTTTAGAATGGAATCTGGAAACTCTTCTGACCCTGCCCTGCTCACTGATAGAGCTGAGCCAGTGGCTGGCAGGGGCACAATCTAATAGGCAAAACTGGAAACATACGAACTCAGCCCTCTGGTCTCGGCCCAGAGACTGTGCAGGCAGGGAAAGAAAGACGCGCCCCTGTCTCTCCCGTCCCCTCCTCTGGCCTAAGTTTGCACTGACTTCACCCGACAGGCACCTGACCCTCCCAGATGATCTGGGAGGGGCTAAAGCGCCATGCTCGGCCATGGTAAGGGTGGAGGTGCAGCAGCAAACGATATTTAAGATGCTCAGTTTGTTGAGCATTCAGACTTGGGAAGAAAAGCTACAGGCTACCCAACTGAGCTGCACTTTCAGAAACGCAAGTTTTGAGAAAGGCTAAGAAAGAGCAAGGAGAGAGAGAACAGCAAAGCGGTAAGTCCCTCACGAGTGAAAGTCTTAGGTTTTAATCTGCCACAGCTTTGCACATCTCAGCTGGGCATAGCTAGGTTCCCCTGAGGAAGAGCCTTCCTCACCCAGGCCCACGAAAGATGCTGAAAAAGACTCTCTCGGCTGTGGCATGGCTCTGCATTTTCCTCGTGGCCTTTGTCAGCCACCCAGTTTGGCCACAGAAGCCCCCTAAGCGCAAGACCCCGGCAGAGCTCACCGCAGCCACCTGCTGTGAGGAGGCAAAGGCGCTCCAGGCCCAGATCACCAACCTGAGCAGCCTGCTGAGTGACCTGGGCAAGAAGCAGGAGAGGGACTGGGTCAGCGTGGTCATGCAGGTGATGGAGCTGGAAAGCAGCGCCAAGAGCATGGAGACGCGGCTCACTGAGGCCGAGAGCAAGTACTCCGAGATGAACAACCAGATCGGCATCATGCAGCTGCAGGCAGCACAGACGGTCACCCAGACCTCGGCAGGTAAGGAGGACGCAGCCTCACGCTGCTCGCCACCTCCCGCTCACACAGCTGAGTGCCTCCCGTCTGCAGCCCTGCTTCTAGGTGATGTGATCAGAATGCTCCCTGGGGTTTCTCATGGAATTTAGTTTCTTGGGTATGTGCCACCAGCTCTAGTTTCTCTTTTGCAAAGGCTTACAAAGTATTTCTTTTGATTTCTAAGATGCTGTAAATTTACCCAGGTCTCTCTTTACTCCTGCAATGTTTCGGCATACTGAAGGTATGAATCGCCATCCTGGAGCACAGAGAGATCAGGCGGTCTGCCCAGAGTCACACAGGAAGTCTTAGAGCTCATGTATTCCCGATTAGTCCATTTCCTTGCCCAGAGCTGACCAGCTGTCCCCTCAGTCCCACCAAAGTAGGAACAAACACCAAAATCATAACATCTCTAGAAGCAAACTTTTTACCAAAAACAGTTTTCTCGGGTTCCTGGGATTTAGTGGGCTGGGCAATAATGGAACTTGGTTGTCCTACTGGCCGATCTCACTCTTCTCATTGGCTCAGAATTAAGTGCACAGACACTGCCCAGGGCATCTAAGGAGTCCTTTGTGTTAAAAAAGGACTGGTTCCTCAAGATTCCTCAATTCTACATTTCTATTTCTTTTCCCCCCAAATCTCAACATTGTCCCTAGTCATACAGGAAAATGCAATGCTGAAATTTGCATTTTTTAGTAGGCCCAAAATAAGATACGTTTACTACTCTTTTCTTTTGCAAAACAATTCTTAGTTTCTAGTTAGCTTGGCTCAGACAGGCCAGGAGAATTCGTTTAGACAGAAATGTGGTTTTCTGAAAATATCAGCAAATTACTAGCTACAGGGAGCAGAGTCTATAGATATGTTGCTTCTTACTGACACAAGAACAGAGTAAGTCACTGGCAATCCTTAGTCCAAATGAAGAAAAAGTTTTAACTGGAAATTAAGCCTCAAATTTTGTGTAAATCGCTTTCTCAGTATGTACTTCCTGATCCTCAGCTTGGGACAAGAAAGGTATTTTCAGGCCATTTTTCAGACAAATGAATCCTGATTTGGGTCTGTGAGATGAAACAGATATGCAGGTGACCAAGGAAGGTAGAGGAACCTGACCTGTACCACCTCCAAACAGGTCAAGGAGCTTCTTGGGCCTTGCTGGGCCTCATCCTCCTACTGCCCAGGCCCTCATTCCTACTTCCCTTCTCTACTAGCAGATGTGGGGGCACCTTTACACTCTGTAAGGAGCTAGCCCCTTGGAGAGAGCAGTAACAGGAAGTGAAGAACTCTGATGGCGAAGACATGGGTCTCCCATTTCCCCTCTGCAGAGCACTCTGCCTCAAACAATTCCCACAGTGAAAGAGTCACCGTCTGTGACCGTGTCCTCTTCTCGAAGGCTGAGTGCAGTGGTCACCAAGAAAAGAACTCCCAGGCAGACAGGCAGGGAGCATCTCCTGGCCAGGCGAGGGTTTCTGCTTTCTGGTCCTATTTGGAAAGGCTGTCCCTTCCATAGTGCTCTCTGATATTCAGAACAGGAGACACAATCCCTTGTAAGGCACTAGCCCCGAGGGCAACTGAGGAAACATTAAAATCAACCCCAGAGAGAAAGCCAGCCTGCCCAAAGCTCTCATTTCCTTGTTTTAATAACAGTGCCAGGGGAAGGCCTGCAGGGGGTTCCTTAGACTGTCTGCATTTTCATCTGTTGAACAGTGTTGAATTAAGGTGGAGAAGATAAAATTATAAATCTCTGCTAATAAGGGATCTGGTAAGCAGTAGCCATTACCTCTGAAAAACAACAAAACAAACAAACAGAAACAATAAAACCAAACCCTCTGAGATCCTCATGACTTATCTGGGAATAGAGGTTTGCTGTTTCAGAAGCTGAATCCATTAAACAGTAGCATCTGTTAGTGGTCCCCACGCATTTTAAAGACTCCAGAATTCATGCCCTAAAACCACAGCAGGATAATTTACTTTAGCACAAACCTTAAGCATGTTTGTACTGCTGTGCAACTCAGGTGAAGGGCTTCCCTACCTCTCAGCCCTACCACCAGTGAGGCCAACACACACTTATTCCAGATCTCCTGATATCCATGTCTCCCGAGTCTGGACACTGCACAGGAATGAACACTCCTATGAATTTGGTGGTAGAAGGAAGTCTCCCTTTTAAACTTTCAGTGTAGAGATGCAGCAGGGGTGCGGCCAGCCCTGGAGCCTGGGCCTGGATGCTCACCCTGTGGCTTACTCCTGCAGATGCCATCTACGACTGCTCATCCCTCTACCAGAAGAACTACCGCATCTCTGGAGTATACAAGCTTCCTCCTGACGACTTCTTGGGCAGCCCTGAACTGGAGGTAAGCCCACCGCAGCCCACTGCCTGGGTTCTGTCATCTCTTCTCTACCCACTCAAAGGCTGGGGACAGCAGGGCTAGTCAGTCTAAAGAGCGGGAAACTCAAGACAGGGACGCAAGCACGCCAAATACCAGAGAGCGATCTAAACATTCCATTTACTAGGGGAAAAAGTCCAAGCATCTGTTTGGCTCCTTCAAATCACTACTAACCAAACACTAATCCTTCTGATGTGGTTAGATCACGTTCTCACCACAACCTACGTGCTGTGAAGTCTTGCCATGGCCTATGGCAGTTACTCTTTGGGGAGGAGAAAACAGAGAACATACAGGGAGCATGTCAGAGGGCCTGGATGCTTTCCCTTCAAACTCGACATGCACTTGCTCTCATCCTCGATTTTGATCTTTCTCAGCAAACCACCAGCCTGCCCAGCTTGCCAATACTGGGGAGAATTGCTAGCCAGTGAGCCAGAGGCTGTGGAAGGGCATATGTCCATCAACTCTGGGGGCAAGAGAAGGTGAGAAGCCATGCTCAGGCTTATGCTGCCTGTCTCAGCGGAAACTGACCAGGGCGTCCCCTCCGTTCCAGGTGTTCTGTGACATGGAGACTTCAGGTGGCGGCTGGACCATCATTCAGAGACGCAAGAGTGGCCTCGTCTCCTTCTACCGGGACTGGAAGCAGTACAAGCAGGGCTTTGGCAGCATCCGTGGGGACTTCTGGCTGGGGAACGACCACATCCACCGGCTCTCCAGGCGGCCCACCCGGCTGCGTGTGGAGATGCAGGTGAGCACAAGGCGCAGTCCCCAGGACCGGACCAGGGCTGCCACGCCCAACTCTGCACAACTACGAGGTGCCATTCCTACTCTTTTCTACCGTCGGCTAGGATACTTGCTATGATTGTTTTCCTGCAGGTTGTAGTACAGTTGAGGAAGAATAGGTTTTTTTCTTTTTTACCCCTGTATTTTTCACAAAAGTGAGACTGTAGGTACAGGAGAGGCCAGACTCAGGCCAGAGCAGAGGAATCCAATAGTTAGCTGGGCTGAAAGACTGGTCCCTGCCCTGGCCTGGGGTATAAGGACCTCTGCAAGCAAACCTTATTGATGTCAGTTAGTGATCTTCCTTAAAGGCCCTGAAGCGTCACTATATTCTCAAGTTACTCTTATGACACCTCAGACCAGGATACAGCAAAACTCAGGTCTACACTTCACAGACACAGGAAGACAGAATGAAGAGGAAGAGAAAGAGAGACTAATTAAGTCATATGGGGACTCATGAGGGAAGTCTGATCTAGGACTCTTGCTGTCCGATTCCCAGGTTAGTGTGTTAAACTAGAGACAGACAAGTAAAGTCTTGCTACGTTCCCTGCAGTAAGAAGACATATGGCTCCAGCTGGAGAGAGAGAAGAGGGGCAGGGTAGTATGACAGGAGGCCCTGCCATTTTTTCTAAGGCTCTGCCTCTCCTGACAGGACTGGGAGGGCAACATGCGCTACGCCGAGTACAGCCACTTTGTTCTGGGCAACGAACTGAATAGCTACCGCCTCTTCCTGGGGAACTACAGCGGCGACGTGGGAAATGACGCCCTCATCTATCACAACAACACAGCCTTCAGCACCAAGGACAAGGACAACGACAACTGCCTGGACAAGTGTGCCCAGCTCCGCAAAGGTGAGAGTCAGGGTCTGGAGGGGAGAGTTCAGAGGCAGGGCCACAGCCCTGCTGGAGGAGAAAGAGTGGATTTATAGCTGCCCAGTCAGCTTTCTGGCTTTGTACTCCTTTGTGACACTGACCCTAATGGCTCAGCGCATCCCTGCTGCCCAGGGTGTCAGCGGTCTCTGAGGACACCAGAGCACTGACTGTTTCCCATTGCAGGTGGATACTGGTACAACTGCTGCACAGACTCCAACCTCAATGGCGTCTACTACCGCCTCGGGGAGCACAACAAGCACCTGGATGGCATCACCTGGTATGGCTGGCACGGCTCCAGCTACTCCCTCAAACGAGTGGAGATGAAAATCCGCCCGGAAGACTTCCAGCCATAAAAAGGGGCCTGATCTGGAGGAGGACTGGAGAAACCAGAGGCTGGGAAAAGGGCAGAGGAAGAGAGGGAGGGAGTCTAGAAAGGGGAGGGATGGGAAGTGCCCCATCATCTTCAAGGAGAGGGGGCATCTCTTAGGAGAACAGGACTCTGTGCTGAGAATGTTAAAGTAAGTGGGAAGAGGTATTTAAATGCAATGGGTCCAGACACACACTTCTCAGGGGGCTGGCCTGAGGGGGTTCCCTGCCTGTGATCCCTGACATAGCAGCAGCTTCTCTTTTCCACACAATTTTTCTGTGGAGGAAAAACAATTGTGAGTTCATTTCAGCCATTTTGCCTGAGGCCGAGGTGATGTGAGGGCAGAAAATGAACCATATTCCTTTGATTCTCTTGGGTGTTAGAGAAAGGAGTGAAGGGAGTGGTGGGGGCGAGGGGTTTCTATTTTTAAACCCAATGAAATTATCTTCAGTCTACACACTTTTTTTTTTAAAGACAAAAATTGTTCGGCTGGAGGTGAAGGTGGACCCAGGCTGGAATTGACTGGAGGAGGCTCCAGGGTTCTGGGCCTTGCACTGGTCTCTGAGCACCTCCCCTCCATCAGGTGCAGCACTGAGAGGCAGGGAGTAAGCCCAGTGGTGGCAGGAGCTCAGCTGGAGGGGAAGATAAGTCCCTGTGGACGCGAGCACAAAACTGACTTAAAATTTTCTCTGTCAATACAGATACATCTATTTTTATTTACTTTATGAGAAAAGGGATCAAAAAGCTTCCTCTTTTATCTCGTCTATAAAAAAATGGCTGAAACAGGAGAGTAAATGGTACCATGGTTAATAAATAATTCATGCTGCATATAAATAAGCATTTTGCTTTGTAAAAATAAAATACTGTAGTTTGTTTTCAACATTCAGTTTTTTTCTTCCTTCCACAAATCTTGTTCCTTTTTAAATGATTACTATTACCACTGAGGGCATGGTGAAAAGTTTTAAGTGAAAAATCAGAGTGAGCCATGAGAAAGAGACTCTGGGTGTGCTGCAGTCTTCAGGGATACCCAGGGAGGAGCAGGAAGCCGAAGAAAGAAAAGCAAGGGAGAGAAAGGGCAGCAGGAGCTGGATGAGGTCTGACTCTGGTCTACCCACCTGACCCCCCAGAGGCCAGGGCCACTGCCTGGCTTCAAAATATTCTGCAAAGCAACACTCCTACTTTCTACCTGAGCAAACTTACATACACAGAGGGAAAAAAATATCTTTAGTCATCACAGATGTCAAATAATTTTGACCTTCAGGAAGTAATTTTTCTTTCCCAAAAAGAATTTTTCTTTCCCTTGAACCAGTCAGGGTAAGGTAAGCATAATTCTCTAACTTACTATTTTCTAATGTACCTAGGGTCCTTTGATTGTTGGGAACCCACTTGACCTTAAAACCAAGATCATTAGGATTTTCAAAGAAGTAAAGTGAGCAGAGAAAAAGTATACTGAAGCAGGGCTTCCTATGGGACAGGCAGTCAGACAGAAACTTCCTGAAGCAGGCAAGGGATCTGAGATGCTCAGAAGCGGGCATAGTACTGCTTAGAGAGAGGAGAAAATGATTAGGAGATGAAGAGAAGGAAGAGCACAAGATGCTTGGGGCAGAAGTAGCTAGTAATTCTCTCTCATAAACTATATACCCCACAACTAAAGAAAACGGAGGCTCTAGGCAACAAGAACTAAAATAAGTAAGTGGGACTACCTCAAACTAAAAAGCTCCCACACAGCAAGGGAAACAATAAAAAAACTGAAAAGACAATCTACAGAATAGGAGAATATCTGTAAACCATAATCCCTGGGTTAATGTTTAAAATATATAACAAACTTATATGACTGAATAGCAAAAAAGCAAATAATCCAGTTTAAAAATGGGCAAAGGACCTAAACAGTTCATTTTTCCAAAGAAGACATTCAAATGGCCAATGGGTACATGGGAAATGCAAAGCATAACCACAGTGAGATACCAACTCACATCTGGGAGGATGGTGATTATTAAAAAGACAAAAGATACGCATGTAAGAATTAAAGATTTTAAAATTAAAAAAAAAAAGACAAAAGATATTAAGTGCATGCAAGGAACTGGAGAAAAGGGAACTGTTGGTGGGAATGTAAACCAGTATAACCACTATACCAGTCTGGCAGTTTCTCAAAAAACTGCAAACAGAACTACCATGTGATCCAGCAATTTTTCACTTCTGGGTTTATATTCAAAGGAAACAAAAATCACTATCTTGAAGAGATATCTGCACTCCCATATCCACTGCAGCATTATCCACAATAGCCAAGAGATGGAAACAACCCAAAATGTACTTTGGGCTTTCCTGGTGGCTCAGCACTAAAGAATCCACCTGTCAATGCAGGAGACATGGGTTCAATTCCTGATTCACGAAGATCGCACATGCCTCAGAGCAACTAAGCCCATGTATCAGAACTACTGAGCCAGTCCTCTAGAGCCTGGGAGCCACAACTGCTGAAGCCCATGCACCCTAGAGTCTGAGCTCTGCAACAAGAGAAGCCACTGCAATGAGAAGTCTGCGAACCGCCATGCAGAGTAGCCCCAGCTTGCCACAACTGGAGAAAAGCCCGCACAGCAACAAAAACCCAGTACAGCCAAAAACAAATAAATAAATAGCACGTGTGTGTGTAAATATATACACACACATATAATATAAACAATGGACTATTATTCAGCCACAAAGAAAGAAATTCTTCCATTTGTGACAACATAGATGAATCTGGAGGGTATTATGCCAAGTAAAATAAGACAGAGAAAGACAAAAAACGTATAGTATCACACATGCAAAATCATGTTTTTAAAAGTGATTTCATAAAAATAGAGACTAGAATGGTTGTTGTCAAGGGACAGGAGAATGGGGGAATGTGGAGATATAGGTCAAAGGGCACAAACTTTCAGTTATAAGATGAGTTAAGTTTTTAGGATCTAATGTACAGCATGGTGACTATAGCTAAAAGAGTTTTGTATATCTGAAATCTGCTGACAGTAGATCTTAAGTATTCTCACCACACATAAAAAATTCAGCCATGTGAGGTGGTTATGTTAATCTTAGTAATCATTCTATAATGCATATCAAATCATTATGGTATACATTTAAATATATACAATTATATTTGTAAATCATTCCTCAAGATAGTTGGGGGGGACAAAGTACCTATATTATATTAATCAAAACCTACAGTTCCTGAAATTGACTCATATTTATATAGATATGAAATTGAATAACTAAAATAAAAACCTTTTTGTGGCAAGGTTAATGTCAAAAAAAAAAAGTCACCGTAAAAAAACAAAAACCAAAACACTGAAGCTCAAACTCAGCATCTGTGGTTTACCTCACCCTTCTGGGAAAATGTCTGAGAGACGAGGGAAAGCAGGTGGAAGGAAAACAGAACGTAACCCACAGAGGTGCAGGTTCTGACAGTAATGATCACTTTTAAAGCATTCTGTCTAGGGCAGGGTGACATGGATTCCAAGGACTTGAAGGTGAGCACAGCATAGCCTCTGCCTTCAAGAGGACAGAACCACAAAAAGGAGAGCTCAGCTCTCCTGAAGGTAAAGAGCACTGTGTTCTGACACACCCTCCAGGGTGTGTGAGAGAGGGTACAAAGGATGTGAAAGAGAACAGGACTGACGGGCAGTTGGCAGAGCTGATGCCAACTGTAAGCACTGGAATTTTCTCAATCAGAAAATTTTCTTAAAATGGGATAACATGTCAGGGGCTGGGCAGTGAGAGCACCAGTTTTGATCAGACCCTGTCTTCTACTTCAGGTGGAGAAGGAGAAGCAGGTGCTGTGGACAGAATCTGCGTCTCCCTGATGTACCCCTCAACCCTCCATTCATATTGTGAAGGCTAATTCCCAATGTGATGGCATTTGGAGATGGGAGCCTTTGGGAGGGGATTAGGCCATGAGTGTGGAGCCCTCATGAAAGGGATTAGCGCCTTTATAAAAAGACCCCAGGAGGACACAAAGAGCAATCAACGTCCCAGAAGAGGGTCTTGCCAGAACCCAACCATGCTGGTACCCTGATTTTGGACTTCCCAGCTTCTAGATTTTTCTCCTAACTGTGGAAAATAAATGATGTTCAAGCCACCCGGCCTATGGTAATTTGTTACACAGTCCTGAATGAACTAAGAATGAGCAGGACACCAGATCTTATCCTAATGCTAATACACCAAGTAAAAACTGTGCACATGTCTAAGTACAGGAGCACGTGTGTTTCAAAGTACCTAAATACTCATTTAACTCTCTGCTCCCCAAGTAAGCAGTTATACTCACTGATATATACAGCTTTGAGAGGTTGTTGGCCTCAGTTTGGGGATTACATGTGGATTTAATGTGTCTTAGAACAGGTGGATAAAAATTTCAACAGGTAGGACGACAGATTGATCCAGTAGCAAGAGAACAGTACTGTCAGCACAGCACAGCTTTTTATAACAAAAATAAAAACTAAGAATCAACTGTGCAAAGATGTTTCTGTGTACGATTAATCTGATTGCTTCAAAAAGAATTTAAGGCAGTTGACTCAAATGTGTATACTAAACTTTAAAATAAATGACAAATGCTAAAGAGAAAGTAACAGAAGGAAAAATAAAATTAGAGACGGGAGTTGGGCAGTAGAAAAAACAGGTAAGATGTCTGCATTGTGATACAGTGGGCCAGGAATTGAGCTTTGAGCTCTCTAGCAGCCACTGTGAGGAAGGGAACACAACCTCTTACTGAACAGCAATGCCTCCAAGACAAAACCATAGTCACGGAGGAGGGTCTGGGCCATGGGAGGAGTGTCTGTGAGGACTGGGGTAGTGCCGAGAGCAACTTCTGGATAAGCAGCTTAAGGATGTTTCTTAAAACTTTCTTCACTGAATATGACGGCATAACGTGGCAATGGTGCTGAGAAAAAGCAGTTTTACAAATTCAGCAGGAAGAGCTACAAGCAAAAACAAAAAGGATGGGTGTTGGGAAGATACAGGAAACCAACCGAAGGGTTGAGCTGAGCTGAACCTGAACCAGTTGAGCTGAACCAGACCTGGAACCAATCAGAGTGTAGAGGCCCTGGCTTCACTGGGACCAGAGGTTTTTGTTTGTTTTCTTAAAGTCAGTATCAATCTGCAGGGAATTCCAAGGATATACTTTCAATTACTGGAGAAGGAAATGGCAACCCATTCCAGTATTCTTGCCTGGGAAATCCCATAGACAGAGGAGCCTGGCGGGCTACAGTCCAGAGGATCGCAAACGTCAGGAACGACTCAGTGACTCAACAGCAACATTCTCAATTCCACTGGCTTTAAGAAGTTCAATGACCTTCTGAAACACTTTTCCAGGCCTCTGACTACATCTTCTACTACATGTCTGCATAAACACTAATGCTTCAGTGATTGTCTCAAATATGGAAAAAATATGGGTTGGATGAGGGAAGTTTCAGAGAGGTATCAAACAGAAAAAGGCAAGCGAGGAAATTAATGTGCAAAAACTACTTAATGTTGAGTCACAATATCCAGCTATGGGGTCTTCTTCCAGTTTTGAAGCAAGATTGCATTATATAAGCCAGAGACGGAAGGAAGGAAGGAAGGTGTCCGCTTCCGCCTAATTTGAAACTGAGGCCTACCCATAGGATGGCACATTTATAACCATTCCTGTGTGGTGTTTTAGAAATCAGCATTCTCTCCAAGTCCAATTTATTTGGGCAAAAACACACTTCTATTTCTATCTTTTTGGTCACTTTGTAAAGCACTCAAAGGAACAGAGTTTAGCATGTACTCAAAGGCAGAGCTAGCAGAGGACTTGGTTATTTGATTTCCTTACAAATGAAGGCAGCGCCACTCACAGCAGGCTGTTTCGGCCACAGTGGAGGTCCTGATTAGCTGCATGAGTTTTCCTAAACTATCTGTAGTGAAATAATCTACCATGTTAGCATTTACATGAAGATAATTAGATCTCGGAGTTAATATTCTCCGATAATCATTAGGGGAAGTAAACAATTCTCTAGGAGCTGTGGAGCTAACATTTAAGGCTGCTTGTAATTTCATAACAGTGAAAAATTTATTAAACAACCTATTTTTTCCATACCCAGAAGACTCAAAACAACCTTATGAGAGAACATAAGCAAATGAGAGGAAAAGACCACTGGATTTCAGACATGGCTCTGCCTTTTACATTCATAGCACTCCACAGAGGAAGGCTCAGGTACCAACATATTTAGTCAATAAAACCCTAGCCTGCCTGTGGGTGGTCTCTGAGGCACAGAAATCAGCTCCTATGCCCAAGCCAGAGAGCGCGGTCTAACCCAGACATAAAATCTATCTTTCCTAGGCTGCTCTGGTCACAGAAGTGCTTTAGGCTGATTTCATCAGGACAAGTAAGCACAGGCTGGAAAAGAACAGGAGCCCAGGTGCTAAGGGTCAACAGAAGCGACAATTCTGGCTAGAGTACCAGTAAAGGCCACCTGCGACCACAACTCGTTCACTCGTGTGGCAGGCCCGACGGCAGACTGGACAGAGCAGAGGTCTCCAAGGGCCTCCAGGGCACTGGCACCAGGCAGTGGGAGAAGAGAGGTCACGTGAGATGCAGGCATCAAAGAGAAAGGGTCTATGGCCTACCTGATGAGAGACTCGAGGATGGCGGGGGTGGGACCTTTCTGGAACTCCAGTTCTTTGTAGTGCAGCGCTTTGGCATATGCTCGGCACTTGGCAGCCCTCTCACCCAGCAGGACAATGCCATTGTCATCTCTCAAAGGCAGGGGGCCCTGGAGGAGAGCAGAACCCCACAGTATAGGAAACAAATGGCAGACAGGGCACAGGCCAGAGTGGGTTGTGCGGTGCTTGCCCTCCTCCCACCAGCTGGCTCCCTGACAGGCTCACCTTGTCACTGTGTTCCATGAATTCAGCCAAATTTAAGAGGGTTTGCGTGACTTCTGCGATGTCCTGGGAGGTGAGGGCCAACTCGATGCTTCTGATGAGCTCATCCTGCTGGTCCTCATTCAGCTCAGACCAGCAGGACACAAATGCAGCATTAAAGAGATCCCTGAAGGCAGACAGGAGTGGAGACAAATGTTGGAAATGCCCCTCCTGCCTCTGATGGGTGCCACAAAGCCACAACTTAACAAGCTACTCCTGGCACTGATAATGGTTGTACAGGATAAGGCAGTCCAACACAACTTGCTGGAAATGGTCTCTATCTTCACTGGTCAATGAGCACTTGAACAGTGGTAAGTGTGACTAAGGAACTGAATTTTAAGTTTTAGTTACTTTTAATTAACCTAAATTGAAATAAGCACATGTGGGTAGTGACTTCAATTTTTCAGCACAGGTCCAGGGAAAAGTGTCGGGGCAGGACGGAGTGGGAGAAAGAAGAGCAAAACAAAATGACTTTTGTCTCCACAGTGTTTGCATCACTCTTTTTCATTGGAGGAGACGGACAGAAAGGGACTTTTAACACAGAAGCTGACATAACATATTCAGTTAACATTCATCTTCAAATGATTCTTGGGATGTTTCTTCTCAGGCAATGTCCAAACTAAGATCAGAAGTAGCATCTGCTATTGCTTTTCAAAACATAAGCAGAACTCTTAGTTGGGTGGTCATAAACAAAGTGACAACAGAGCTTAAGAAACTAGATGCATCAGAAAACAGAACCCAACTCCGTAAGTCTTAAAACATTCCCTAAGCCAAACCTCTAACAGCTAGGGCCTTGGGAAGACCTGGGAGCAGGGGTACCATTCCCAGGATCACGACAACTATTTAAGACCACTGCAGCACCAGCTTCCCTGGTGGCTCAGAGGTTAAAGCATCTGCCTGCAGTGCAGGAGACCAGGGTTCGACCCCTGGATCAGGAAAATCCCCTGGAGAAGGAAATGGCAACCCACTCCAGTATTCTTGCCTGGAGAATCCCATGGACGGAGGAGACTGGTAGGCTACAGCCCACTGGGTTGTCAAGAGTCGGACACGACTGAGCAACTTCACTTTCACTTCACTTCATAGTACCACTTGGGTGGACACATTTGCTACCCCTGACATCTGAACTTCAATCCTACCCTTTCGCTTTTGGTCAACGTGTGGAGAGGGAGTTGGAAACTACAGGATATGCCTGTATAATGTATGGGCTTAAGCACCTGACGCCCATACATCTATTTTTATTTACATACTTACAAGGTTAGATCAGTTTGATGTATACATAATTTTGGAATCTGATGAAAGAAAACAAAATCTGAAATTCATAGGGTAACATGAAGATCAAGAGAAGCCCTGTGTACATTAAGTAAGCTTTCTGATCTAGGTTCAAGGCTATGGTGGCTCCCAAATGAACATGCTTGGCATTAAGGGGACCGACACATATGTGTGAATTTATCACAAACCTCTTCTGGATGAGGGTGTGCTCAAAAAGGACTTGAAGCAGACGAGAGGAAACACTATTTTTGCATACCATGGAAATAGAGAATGTGAAATCTGCACACTATGGAAACAGAGACTCCCTAGGAACAATTTTTTTTAAGCATTAAAAAATATTTGAAAGAAATCAGATGAACCAAATCATGGCATCCAAGTTAGCAGTCTCAGGGACCATCTCTATTTCTGCTAAACACACTCCAAAGAGCAAACCAGCCGTGATGATGAAAGTGAAATGGAATACTTCACTTTTTTGGCTCCTGCTAATGAAAAGATAGCTAATGAAATCATGCTTCATTACAAGTAAGCACTGTCATTGTAGAAAAACTTAGAAAATAAGGAAGAGAAGAAAAAAATTGTTCCTTAAATCCTCCTAGAGATAATCATTATTGTATTACTTTATAATCTTTTTTCTATGTACACATATTTTTAATAGCTGAAATCCCACATTTGCACCATTTTGTGTTCCATTTTATTCACTTACATTATACCATAAATCTGTATGTGTTACAACTTTTTATAAACCAAATTTTCAATGACTATTTGAGAATCACTGTCTAAGATTTACAGTATTTTTAGGTAAATTCTATTTTCCAAAGATGGCTGCAGCACTAGCTCCCGTTCCACACGCTCTTCTAGGATCTTTCCTGCTGCTGCTTAGTCACTTCAGTTGTGTCCGACTCTGTGTGACCCCATGGACAGCAGTCTACCAGGCCCCTCTATCCCCGGGATTCTCTAGGCAAGAATACTGGAGTGGGTTGCCATTTCCTTCTCCAGTGTATGCAGACACGCTAAGTCACTTCAGTCATGTCCGACTCTGTGCGACCCCAAGGACAGCAGCCCACCAGGCTCCTCCGTCCACAGGATTCTCCAAGCAAGGATGCTGGAGTGGGTTGCCATTTCCTTTTTCCACTCCCCTATAAAAAAGTGGCATCCACGTCTCCTCTCCTTGAGCCTGAGTGGGTCTTTGTGACTTCTTTTGACAGAATGGGGCAGAAGTGACACTACATGACCCCCAAGGCAGGTTGTACAAGCACCATGCACTTCTGTGTCATGTGTCAGTCCCTTGCAGACACTCACTCCTGAACTAAGACAGTATTCTGTGAGGAAACCCAAGCAACCCATGGAGCAGTCCACATGGAGAGGAACCAAGGCCCTGGCCAGTGCTGAACCTTTGGCCAACTGTCAGCCCCAACTTGGCAGATGTATGAAAGGGCCATCTTGGAAGTCAACCTTCTAGCCCCGGGACTAATACCCCTGCTGATACTGGGTGGGCCAGAGACAAACTGTTCCCACAAGTCCTGCCCAAACTGCAGATTTGTGCGTAGAATTAATAATTTTAGATGACTGTTGTTTTAGACCACTAAGACTTGGGGACTTATGCAGTCACATATAACTGGAACATCACTATTATTGGAAACAGATTATATTAAACTATTATATAGTTGTTTTCAGAGTTATAAATGACTTTGTAATTAAAATTTTGGACCTAAATCTACTAAAGAAAGGTCTATTAGCAAGGTTAAGATGGATCTTCTTCCTATAATAAGAGCTTGTTCAATTTGCCTTTTTATTTTTTACCCCAGAAGTTAACAAAATTAAAAATACCTTTTTACTCTAAGTGCTAATAAAAACTAATTCTTACATATTGCTTTCTACAGGCTAGTCCTCTTGATCACAAAGTGAAGCTGGGAGGAAGGGAGCCCTGACACACCGCACCTGGCCATCGGGTTGTAGGCCTGTGCCAGGGCCCAGCAGGAGCGCAGGGAGGGTGACGAGGAGTCCTTCAGTAGCTCCAGGCTCAGCCGCCGCAACCATTCCAACCAATCATCTTTGGAAACCCTTCTGGCAGCTCCCCAGGCCTATACACCACAGGCGAGAAAGGAAAACCATGAGCTGTGAGGGCCTATTGCAAGGAGTCCTCGCCTGTCTAATGATTATCCCACTTCTTTGGTTTATACAATTGTACCTCTCACGACAAAGCTCCCTGAGTACAAATACAAAAGAGTAATATTTAATTAAAGTCATAAAACAAAAGCAGCAACCTCTGGAATGTAACACAATATAGAGAACGCCTGTTTTACAACTCATCTGTGCTCAACTCTATCCGCCAAGCACAGAGCTCCACAACCCCAGAGTGGATGGGGATTGTCACACTCAGAATGGCCTCCAGCAGTGCGGGAAGGGCCCAGGGCACCCTGCAGTGGGACTTTGGCTCATCTGACAGGGCAGTCACACAGGGAGGGGGAAATGCTCAGATCTGCACCATCATCAATAGTGTGACAAAGCCCAGAGGACACAGCACTATGTTGGAATGAGACAAAAGGAGCTGAACAGATAGAACTTTTACTTTGCAGTTAATCCCCTTCAATTTTCCTCAAAACTCTGAGCTCTCCTGGCACCAAGAGTTACTAGCAGGGGTAGCTTAGGGAGGTGGATGGAAAGACTCAGGCCCTGGGGCTGGGTAATAGAGGGTACTGGCCAGCAGCCACATCTGTGGAGCTTGGCAACTTGAGTTCAAATTCCATTTATGTAACGTATTGGGTGCCTGGTCTTGGGCAAGTTACTTAACTTTTCTGTGCCTCAGTTTCCTCCTCTGTAAAGTGTGGATAACATTCCCCACCTCAGAGGGTGTTTTAAGGATTAACTAAGTTAATATGTGTAACAGACTAGCACAGTGCTCAGCACAAGTTAGTGCTCTCTGTGTGAGTGTCTGCTACTCTGAAGTTAGAAACTCCTGGCTGGAACCCTGGCCCTGCCACTCAGCTGCTGAAGAAACTCTGGGCAAACTACTGGTAGGCGGCATCTGAGTCTTAAGTCTTCCTCATCCAGGAAAAATGCATCTAAAGGGTCTAGCTGGAATAACGAGCAAAACATTGTTGCTCTTACTATCAAAATGACTTCTCTCTGAATTGGCCTAGCCCCAACTACTAAATCTTTAACTTCTAAAACATATTCTCAAAAAAGATTTTTCTGGCAGAACAGACAGGTTGATCTTCCCTTAACTAAGGGAGGATCAGATAAGTTAGAGGAGAAGTTCTCAAGGGAAGTCGTCCAGGGAGTGAAGGAGACCTGTGTGTGCTACATAACCTGACCACCACTGATCCAACCCATCACCTCCCTGGGATGAAACAGAAGTCTGCTGTAGCTTTTGACGACTTACCAATAAGCGACAGTACATAAACTATTACTGTACGTCAAAAACTGAAGTAGAAATACTACAAAAGACGGCTTAAAAAATTTTGTGGATTCTCACTGACACAATGAGAATTCCTGAACTAGAAAGAAGAATGACACTAGACACCAAAGACTTTTAGACCTTATTCTGTGGAATGAACTGGGAACATCAAGTCCTTTTCAATCCACAGATTGCTGGTTTCCACCCTAAACAGCGAGTCTCTGCATAGCAGCACTATATTACAAGGTATTTAAAGTCAGTCATATACAAAGAAGTAGCACTAACGTCTTTCGCCCTCTAAAGATGTGAGGCTGAGTTTGGGTGAGGTGAAGACAATCAGCACAGTGGTTGAGACTGGTCTCTAGAGTCATACCTGGCTTGTGTCCTTGGCTTCACCATCTACTGGCTGACATTGGATGAATTTCTTAACCTTTCAGTGTCTCAATGTCCACATCATAAAAGAGGGATGGTAATGGTAGCACAATAAGGATCACAATAAACTGTGGAAAATTCTTCAAGAGATGCAAACACTAGACCACCTGACCTGCCTCTTGAGAAATCTGTATGCAGGTCAGGAAGCAACAGTTAGAACTGGACATGGAACAACAGACTGGTTCCAAATAGGAAAAGGAGTACATCAAGGCTGTATATTGTCACCCTGCTTATTTAACTTCTATGCAGAGTACATCATGAGAAACGCTGGGCTGGAAGAAGCATAAGCTGGAATCAAGATTGCCAGGAAAAATACCAACAACCTCAGATATGCAGATGACACCACCCTTAGGGCAGAAAGTGAAGGGGAACTAAAAAGCCTCTTGATGAAAGTGAAAGAGGAGTGAAGAAGTTGGCTTAAAGCTCAACATTCAGAAAACGAAGATCATGGTATCTGGTCCCATCACTTCATGGGAAATAGATGGGGAAACAGTGTCAGACTTTATTTTCTGGGGCTCCAAAATCACTGCAGATAGTGACTGCAGCCATGAAATTAAAAGACGCTTACTCCTTGGAAGAAAAGTTATGACCAACCTAGATAGCATATTCAAAAGCAGAGGCATTACTTTGCCAACAAAGGTCCGTCTAGTCAAGGCTATGGTTTTTCCTGTGGTCATGTATGGATATGAGAGTTGGACTGTGAAGAAAGTTGAGTGCTGAAGAACTGATGCTTTTGAACTGTGGTGCTGGAGAAGACTCTTGAGAGTCCCTTGGACTGCAAGGAGATCCAACCAGTCCATTCTAAAGGAGATCAGCCCTGGGATTTCTTTGGAAGGAATGATGCTAAAGCTGAAACTTCAGTACTTTGGCTACCTCGTGCGAAGAGTTGACTCACTGGAAAAAACTCTGATGCTGGGAGGGATTAGGAGCAGGAGGAAACGGGGACGACAGAGGATGAGATGGCTGGATGGCATCACCGACTCAATGGACATGAGTTTGAGTGAACTCCAGGAGTTGGTGATGGAAAGGGAGGCCTGGCATGCTGCAATTCATGGGGTCGCAAAGAGTCGGACACGACTGAGTGACTGAACTGAACTGAATGGTAGCACCGAACTCACACAGTTACTGTGAAGATTAAATGAATCAATACATATAAAGTGCTCACAACAGTGCCTGACACATGGGAAGTGCTCAACAAATGTAGATGGTGGTTACTGCGATCATCAACATTAGTACCATTTGATAAATGGTAGCAAATAGCTCTCCAAAAAATTTTGGCTTAGTGAACAACTACACAATCTATCAAACAGGATATGTGCTTCACAACGGCCTTTCCCCACTGCTTTGTAATTTAAAACATAATCAAGTCTCAATTCTCTGGGTTTTACAGCAACTGTTCAAACTCCAGTCACTTTCCTCTCATTACCCACCTTCTGCTGACTGCCTTATCTGGTAACACTGGTGCACGCTGATTGAACGCCAGCTCATTCATTTAGAAGGTAAGCCCGAATCAACTACCATAAGACAGGAAAGCAGCTGAGAATCTTGGAGGCATGCTGGAGGTATATATAAACGGTTTTTATATTTTCTGTACTATGTAAATCCTCTATTAGCATAGCCAATAGAAGGGTGACTGAGGTGGCAAATTATTACTTTGAAGGCTGGTTAAAACTGACAAATATACCAATCCCTAGTTGTCATCACATGAATACACAGAAGCACAATTTACTTTTAGATGAAATGAATCTGAGCATTAGGTGTGGAGAACGTTGGTTAGGGTTTTTGAACTTGATCTGTTCTTTCAGGTGAGACAAACTAAGATGCCTTCTTTTTCTCAAATCCTGGGTAAAAAGCAAAACTTCCTGGAAGCAAACTAGACCACTGGGGAATTTCCTAAAGTAAAGAAAACAAAGCCCTAAAGCAGGGCGGACAGCTGCCTGGCTGGAAGGAAATTCTGCACCAAGGCAGGCTGAAAATATCTGGGTGGAAACATACATCTGGCCTCCTTGTCCAGCCCCTCCCTCAAGGGTGAGGTGTTAGCATGGTGGCCTCAGCAAACACTTGGGAATACCAGGTGTCAACCTTTCTCCTCCTGAGGTCTGAGACTAGCAATTACAAAACACACACAGGAGAGCAACATCATTCCTGACCCAGGGGTATTTTACCACTTTCATCTTAAATCATCAAACTTTTCTCAGTAGTGGTTACTTTGCAGTTGCCTATGGGTAAAGGCTGATGTCAGGAGTAAAGGCCAGTGTTCCAAAGCTGTGTGTGAGCACATGCACACAGGTCTGTGTGCAAACCTTTATGGGCTTGGCCAAGAGACCAAGTCAGCTGGGACCAGCCCTGCCTAGTTTTTACCTCTATCTGCTGCTGCACAGAAGTGCAGCTGCCTTGGGTCAACTGGTAATAAAGGAAAGAAAACTACGTTGAAATCCAAACTGGGAGCTGCTTTCAGTCACCAGAAGTACTAAAGACTGATTCAAAACGTGCAAAATAAGCAACCTGATAAATTTATTTAAAAGTCAGTGAAGTATATGATTACTTTGTTTCGATCCATCAGAGATGCTTTGAAACTGCCTATATGTAAGTGGATCGCTGGTGGCATACGTGATGAGAAGCTGGTTTTATCCCAGGTTTTGGTCAGCACAGAGAATCCAGTACTGACCTGCAGAGATCTAAATCCTTGCTTCTCAAAAGTGTGGCCCCATGGACCACTAGTATCAGCCATTACCTGGGAGCTTATTAGAAATAGAGACTATCAAGGCCTGAGCTTGAGCCTGAATCAGAACAAGCATTTTAACAAGGTCCCCAGTGTATGGTTAAGCCCAAAGAGTCTGAGAAGTTTGTGAAGGACTGCTTTCAAGAGCCTGCATCAGTCTCAGCGCTAACTACAAGGCTGACTGGTTGTTTTCCATTCACGTAAAAAATGAGAATGCAAACTGCAACAAGTTCCACTGGGCTTCCCTGGTGGCTCCGTGGTAAAGAAGTCACCTGCCAATGCAGGAGACACAGGTTTGATCCCTGATCCAAGAAGATCCCACATGCCACGGAGCAACTAAGCCCATGCGCCACAACTACTAAGCCTATGCTTCAGGGCCCAAGAGCCGCCACTACTGAGCTCACATGTCCTGCAGCCCGTGCTCCACAACAGGAGAAGCTACTGCAATGAGAAGACTATGACCCACAACTAGAGAGTTGCACCTAGAGAAAAGCATGCACAGCAACAAAGACCCACACAGCCAAAAATAAAATAATTAAATAAAAGTATTAAAAAAATAAGTTCTGCTGCCAAAGCTCCAAGGGAACATAAAAGGACACCTTGTTCTTTACTTTCCTTGTATTAAAAAACTGTATAATTCAGACACTTGGAGAAAGACAAAGTGACCTAAGTTCATGGCATCTAGATTTTCAGGAAAATGCTTGGATTTTGGTTATTTTAGACAGAAGATAGCAAGAGTTGAAAGTTTCGAACAAGCGACAAGAGCAGGGCTCTCCCTTCCAAGCCCCCCAGAACACAGCGGGCTTGCCTTTTGGAGGTTGATGGTGCTGACGTGCAGCTTCTTCATGGGCCCCGTTTCCACTGGTCCACTGGCTAAGGCATCACCTTGGCCGCTCCTCAGCATTCGATGCTGGTAAACCAGAGGGTCCTCCTCCTCGTCAGCTAGGGTATACCCCTGCAACCAGAGTTTACGGAACACCTGCGACTCCGCAAGCTGCTCCAGGTTAGGAAACACCCTTAAACCTCAGGCGGGTCCCACCTTTCAGAAGAGTCAGGATTTAGGTATGATTCCCGGTACAGACAAAATGAATCATGAGAGGGCTGTATTCTGCATTGAGACCAGTCTGCGTTGGTCAGTCATGGTTGCTGATAAGCACTGACTTAAGAGTATGAGCATGCAACTGGCACATAGCAATAAATGTGATGAAGAGCTGGGGCAGCAAAAAGCTGCTTGCTGCCTGTTTTTGTCAGGCCTAAGGGCCAAGGCTGGTTTCTACATTTTTTTAAATGATTGAAAAAAATAATTGAAAGAAGATTGATATTCTGCAACACATGAAAATTATCAGAGAATCATATTTTGGTGTCCATAAATAGTTTTACTGGAATGCAACCTGGCTCATGTGCTTATGGATGCCTATGGCTGCTTCCAGGTGGCAGTGGCAGAGCTGAGTAGTTTCATCAGAGACCATCGAGCCTGCAAAACTGAAAAATTGCATTATCTTGACAGAAGTTTGCCAATCCCTAGTTCAGAGCTAAAGGGCTTCCTTAGTGGCTCAGTGGTAAAGAATATGCCTGCAATGCAGGAGCCTCAGGAGACTTGGGTTTGATCCCTGGGTAGGGAAGATCCCCTGGAGGAGGGCATGGTAATCCCCTCTAGTGCTCTTGCCTGGAGAATCCCATGGACAGAGGCGCCTGGTGGGCTAAAGTCCATAGGGGCGCAAAGAGTCAGACACGACTGAACAGACTTGGCTCAGCACAGCACAGGACAGCACAGTTCAGAGCTAAAAAGCTACATATACTCCCACCGCTAAGAACACCAGTTAAGAAAGATGACGAGGGGACTTGAGAGCAGAAACGAAGCACAGCTCACCTTGACTATCCTGCAGATGAGGACGTCGTAGCGCTGATGGTTGATTCGGTGTCTCACCAGAACTTTGTTCACCATTGGAATGAAAATTTGGTACTGCAAGAGGAGAGTAAACAAATCAGAAACCATTACTTTGGAGAGTAGGAAAGAGAGAAAAGATTATTAGCACTGCCTTATTACAGCTATTACTTCGGGGTTTGGGACTAGCTCTGTGGTTGCAGGAGAATCACTTTCTGGCCCCTAGGCTATGATCCTCACACCCACCGCCTTCCATCTGGGTCACTGCAACTGGTTTTTACTGTAATGGTCTCTCTGCTTCCACTCTTGGCCCAGTCTGTTCTTCCACACAGCGCTAAGAGCCATCATTTAAAAATGTTAGGTCAGATCACAGTATTCCTGTGCTCAATCTCTCCAAAGACTTTCAGTGCTGCTCAGAGTAAAAGTCAAAGTACTTACAATGAAACAGCGATGTGCAAATTCTCGTGGGCATCCGAATCACCTGGAAGGCATATGAAACCAGAGACTGCTGCGTTTACAATCAGAGCTCTGGCTCAGCAGGTCCTGGGGGACCTGCAGTTCTAATGGCACCCAGCTATGTAGATACTGGTGCTACCTGTCAGGGAATCACATTCTGAGAACTAGTGGTCACAATATGTAGCTTCCAGTGGGCCTATCGCCAGCCCAGCCCTCACAAGGTTCTCTATGATCTTTTCAAGCCCTCTCCCCTGCTCAAGTCATTACTCTGTTGTCCCCTCTCTTCAGGTTCTGCCTTCTGGAACCTGTGCCTTTGCTCTTCCTTGTGCCTGCAGCCAGCTCCCTGGGCCTGGGCCTTTCCGTTACTTAGGTCTCTGCTGAAATGTCACCTTTTCAGAGTGGTCTTCCTCACCTCCCCTAAAGAAACAGCGTCTCTCCCCATCCGTCACCCTCATGAGATAAATGATGTCTCAGAGCTTTGCTTCACTGGAACGTGAGCTCTGTGGGAACAAGGACATCATTCTGTTCACTGCATTGTCCCCAGAACAGCACTCAGCCCACAGAGGTGGCTCAATAAACACTTGCTAAAGAAGGGAAAAAGGGCGTAAATGATTCCCCTCTCTCTGACAGTGGTTGAGGCCTACGGACTGACAAGCGGAGGAGTTCACTAAGTCAGAAGAGCACGTGTGTTGAGGACTCCCGCCTCACCTTCTTTCCCAGCTGAAAGACGAGTGAAGACAATGTGTCCATTGCTGTGGAACGGAGTTCTGGGCTCTGGTCCAGTGTGCGTACAATCGGATGAATGATCCGAGAGGCATAGTCCGTGAAATCCAGAGACTCCGTCAGACGGTCCACGGTCTCTAGCGCGGCCCTACAACAACCGCTGAGATACAGTAACTACTGACACATAGCCCAGAGTAACAGAAACAACTGAGGGCTACCTTAACAATCGGCACCTATTGGGAAGGAATGGCTTCTGACGTTATTTTGGGTGCACAGAGCACACACCGCAGTGGGTTGGGGACAGTTAAGATTTCCAGAAGTCTGGTACACTTCTGGACTAACCTAATGGGAGTACATTTCTGGACCAACCTAAAATGACAAAAAAAAAAAAAAAAGAAGAAATATGGCCCAGGGACTTAGGAAAAGGACATTTTCAATAAGACATTTTAATGGTTAACTAGATTGATGACTGTTAGTCCTGGAGGGCAAGTGCTCACTTTCGAGAAGGCAATGGGGCTTCGGGGGCATCAAATAACTTCACGATCGGGGGCAGCAACAAATGCAGATAGTCGTCCAGGTTGGCACCGAACAGCTGGATTGCAGCCAGCAACTGCAAAGAGGAGCAGAGGCAAGGCGATGGACAAGTACAGTCAGGGACCAAGTCCCTAAGTCCACACAGGGTGGCAGTGGTAGGATAATTTCAAATTTGGGGGGTACTCTGAACAGACTTTAATAAGTGACTTGGAATTACATTCTCTTGGTAGCACAGTCTCCTCTCATATTGTTTTGCTTATATGCTACTTTTCTTTCTCTGCGCTTACTTCAGCTGTAAAGAATCAGTGGCTGGGTAATAGAGAAAACTGCTCTGCCATAAACATTTGCCAAGATTATTCCATTAAAGGAGACAAAACATAAAGATAATCAAGAGAGGGTCAGAAACACTGTATAAGCTGCACACTGCACACTTCAGATACTAGAGTATTCCCTAGATTCAATCTTTTAGGCTGGGCACCACCCTGTCACTCAGAACAGGGTCTCGTCTCTTAGATGACCAACTGGGGACTCTGAGAGACTCTGGAAACCTCTCTAGAGGATGCCCCGGGATACTTACCTTGATGGAGACGATGCGGCCTGAGCTATTGTCATGCATGAAGACACGAAGCATGTGTGGAATCAGCTGGGGCAGGTAGAGCTTAAATTCACCCCCGAGGGCTACCACAATCTGCTCAATGAGGAGAATGATTGTGCTCTGGATGGAGGTGTTCATGACCCAGAATTCCTAGGAAGGGGGAAGACAGAGGAGCAAAGTCAGGGGCCCTTCTGTTGACATAGGAACCAAGGAACTAAGATAGCTAAAAAGAAGCAGAAAGGCAGTGAGCATGGTCTGCCCCATGGAACCCTTCCCCGTCCTCCGCTCCCCAGGTCCTCCTATACCCCACATCACAGTGAACAGCTAAGCTGCATCTCCCTGAAAGCACCAGACTACTTTCATCCTCCGTGCTTTGCTCATGGTGCTCTCTGCTTAGATCCCACCTCTTGTTCAGCTAAGCCCCACCTCTTTCCAGACCTGGCTCAAGGCTCATTTCTACTCAGAAGCCTTTCCTGTCTCTTTCCATCATCCACTGTGGGTCCCTCTGCTCTCCTCTTTCCAGCACCTGCAACAATTTTTTTTTGCTATCCTCCCTCTATTCAACTGTAGGCTAGTTAAGGGCATGAAACCAGCTGATACATCTGTCTCCCTGAATCCAGCAGACAGCCTGGTATATTCCAGCCACCCAAACCCATTTACAGAATGAATGGACCACCAGCTCTGCAGTGCTCTAGGGGCTCGCTAGTTGTCCAGGGTGGTTCTGCTTTGGGTTCCACCTGGGCTCTGCCAGGGGGCAACTCTACTGTTAACAACATTTCCTGCTCTTTCTAAATATAGACTTCGCTCAACAGCATCTCATACCTGTCCCAAACCATTTTCAGGCCAAGAGAGTGCCACAAAGAGTATTTGTCTACATTCATCCAATTATATCCCACATAAGTTACTAAAATGAAAACCTGGCCAACTGGCTCCAGATCCTGTCTTAGTACTACAAAGCAAACTGGTCCAATCTCTCACTCCAAGGAAAGCTGTCACTTCAAATCAATTCAGAAAGATAGCTGCCTAGTACTTTATTTAAAACCTCTAAAGCAGGAGACTTAACGATGGCAACATGTGCATATTAGTACTCTTGGTTGTTGCTAAGTCATGCCTGACTCTTTTGTGACCCCATGGACTAGAGCCTACCAGGCTCTTCTGTCCGTGGGATTTCCCAGGCAAGAATACTGGAGTGGGCTGCCATTTCCTTCTCCAAGGGATCCTTTTGACCCAGGGATTGAACCCGAGTCTCCTGCTTGGCAGGTGGATTCTTTACCACTGAGCCTGTTGGGCTTCCATTTAAATCAGAGTTGAAGTCAATGACAAAACAAAAAAGAGACAACTCCTTGGATGAAAGGCTTAAAAGAAGTCTAAGTGGCTCAGCGGGCCTGCCAATGAAAGAGATGTGGGTTCAACCACTGGGTCGGGAAGATCCCATGCAGAAGGAAATGGTAACCCACTCCAGTATTCTTGCTTGGGAAATCCCACAGAGGAGCCTGGCGGGCTACAGTCCTTGGGGTCACAAAGTATCTGGCATGACTGAGCACGCACACACTACAACTACTACTCTCCCCTGGAGGACTACCGGGACTCCTCACAAGGGGTTTCCCCTACCTCAAAGAAGCCAGGCAGCCTCCCCAGGGATGGTGGCTGGATCACTGTTCACAAAGCCCAAGCTCTCCCTGGCTGGGGGGAGCTTACTAGAATGCCCTGGATTGAGAGCCAAGGTGAGAGCCCTGCTGCACGTTCTGTGACCTGAAGGGAGTGAGAGCTGGATCTGGCAGGTGTAAGGCTCCCTGCCCCAAACCCCTATGCCTTGGCCGTTAAGCCTTTTTTTGGGAAGTAAGTCACAGATTACTTCAGCTTTGACCCAAGAGCACACTGCTTCCTCCTGTGCCATTCCCCACTCCCCTAATTCCATCCGACAGGCTCTTCAGCCTCCTGCAGCTCTCACTTATTTATACATATGGGAGTTATTTGGTTCTGAGGACTCATTTTGGGGGAAGTTTCATTTTTGAAGCCAGTCATTTTGCTTTTAGTCCTGCTGCCTCCTTCAAGCCAACTACAAAGGGCTCGTGTAGAAGAACAAAAATGCCTGGAAGAAGCGTCTTCCAAATTTTTTAGGACACAGCCATCTCTGCAAAGCAACCTCCCCAGCAGAGACACTGAAATTATAAAGAACAGTAGGAAGCAGCCTCCCCCACTTCAAAACAGAAGATCGATACTACTGTCAATGGGGTGTCCTGTGCACCTGCTTACAGCACATTATAACATCTGGGATACAAGCCCCCTCTCAGTTGTGACTGTAGTCAGAAGGCAGCAGTCAGGCGGTAGAAAGCAGCAGGGGAAAGCATCACCTTCCTCCTCAGAGTCTGACAGGAGTCCACCATATTTAATGGCCCCAGGAAGGCCCAATCCCCAGTCCTCTCTTAAGGCCATGGTTTTATAGGCAGTAAGGAAGAGGGCTTTTGTGGGAAGAGTGAAGCACTGCTGTGATATTAAAGTGAAATTGCTCTGCTGTGTGTAAGGCAAGGAACTCAAGTCTATTTCTGGCAGAACAATTACTTCAGGATTTCTCCTCAGACCTTACACCTTGAACTCTTGTACCTGGGAGCCTGTAGCTATGGCCCCTCCACCCCTTCAGGATCCACTGGGATACCATGCTCCCATTTTCTTCCTCAGGTTGTAACAGCTCTATGACGACCCATAAAAAACATGTCCACGTCATCCAAACCTGCTTCCAGATGCTCCCGGACACAAACCCCAAGGAACAGGCCAAAGCATTCATTTCTACTCACTCTCATGAGCGTGACTATCTCATCCATGTAAGGTCTGATGTGGCTCTTCACAAAGGACACCAACATTCCCAGCTGCTGGAACAAAAACTGAAACAGAGAGGAGGTCAGCAAGTTGGCACCACAAACGATGTGAAACTCCCAGGCCTACCCCGGGTCCACGTGAACCAATAAAGACAACCACGGAACTGGCTTCTAAACCACCCTATCTGCCGAGACTAAGCTTCAAAGAATGAAATTTAAAACCGTCGGCAGGAATGGTGGTGGGAGCTGAAACAACTGTCAGTGGCTTTACTCGCCAGGTGAGCCAGTTTCTGCTCAGCAGGGGCTTTAGGGCTAGACTAGCTGTTCTGAGTTATTTCTGTTACCTACTAGCTTCAAGACCTTCATTTAATTTCTCTGCACTCAGCCTCTTCAGTGGGAAAATGAGAGATAACAGTTCTTATCTCATAGGCCTGGTCTAAGAGTTAAATGTGCTGATACCTGGAGAGCACCAGAACAGGGACACAAATACTGTTAAAAGCCCAGCGAACATCATCTACTGGTGAAGGATTACTAAAAATGTAAAGAAGGACATGAAATTTTTAATTAACTATAAACATATCTTTTATTAATTTAATAATTAACTGTAAATGTATTATTTTGTTTATTTTGTCTTAATTCACTACCACTTACTTTCTAAAATAAATACATCTAACCATTATGGGCATTGTGACTCATTTGTAGTAATTAACTCAATTAATTAGGTCTTAATTAATTAGCTAATTGTGTCTCTAAGACATTGTAAACCAAAACAGCAAGCAAATTGAGGGAGGGATGGGATAAGGAGATTCTATTTAGGCTGGTATCTTGTCACTGTCAAGAGACGCCATTCATGAAATAAAGTTAGGAGTAAGGACAGCTTTGGTAAGAAATCCCAACTCTTTCCAGGTTTAAGATGTCTTCAAGGCATAGTTTTTATTTTGTTTTGATCCTCAGATAGTGCTCCATGTCAATATCAGGTAGCAAACCCATGCCCCCAAGTTTTAACAGCTCTTTGCCTTTGCTGCCCTCCACTAACAAGGATAAATTCATACGTATATATTTCCACCCTTATCCATGTTTAAAAACTTGGGTAAGTTTTAAAAATAAAGTGCTTCAAATAGTGAGTAATGGGCCTACAGAACTCAATACCTAAAGAAGTGAGATTAACAGGCCTCTTCAATTATAGGACTGGGCTCAGAGAGAGTATGGACTAATTCTCCAAGTTCAACGACACCAGTGGATTCTAAGGGGGTTAGAACCTGGTTCCACCTGGGACACAGGCTTAACTCAGTGGAACCATCCCTTCCTAACTCCTGGGCACCTTCTCACAGAACCGCTGCTGACAGTTTCTATGAAATGGCCCCCACAGTACATTACAGAGATCAAGGGACAAGAGGCTCTAAAATACTATGGTTCTTGAGTTAAATTTGTGTGATGCGCAACATAAGAGGAGGTAGAAAGTCTAAGCTGGAGGAAAAGCAGGGCACAGCAGATGGCAGGGAGGTCAGGGGAAACCTTGAGACAAAACCATTCTGATCGCGCTGTCGTTTCCCACAAGGTGTCCAGCAGCAGCCTCCCCAGTGGCTGATTCACAGGATATACACAGGCAGGCACATCAGACCCAGGCAGGGAGCCCAAGCAGTCACCTTATTTCTTCTCTCTTAGATTGTTTCACAAGCTTTTTTCTCTTTTTCCTCCTGAATATTAGTATTTTAAAAGAACACATAGTTTTGTTCCTTAAAATACTTTGCTGGTGGCTCAGATGGTACAGAGTTCACCTGCAGTGCAGGAGACCCAGGTTCGATTCCTGGGTCGGGAAGATCCCCTGGAGAAGGGAATGGCAATCCACTCCAGTATCCTTGCCTAGCGAATATGCGGACAGAGGAGCCTGGTGAGCTGCAGTCCATGGGGTCACAAAGAGTTGGACACGACTGAATGACTACCACTTTCACTTGGAGATGCCCTCCCAGGTCCCCTTGCTATGAAAAGCCTAAAAATAATGCATAAAAGATGACAAACACTGCTGGTAGATTATTTAAACTGAAACCTTTCACATAAAGCTAAACCTTCAAACAGTTACATATTAAGAAAGATGGTAAAGCCCTCCACCCCCCAATCTGTCCACTGGCAAAAGGAGACAAATAATCTGTCAGTCTAGACGTGAGGGTGAGATAGAAGAAAAAGTCTTCCTAAAAGTGTGTAATTTCAGGTCATACTCACACAATGAGTTTAGAGGGTAACTTTTAACTACCTGTGTGGCTTGAGAAACTCTAAGCCAAGAATCTAACTTCAGTTCTCCTGGACCACATGGCAGAAGCAAATGTAAACCCTCGCTGGAGAGATGCAAATTCACAGCATATATTCCAGTATTACTGCTCCAGGGGGAGCCCAGCTGAATATGATGCATGATCCAAAATTGTAAAACATACAAGGACAGACTCACAGGCTTACTGCCAGCATGACTTGGCAACAACAATAAACAACAGAATTAGACCCATCGAAAATCCTATATATACTGGAATTCAGTTCAATTCAGTCACTCGGTTGTGTCTGACTCTTTGCCACCCCATGGACTGCAGCACTCCAGGCTTCTCTGGAATTAGTGGACAGAGAATATAAAACAAACTTGCTTCAAATGCTTAAAGGAACAAGAATGAGAATTTTAAAAAATGAGTCAGGAACACGCCTATAAAAATATTAGGCATGTTTGAAAGAACCCAGGATGACTTTAGAAATTATAAAATGTAGTAGGAACTAAAAACTCAATGACAGATCAAAGACATGGTTAAAGAATCAATAAACAGAAAATGGATGTGAAGACACATTCGGAATGCATCTCTGAGACAGAAAGGTGAACTACACGATAAGAAACTAAGAGATATTAAGGAGAAAGTAAGAAGCCCCACATGTTGAATCAAATTCTGGAAGGAAAAATAGAAGTATGGAATCTTCATATTCAGAGTCCACAAATCCCCAACAAGGTAAAAAAGAGAAATGCAAATGCAGATTTGCAGTCCTGAAACCTCAGGACAACAAAAACAATGAGAAGATCCAAAACAGCCCCAGAGGAAAGGGAGACTAAATACAAAGGAATGATGATTTTTCAAGACCAACAAAAGAAGTCAGAAAACAGTGGGATAACATCTACAGCTGAAGGAGAACTCAGAATCTTATTTTCAGCTAAAAAAAGGTTTTAAAAGAGGGTGAAATAAAGATTTTTTATCAGATAAACAAAACCAGCATTTACTTCAATGGATGTAAGGTATCTGCCTTAGACAGAATGAAAATGACCCTAGGAGGAAGCTCTGAGATGGGAAAAGAAATGAAGTGGCAAATGTGGATAAATATAAACAAATATTGTTTGCATAAAATAATATAATACTGTTTAGTTTGGTGTTAAAAAAAGTGATACTACATAATATAAGAGCAAAGGGAGGTACTTTGAGCAGTCAACCCAAGTTCTGTATATTGTTCAGTGAAAAGGATAGACATAATGATTAATTTTAGACTTTGTTAAATAAGATATGTGAGTCAAAATTTTTTTATGGGTGAAAAAAATAAATTTGGACCCATTTCTCAAGGGACATATACCAAAGAGCTCAAAGATCTAAATGTAAAAAGTGAAGCCATTTAAGTATTGATACAAGAAGATACATTGAAAACAATGTATACACAAAGCTTTTCATTGTGGGATTATTTCAAATACAAAAGACTGGAAAAAATACAAACAGTCATCAGCAGGGACTGGTCAAATAGCTATGGTATGTTCACACAATGAAGTCCCGTGCGTCTCTAAAGGAATGAAGGCGTTTCTCAATACACTGCTATGGTGTGAACTCCAGGATACGCTGTTGTGAAAGTGGGAAAAAAGCAAAGTTCCAAAGGTTTATATTATGTTACCTTCTGAGGAAAGGAGGTAGTGGACAAATATTTTCTCATATTTTCAGTAATAAACAGTGAAAACGTAAAATTTAAAAACTGGAAAAGCTAGTTACCTTAGGGGGAAGCGTAGTAGGAAAAATTATAGCACCCCAAAGATGTCCAAGTCCTAATTCCTAGACCTGTGAATAAACTACTTTACATGACAAGAGGGGCTTTGGAGGATGTGATTAGGGGGTCAGGACCCCAAGATACAGAGATTATCAGGGTGGGCCCAACCTAACTACAAGAGTCCTCAGGCAGAGAGCCTTTAGCAGTTATGTTCAGAGGGAAATATTTGAGGGCAAAAAGAGAGACAAAGAGATACAGTGTTGCTGACTTTGAAGAAGCAAGGAGGCAGCCAAAGAAGGAAGGCAGCCAAAGAAGGAAGGCAGCCTCTACAAGCCAGAAAAGGCAAGGAAAAGGGTTCCCTCTAGAGCCTCCAGGAAGGAACACAGCCATAAGTGCACCCTGATTGCAGTTCAGTATGATCGATGTCAGACTTATGAACTAAAGACCTGTGAGACAATCAATCTGTGTTGTTTCAATATGCTATGTTGGTGGTGACTTGCTACAGCAACTGTGAATGACAGAGGAAAAAAGAAACAAGGTATGAGAAGCTAGTCTTTGCTGAATATATCAATCTCTTGTCTTATAGTTTTGACTTTGCAATTCTGCTAATGTCTTACAAAACTAGAACGAAAGTTGACTTAGAAAAACTCACATGAAATCTCTAAAAATTGAAAGGAAATAGCAATAAATGAATTTAACTATAAACCAAGTTGGTTTCACATCACTCAAAGGATTATTTCAAGTGACTCAACAAAGTATTTTGGTATAAATTCCCAACAGGACACATCTTCAGAACAAAAACAAATTGCAAAAAACCTTGACCTGCACTCAGTAATCATAGTTAATGCTTGGTCATTTACTGTTTATATGTATACAAAATACATACATTCTGCAATATAAAACAAGTAACTTACAGAGATCTCAGAACAAACAAATCAAGATTTTCAGTGTAACAGAAAAGAAATACAAGTATAAAGTCAAAGTAAAAAACAACTCTTTAATCTTAAATTTGAATTTGAAATATCAGTATTAAGGTATGCATTATTTTTCCTTTTTAAAAACTACATATTTCTAGTTCTGTTCACTGAGAAGGCCTAGAAACAATGACACAGCAGCAGCAAAGAGCATCCTAGCATACAAACTGCTGTCTCTATGTTTCATCTCTTACTTGAAGAAACCACAGCTCCTTGCAAGTGGCTATGCCCAGGCTGGAGTGTAAGTCTGAAGTATCTTTTTTTTTTTGCCAGAAAGAAAGTGATCAAAGACTAAGATCACTGGACAGTTTAAAAAGAACACAAAGCCAGGTAGATTGAAATAATTAGATCATGAAAAGAAGACTGTCTTCAATACATAAATCCATGCATTGGCAGTGATATTCCAAAAAATGTCAGGGGGTCAAGGGGCTTGCCTGGGTCACCTTTTGAGAGGTTGTCAGGGACCTGATTCATTACTCTGAAAAAGTGATAAAAGGAAAGAATCCTGCGTCTGTTCCGTCCTTCCTGAATGAACTATCCTTTAAATTGACTAAACTGTTGATGACATAAAGTTTTTTATAGATGATTTCTAACTAATGAACCCAGAAGGAATAACAGGAAATCACCACTTTGCAACTGCTGTTCAAAAACATTTCTAGGAAACAATAATCAATAAACACGAAATGAGATAAAGGCGGATGAAGAATGCACAATCACACCACTTGAATCCTCTGGTGAACCTGCACATCACTAGAAGTGAATCATTTAGAAAACACCTGTTTACTAAATGCCCAAATACGAAGTATATGGTACCACCTATAAAGTATTTCTTGCCGAAAGAATAAAACCTGAAAATAATGAATCCTCTGAATCTAACCGGTCTACAAGAAAAATTAAGACATCTTGACAATACAAGCAGGCAAATCCAGAATGGAAAATTCTATAGGACAAATGACCTGGTTTCTTCCACAAATACATGGAATGAAAAGCAAAAAAGTGACAGGAAAAGGAGAAGATACAGAAAGAGAATTAGATATATCAGCCAAGTGCCATATTATTTGGATTTGGCTTTGAATAAGCCAAATGTGAAAAGAAAATTTTAAGACAAACAAGGATATCTGAAGAAGGACTGGTATTAGATTACATTAAAGAATTGTAGGTGTTGTAATTGTGGTTATACAGAGAGGAGAGAACTGAATGGTGAAATATTATTTTATCTGGAATTTGCTTTAAAAAAATGCAAAATGCCCCAGAAAAAAAGGGTGTGTGAATGTGTGTGTGTGTGTCTAGGGTGGGAGGGGGGAAGGTAATAAGATGAAACCAAATTGATAAGATACTTATAACTGTTGATGAGTATGAGAATTTAATATAAGTTGTCTACTTTTTGTTTATGGTTAAAACATTCCATTACAACATAGAGGGCAAGAGATAAAAAAATGAAAGCTCAATCAAGCCCCAAAAAGAAAAGAAAGAAAATACACAAGATAGGACAAAAATAACGCACTATGTAAGATGGTGGGTATCAACCTAAATTTATCAGCGATCACAATAAATGTAACTGGACTGAATGTACTACTTGAAAGACAAAGATTTTCAAATAGATTAAAAAGTTAATCTAGCCATATTATCATATATATTATTATGAAATACCAACTTGAAGCAAAAAGTCACAAGACAGTCGAAAGTAAAAAGAAAAGACACGCATCTCCAAAAAAAGCTGGTATAACTAAATTAACATTAGGCAAAACAAATCTCAAGGTATTATCAAAGACAAAAAGGGTCTGTAAAATGATAAAAGATTCAGCTCACCAGGAAGATATGATGATTTAAAATGTGTATGCACCTAATAATATAATCCCCAAATTAACTACACTATGAGAAATTTATAAATCTATCCTTGTAAAAGAGAATTTTTATCTCACTTCTCTCAGTACTTGACAGATTAAGCAAACAAATATTAATAATGATATAAAAGATTCAAATACAAGTTTAAATCTAATAACATATGTAAAATCTTGTGCCTAACATTAGCAAATATACCCTATTCCCAAGTGCAGAGGAAATGTTTGAGGAAAACAATCAAGCATTAGATGATTAAGGCAGTTTCAGCACACATCAAAGAATCATAAACCCAAAGCAATTGAGTTAGAAATTGATATCCAAGGAAGAAATTTAAAATCCTACATTTGCAAATTAAAATACCCACTTCTAACCAACTTGATGATAAAAGAAGTCATAACAAAGATTAGAAAATACTTACTTCTGAACAGTACTGAAAATACATTATTTAGCAACAAAAAAGGAATGAACAATCTGAACAACATAGATGGACCTCAAAAGTGAAAGAAGCCAAACACAAAAACACCGTGTATGATTCTAATTCTATGAAATGTTCAGAAAAGGCAAATCTACAGAGACAGAAAGTAGGTAAATGGTTGCCTAGGGTTGAGATAGGAATGGAAAATGACTGCAAATGGTTAGGAGGTTTCTCTCTGGGATTACGAGAATTTTCTAAAATTAGATTGTAGTGATGTTGCAACTCTGTAAATATACTAAAAATCAATGGATTTTACATGTAAGAAGGATATAAGAAGGATAAATTTTTATGGCATGTAAGTTTCACCTCAATGAAGTTTTTGAATGCAGTAGCTACATTTAATTTACAAATTAAAATACCACTTTTAATTTAACTTGGAATTAACAGATTACATTTAGACAAGGAGAAAAATCAACCATCAAGAAGCTAATATCTAATAATTCTTTTTTAAAGCAGAAATAAGAAAATAGGAGGAAAGTAATAGTAAAGAGCAGATTAATGAAATAGAAACAAAGATATAAGAGAGAAGAGAAACATGGGACTTCCCTGATGGTCTAGTGGCTAATACTCCCAACGCAGGGGGCGCAGGTTTGATCCTCGGTCAGGGAACTAGATCCCACATGACACAATTAAGAGTTCCCATGTTGCAACTAGATCCCTCATGCTGAAACTAAGATCCAGGGCAGCCAAAAAATAATACACATAAATTTTAAATTTTTTAAAAAAGAAGAGAAACAAAAGCAAAAATTGGTTCTTTGAAAAAGAAAAATACTATGACAAACCTCTACCAAGAAATTAAAATATAAAATAGTGAACAACTTCATACAATAGATTTTATTATTCAGATAAAACAAATACTGTCTTAGAAAAATGTGACTCAAATTGTCTTAAGAAGAAACAGAAAAGCTAAACAGATATTTGAAACTGTGGTTAAAAAAAAATTATAGGTCAATTCCTCTCAGGAACACAGATGTAAAAATTCTAAATTACATATTAGATAGGAAATCAATGTATTAAAAAATATAACCAAGATGATTTTGACACAAGACATCAAGGGTATTTTAGCATTAAAACACGTATCAGTGTAATTCAACATATTAATATATTGAAAGATAAAAATCAAATGATTATCACAAGATTAAAAAAAAAGCATTTAATAAAGCTAATACCTATTCATGATAGAAACTCTTTAGCAAATAATACCATAGAGGAATATTCATAACCTTTAAAAAGCTACCTATCAAAAATCTACAGCAAACATTATGTTTATTGATGAAATTTTAACTGCAGTCCCATTACATCAGGAACAAGATTAAAGGTTTCCTGTATTACAGTCTACTCAACACTACAGTGAAGGTCCTAAGAATGCAGTAAGGAAAAGTAACAACAGCTTTACAGACTAAAACAAAAAAGGCAAAACTGCTTTTTATTTTCTGTAGACTCTATGATTATCTAGAGTGAAAACCTGGGAAAATATACAGGTAACTTATTAGAATTAGTAAGAAATCAATGAGGTTGATTATGTAAAAATAAACTGCACTTGTACACTCCAGGAGCAAAGTTAAAAAATACATTTCCTAAAAAACACACTCTCTCTTCTGAATGTACATCAAGTTGACCATATGATCAGAGAAGGAAAAATAATTACTTCCAATATTTTTTAAAGGCAGTACTCTGACTGTATACCCTTGTGGAATATATTCGAAGAACAGTAGGAACTGCAAAGCCACTTTGAACTGTATTCAGTAGGTTTGCTGTAGGTAGTGGTACAGGTACGGTAATCACAGAACCACGGTGAGGGCTCTACGGTTTAGAGAAAGAAAAAGACCAAGAGAGGAAGAGGAAGGGAAAGGGGAAAATTATTCTTTACAGAAAAATGCCAGCTATTAGAAGCAGAAGGAATAAAAGAACTAAAGTCATTACTTTACAAACAGCATGATAACTGATTTCAGCAAGGATCCTCAATGGAGGCTAAAATCACTGGGTGAAAGGTAGCTGGGGAAGAGGACAGTCACACAGTCTCCAAGTTATCACCCCATATGCTACTGATGACTGAGGGAAACAGGTAACTTTACATGGAGAGATCTGATAGACACCAACCTTACCACAAGCTCAAACTTAGGACCAACAATAACAGGACAAACCGACATTACCAGATCCAATAAGAAGTATTGTAACTGCACCTCTGGAGTATTCCCACAAGTGTGTGACTTAAATCTAGTCATGAAGAAGAAATCAGAAATCCACTGTGGGATGTTCCATCAGATTACTGGACTGAACACTAGATTACTGAGAATAACAATGCTGTTCCGTCCCACCAGCCACTCATCTTTTAGCCATCCTGAATGGTATGACAGGAAGCTGGGCTGAGCTGATGAATCCTGCACACCTAGGTGTCAGAAGCTCAGGGAAGTAACGGCAAGCAGAGTACATAAGGAAGCCAAGGCACAGATGGACCTTCCACAGAGGCACTGGGCAGGGAGGAGCAAGGGCCAGGGGTTTAGGCACTTACTTCCCGGATGGCCCCGTCACAAACCCGAATGACATTCAGGAATGTGGGCATGACCTGGGGCAGGAACTGCACGCACTTGAGCCCCAGGGACTTGAAGATGAAGGTGATGGCCTGGACGACCATGGTGTGGTGGTGAGAGAGGGACTGGTCTCGGAAGATGCGCATCAGGGCCACCATGGACACGGCCGGGTAGAACTCGTCTAGAGGCAGGTTCCCCATGTTGACCAGCATCTCGCTGGTGCTGTAGTCAGCTAGGACCAAACAGCAACGAGGGTCATGAGCTACACGCGACTCTCACTGTGGACAAACCATGGTTAACAACAAACAAAAACCCTCCAGACACTCATTAGCATTCGCGTCTCTCTCCCTGCCACATTCTAACAGCACTGGGAATACAGGGTATATTAGGAACCAATGAATAGGCTCTCACCATGAAGGACACACAGTTTTTGGCTTGTCTGTTATCTAAACTATGAAAGCCTAAAACAGTACACGATGGGTTTGCTTTAAATTGCTGTGTTTAATTTAGCTTCTTATCATTCCAGTTCACAACTTTGTAGCTGAAACCATCAATAAAAATAATTACTTCCCCAAGTGAAAGTAAGGGGGATTAAATTAGGCAAACATCTGTTCAGCAGTTGCTTGGTCCCCCTGGGGAATTGAGACAAGTTAGCAACAAATGCTACCTGACCTGAACAACAAGGATCTCAAGGACTGGGGGTGGAAGAGGGTATGGAGGGTGGGGGAAGGGGTGTTTAGCAGCACAGTAAGGACACTGAGAAACAGAACATCCAAGAGACTGGATGACATGGTGCTGAGGGTAGAGAACACCTGGAGGACATGGCTCGGGCTCTGCTTGACAGCCGGGGGTCTGACAGGGCACCGTCACAGGCACACTTCTCTAACATACGGAACACACTGGAAGCAGAAGGAGCCCATCCACAGAGTTCAGAAACAAATTAGTTTCTTTACTTATTTATTTATTTTATTTTGCTGAACTGGACGGGGAAGCCACTGCTGAACTTTCCTACTTTCAGATAAGTCTGCCTGATGGAGACAGTGGGTTAAGTCTAGAAAACTTGCCAGCATCCCCAGGCCCTACCCAATCTCTCAGGCTATTTATCTAAAGGCAAAGAACTCCAGGGCCAGACCACTTGATGGAAAAAGAACCGTGGATTTGGGTTGCTACCTGCTTTTCTATGCCCTCTGAGCCTTGCATCAGATTTTCCTATCAATTAAAATTGGGAGAATCAGTTCTACCCTCGTCCTCCTTGGGTGCCACGGGAAGAGAAAACATCAAACAGGCACTAAGAAAGACAGATGAACAAAGGTGATGGGGTAATAATTCACCTCTTTCTCATCGGCACAAAAAGTGAGCACAGACATAGTCTGTTAACCCTTAACAAAAAACGTAGGCAAACAGGGAGACTCTAGACACAGCGCCCTTCCTATGATTCAAGAGGAAACTACTGACGTTCCATTCAAAAGTCACCAAGTGAACCAGTGAGGGATCATTTCATAGTTATCCAGCACCAGGCTCTTTCTAAACACGGCCAGTGAGGGCTTTGTGAGGCAAGCACTTGGCAAGCCACTCACGGGTCCCCTCAACTTACAAGAATCTTGACTTGACTTGGACTCTGACAGGCTGACGGCAGAAGCATCCCGGGACTGGTCAATCATGCCAATGTTCACTTTGTGCTTGTAGGGATCCAGTGCCCCTAGAAGCCCCAACACACGGATAGCCTGCGTGGGAAAGGGGCGGGAGAAAAGGAAAACATTCATCACAGCACCTGACTACAACAAAACAGCGCTCACGGACACTCCTCTCCCATTCCCAGCTACAGGGACAAAACGGAAAGGGACAGGAAGTCTCATCAACACCGCTGGAGCATGTTAATGCCGCAAACATCTCCCGCTCTCTCCATTCTCCCAGCAAGTCTGTAAAGACTAAGTCTGACAAGCTTCCTACCTCCCGCCGTGTACCCTGGTTCTGCTCAGTCTTCAGAAAGTTCAGCAGCACCTCCAGCAACGTGGGGTACTTCCTGTAGGGCTCGACCACGTAGCCGGTGCTGGCCACCAACTGCCCCAGGGTCCACAGAGCCACCTGGACAGGAAAAAGGTCACATGACTCATACAGCCAGTAAGAGAGAAAAGAAAACATACTTCGTATTCTTTGTTAAATGGTTGTAACAAAGAGTTAAAGGCTATTACAAGAAAAGAATTTCCAGTGAAGACATTAAACATAAACACAAATCCCGAGAGCTGGGACATTAAAAACAAGGCTACAAACCAATACAACCGTTACTGGATCAAAGCTAAAGAGCAGTCCTGCCTTTCTCAAAGGAAGTACATAGTTCTTCTCACCATGGATAATTGATAGGAGAAGTCTGACCCAAAAGGAAATTAAGGTTGGTCTTACTTTTAGTCTAGGCACCTAATGATCTCAATGACCAAAGAGAAACTAGGTCTGGGGAGGGTGGGCTGGAGCTCTGTTGGCCTCTACAGCCAGAGGCCAAGGCACTCTTTTTCTTTTTAGGGGGCCGGAGCTCTGATGGATGATCTGTAATTTTTTTTTTGTCTAGAGGAAACGGAACCGGTCAGCTCTAACACTGACAGCAACTCTGGGTCAGGATGACAGCTAATTCGGTTCCAAGTTTTTCTTCTTTTTACTAAGTCAACAAATGTTTCTGAGTACCCACTATGTGCTAGCCATTGTTTGGGGACACTAAGGTGACAGAGGTCCCTGGCCTCATGGGCCTGTCCTGTTCAAAGAGGAAGTAGTGTTACTCACCTGCCTTTTGGCCAACAGAGAGGAGTCTTGGAGCATGTCCATGATGATAATAAAAAGTTCATCAACCCATTTCCTCATTTCGAGGCCACTAACCTACACAATGAAAAAGGAGGTGGCAGACAGCATTAGAAATGATGGCATTAAGAAGTATTTTGACCTCATCAGAGGTATAATCACATTCTTCCCATCCTACGGAAAAAAACAGTTGTCACCTTACCTGAGCCAACTCTCCTATTGTAGCCAAGACATTATTGATCACACCTGGGTTTGGATCAGGGTCTGGATCTTTCAGTTTCAAAATTAAAGCCTATGGAAGAAGGTACAAGAAAATGAATGCTGGTGAGAGCTGACTAGGAAACTTCTTTTCACATAAGTAAAGTTCACCCCAGAGCCCATCTCAGACACAGATAAATTACTTCTCCAGCTTTATGAATCCAGGGTTCCTCTGGAATGTAAATTCTCCTTTCTCCATACTGTACACAAGTCTGACGTAGGCAGGAGCTAGGAAGTGCCATGATTTACAAATGTTTCCCATGCCTTTTCTAAACTGCATCTGTGTGACCATGTACCCAGATTCACATAGGTTGTGACACACTTCACATGACTCAACATATTCAGATTTGAAGGTTGTCTCAGATAAATATATATTTTCACCTGTGTCCTGCGGCATATAGGATCTTAGTTCCCTGGCCAGGGCTTGAACCTGTACCTCCTGGATTGGGAGTGCAGAGTCTTAGCCACTGGACCACCAGGGAAGTCCCACTGCCTCAGATTTTAAAGCTCACTTATTTCTTCACTTTGGGGGAGCTACTTTATGCTGCTATTTTCTCCTCTCCAAGCACATTTGATAATTGATGATGTGCTTAAAACACTACATCAGGAGGGGAGCGCTTTCCTGCAACTGGTGCAATTCTTGGTATTCTTGAGCTGCAGGTGCTTGATGGGGCTCTTGTCCCTAAGTGTGGGACCAAAGAAATGATCTACTTTGTTCAGTGTACCAGTGAACAATGAAACACTCCCTCTGTCCCAAGATGGCCTGGAGAGAGAGTACCTGTCTCTGTGGCAGATTACCTTCAGAATAGGCTCCATGTAGGGGCGGATGAGTCGTGGGGCGTTGGAGACCAGGTGACCCAGCATTCGGGCACTCTGCTCCTTGATTCTTCCAATGCCGCTGTGCTCCAGCTCTGTCAGAATCTGTAGGTAAGAAAGGCTCTCTATGGCAGAGGAAACTCAACAGGTGCTGTGTGTCTGAAGGGAGAATGAGGTGGGGACTAGAGGAAGGAACCAGAACTGGTGATACGCCACAAACAAGGCCATCTCTGCCGCGCACACAACAGTCCTGGAGACAGCAGGGACAAGAGGAAAAACTGCCTGAAACCAGCCCTTTCTCCGTCTGTCCTAGTGCTCCACGGGCCCTTGGTCCTCTGTGAAACGCAGCATTTAACAGTGCAGGCAGCCATAGGAGACTGAGAAAACACAGGGCTCACTGTCAACAGAGTTTTGCAAAAATAAAGACTGATGGAAGGGCTCTTCGCAAAAAAAATCTTTGCAGATTTTTTGGAATCTTTGCAGATTACAGTCAGCAAATTACTCAGAGTAGCTATAAATAATAAGAATGGAACCAAAGACAGATGATGTTGAAAGAAATACCGAAACTCAGCAGTGGTTCCGGGTACCTCTAGATAAGCCTAAACAGGGATCATACCAACAGGATCCCCTTGAATCTTAATGAACAGAGATAACATGTGTGATCTAACCAACCTGCTGAAAACACCAGCAAATCAGCATGTTTTGCTCCTGGGTACACAGACACAAACAACTTAATATAGACAAACTTCTGGAGAGCTGAAGTTGCCAGAAGGAAACCTCTGCACAGTGGGAAAAGTGAGAAACAAAGCTCATGTTAACTCAGCTTCCCAGAGGAGGAGTCCCCAAATTAATGTTTTGTCTTAGATTATTGCTTTAATAATCCCAATTTCCTGGATGCCCCTAGCCTGTTGTCAGTAGGTCACAACAGACAGCAGTGAGAAGGGATGGAGAGGGATACTAAGAACAGACCTGTAACTGCAAGAGATGACTGTCTGGGAGGAAACGGCTCCAGGGAGGAATGCACAATTCTCTGGGACAGCTGGTGCCAAATCAGAGAGTCCTCAATTTACTTGAGAGCCAAAGAGCATTGCTGAGCAAGGGCAGTGGGTAATAACAATACCCAGTGCCCTCCCTGATGATCAAGACACCAAGAAGAGACCACAGCACACTTGGGTACGGTCCCTTACCAAGGCATGAAAATGTGTAATTCAGCATGGGGAAACTTGTATCAAAGTTTAAAACCAAGAAAAATTATTTAAAATTTTTCCCAAGCAGCCCTTGTTTTATTCATTCCTTTTGCTAATAAAGCGCTTCCAGATTTGAGCTCTCTGATAAAACAGAAAAAATAAAATGAAATAAAATTTTGGTGTTTCAAGGGCTGAGTTTAGTACAGAGTAAATTCATTTAATGATGCTTCACATTTTCCAGTATCAGAAAAATGAGAAGGCCTGACAGCTTACTGTGAGCTTCTCGACGACAGAGGCTACCCCTGGCTGCTTCACTGACGTGCTTCCAGCACCCAGCAGTACTTGGAACATAGCAGGTGCTCAAAACATCTGTTGTCTGAATAAACATACTGATATTCTCATTAGGAATTATATCCTTATCAAGCTTACTTAGTACAGTTTGAGCTGGCAGGCTCAACAATGATTTCTTTTCCTTCCCCAAACTTTACTTATTTCAAGAAGACTTAAAATGATAGGCACCCCTAACACAGGCCAGCAGTTAAGAAATAAACCATTAACCTAAAAGCATACGTGACCATATACGTATAATATTTATTTGTTCACTGATGACTTTATTCACTGTCACTTTAATTACGATAAATTGTGAATAAATGATATTTCTTTAGGGTAAAAGTTACATATATTTATAATTTTCTATGTTTAAGTGCTTTATTTGTTAGAAGCGTTTATTTACTTCAAAAGAAACCATGGGGAGGGTCACGAAGTTGAGGGTGAGGTAGGGACAGGATGGAGTGAAGGGACGGGAAATGACCAAGTAAGCCACGCCGAGACCCAGAGAGGTGGGTGGAAGTAACGCAAGGCAGGCAGGACTGGACCCCAAGCATTGCTCACCAGGTGGCCAGAGAACTTACTTGGGTAGATGAAGACAAAAACCAGGGGACAGGTTTCAGGAGCCCAAGCAGCAAGGTCAACTTGAGGCTCTAGTCCAATCAGCTGAGCTTGGCCTCTGGCATTATTGAGCAAAGACAGCCAGGGAGCCAGGGACCACAGAGCAGGGCAGTGATAATGAGAAACAGAGCTGGGGCCTCTCTTGTGCTTGGCCCCTGTGGATGGCCTGGCATCAGTGGGAGAATTACGAGGGGAAGGATAGGGAGGCACTGTGCTGACTGACACCCTCTGCAGCAGATGCAGAAAAGAGGAGCCAGAAGTGGATTTGCTGGTGACTTGCCAGGAAAAAGGAAGAGCTGCATGAGAGGTCACCCTGGGCCTAGGAGGCCTCCTGGAGTCACACTGACAAGAGGCCTGTGAGGTGATAAGCACGTGAACTACAATTACCAAGCCGGGAAAACATGTGGACTCTTGGCACCAAATGTGGGTTCTACCAGGAGTCTCAACCCTTCTCCCCCTTCCTCCTCTCTTTCCCCAAACAGTGCTCACAGGAGTGTGCCCTCCCCACCACCCCGAGGGGTGGCCATCACACCCTCACCTGGATGAGCATCTTGCGCAGGAAGGGCATGACAAAGGCTGGGTTCATGCTGCTGAGCCGGCCCACAGTGCAGATGGCCAGCTCCCGGATCTCAAACACCTGGTCATTCAGAGCCACGAACAGGGCCTGCAGGTTCTCTGCCTGGGCCAGGTGTGCGTCAAAGCGCTCGTCCAGGGACGCCAAGACACAGTAGCGGATGTCGGGGTCTGCAAGAGCAAGTGAGCCTTTCAGTGCTTCTACTCCTTCATCCCTCCAGTCCTTTCCCACGTCTGCCTCCACTGCCATCATCCTAGAGAGGGGACTCCAGACACCCTCATCCCACCGAACTTGTCATTTTCTCTACTGACAGGACAAAGATGACAGAACTTAAGGCTGATTATCTTACACAATAGGCTGGCGTGGCCAAACCTAATGCCTTGCCAGAAAAGGAGCTGGACATCAGCTTGTTGAGGCTGCAGGATTCCAGAAGGGCCACGCAAGGAAACTGGCTACTTCTAACTGCACCTGGCACCTACACTTCCCTAGACTGCCTGCATCTCAAACTTTACCAGGATCAGTTATCCCAACCACAAGCAGTTTGCTGAGCACATCTGCCACCACTTGCACTGCAGTCTGGCTGACCACATGAGCGTGGCCACTGATGAGGTGGACAGAGGGCGTGAGCAGGCGGGAGCAGGTACGGGCGGCCTCCATACGGATCTCCTTGTGCTCGCTGTTCAGGAAGTGATCCGCACAGTGGCGGACAAACTGGGTCAGAGAGTGGCCTGGATACAAGGGCAGAGAGAAGACAGAATTAACACCGCTGCTTTGGACAGCAGCTCTGAGACTCACTGGCTGCGATTTCCACTTAGTGTCTACTAATTTAATTTTCAACAAGATACTGATCAGCAAGATACTGACCCAGAACTCTTCTCTCAAATTTAAAAGGTAACAAATGGGATTCTAATGGGCAGAAAGGCAGATGGAGAAGGAAGTGGGAGACGTACAAAAGACAGTTCCTCCCTACTTCCATCCTAATCTTTTATTTCCTTTGAAAAATGAATTATTTTGTTTTATTCTGACACTGTTTTACATATTCCCAGAGAGAAAAACCATTTTTGATCAAATTTACCTTGTCTATTTCAGTTTCCAGATTCAAATACCAAAAAGAGAGTTTGATGTAGGCTGAGTTTAACTATAACTCCTTGCTATTCATTAGAAATAAATTATCTTGAGTGTTAATCAGTGTAACTGGAGGAACTGACACAGGAAATCATGGACGCCGTAAGTACTCAGATAGCACATCTAGACTTCTTATACTTGCTGTTTCTCTGTAGTCTTGACCAGTACTACCTACATGATCTTAAATTTCATCTACGTGTGCATTTTTCTCTCCTGAAATATATCTCCCTAGGGCGTTAATGTGGGTTTTTCTGTAGCTTGGAATTCCAAACTGAACTGCACAGTACAGTACTCTTGGAAATCATACAGCCATAGTAACGAAAACACCCCAAGCCCTGCTTATACATTTTAAAGCATTAAACACCATCTCAGCTACAGGGAGGTTAAGAAGGTGCAGAGTCCACCTCTGCAGCATTAGTTCTTTGGATTAATGCATACTATTCTTCAAAATATCTGTACCCCCTACCCACTTTTCCTGTCTTTGTATGAGACAAAGAAACAAAGATAGGAATTAACAATATATGGAAAGAATACAGGAAGGATGAGCTGCTGCAGAATCAGCCACCCTGTCTCCAGGACCCAAGCAAGAGCCAGGGATTCTAGGCACCCTCAGTCTCTTCTCCAGGTTCCCAGTATCACTGACTTTCTTGGCAAGAGTCACCACAATTTCTTACCTTCAAATTCAAAACTGCCGAGAGTTCGGAGAGCAAGGGTGATGCTGCCCACATCACTGGCCTCAGGGAGGGTCGTGAGGCCAGGGGAAGCCAGCTGATGGGCCAGGCCCTTGGGCATGCCTGGGTGCCGGAGGGGTTTGTGCATAAGGACCAGGGACAGCATCTTCAGCAGCCCATCTTGGATGTCCTTTTTCAGCTGTGGAATCTGACGGCTCAGGTCGTAGAGCACAGCTGTGAGGGCAGGGCTGAAGGGTGGGAAACCAGTCACGACAAGGGCATGTGACATCTGATCTGTTCTGGAGAAGAAATAGCCCTTTCTCTCCAGGATGGGGACTGGGTCCCATCTCTGCTTGGTCTTTACAGCAGAAAGAATACTATAAAATTAAATATATATCCTAAACTCTCTTGGCCTGATTCCGGATTTCAAAACAATCTATGATTTTGTCATGAGCAAATCTGTTTACTATAATTTAGCCACTAAAACCAAGTCTCAATAAGTCACCTGGGAAGCAGATTGACAGCATCATCCTTATTTTATAGATGAAGAGAACGCAAGTGTAGGGAGGGAGCTTAAGTAATTTGCCCATAATAATATAAATGACAACTGCAAACATTACCAGAGCACTTCTTAAACACACAGCACTTGGTGAACTCTTCTACTTAATCCCCAGGACAAATCTAGACAATAGGAATTGTTATTGTACCCACTTTTCAGACTAGAAAGCTAAGGCACAGAGAAGTTAAATAATTTAGTTACAATCACCAAGCAAACTAGTGATGAAACATGGATTTGAAATCAGCCTGTGTATTTAGTGTGAGCTATCCTACCTAGTCAATTTTATATGCCAACAGCCTCTTTCTTTCCACATAGACCCAGGACTGTGGCTCGAGCCTCATACTAACTGAGACAGGGACAGCTCAGGTTCCTGGCACCTACCTCAGGCCCACTGCCAGCATGGGCTCCAGCAGCTCCTTGATGTCCTGTTGGATGCCTGGCCCCATGGCTCGGGCCAGCATGCTGATGCAGGTGAACACTGTGGCATCCACCTGCATAGCCTTCTGTCTCCTGCAGAGAACCCAAGTGTGACCAGTTTAGACATAATGGCATTTTGTGATGTGCTACCTCAAAATCACCGTGGCGCAAGGAGGGCAGGTTACCCAAACAGGGCCACCCCATGTGGGTGTGCAGGTGACCTGGGGGGCCCATCACACTGCCGTCACTGCAGACTTGTAGATTTACAACAAATGTCCAGCAGATGGCAGTAAAGTCTCCTGAGTAAGGGGCCCCACTTCAGAATTCACACAAAAGGCGCCACGAGGGTCAGTGCGGTGCTGGCCAAGGTACCGATTTAGGAAGCAAACTGAGCAACATGCAGGTCAGAGACCAGGGGTGAAGGGCACAGCCATCATATGGGAAGAAATTCTTCTCCCTGTGAGGAGAATGCTAGGCTTGAGATGGGCGAGGCTCAGTAATTCACTAGCACAATCTGCTACTAACACAGGGAACTATGAAGACACAATTCTAATGAACTCTGATCCCCTGAGACTTAGAGAAGATACCCCAGCCTCGCCACTTTGCAGGGTGCTGAAGGTCTTTCTCATATTTTATTCATTGGGAGGTTTCGAGAGGAAGAATAATGTATCCAACTTTAGTGATGAGGGTAAGGGTGACCATTAGGTCTCCTCACTTTCAGTCTGGGAATCCTCACTTTAGTTATCAGGTAAGACCTTTGAAAGCCAGAGAAAAGAAAAGAACTAGGAGATTCCCAGTAAGTAATATACATATTGAGAACAGCACTGGTATCTAATACGTTCACAGGTATTCAAGCTTCCCAAATATTTACATCGATGTCACTTCATTTGGAAAAGGCCAGAGCTCAACTGAGGAAGGGCTATTCATTATATAATTTGCTGGTTAATGATGCAGAGAACAGGATTAAGCTCCACAGAAACTGGGATGGAGCATCCTTTCTCTCCAACCAAATGGGGTGGAAGGTGAAATATTAATAAAGATGCTTACTTATGGGCGAAGTCCTTAGGGGGCAGGGCTGCTCGGATAATGTCCAGCACACGAGGTAAATAGACCTTGAACTCAGACCTCACAGCCACAGAAAGTAGCCCCAGGGCTTGAAAGGCTGCTGTCCGTTCCTTCTCCTTCTTGACGCAGCTCAGGACATGGTTCATGGTATCCTGGAGGTACTGGGTATCTGAGCACAGAAATGACAAAGTGTATATGGCTCAAGGTGAGGGCTGGTCTCGGCGTCAAGGTCAGGGTTCCTATACAACATGCAATTTAAGAATAAATCAAGAAAGCCTGTTGGAAAGACATTAAAGAGAATTGAGAGAATGTACAAACCAAAGTCTTATGCTTGATAATCACTCCTCTGATAAAGCTTTTAGAAATATTAGAAATATAAGCTGTCTTTCTCCTTTAATAAAAAAACTTAATCACATTAATTGTCCCCATATGTGTTACATTTTGAGGGAAAAGATTATATGCTCTTGTTTAAGAAATATATGTTAAATCTTGGTTTAAAATAAGGAAAGGATCAACTAAGCTATTTTATATTGAAATTTACACTAATATTGAAAATTGTTTCCAATAAACAAGCCATTCCACTCAGCCTAAGCCTAGAAATCACTTTGCTATCACCTAGAGAATTCTGTACAGTTATACTTAATAGAATAAGATTCAGCCTGTAATTTGGAAAGCCTCATGTGTATTTTCATTAAGTTTACATAAGCCAATGTGCACGGGTAGGTGATTCTTGGGCAATTTAAGCTAAAGTGTTATGACTCCTCAGAAGGCTGGAGCTGCCTGCTTCATGCCTTGCTTCTGTTTCTCCTCTTCCATCTCATCGGCCTCAAGGCCATGCACCGGCAGCACATACATTGGAGTGGAGAAGGAGAGACCATACGTCCACTATCCCCGAGAAAGTGGGGGCTGTGGAGGGCCACGAGGGCCGCACTCAGCAACACGCCACTGCATTTCTGCCATCGATGGATGTCTCCTCTCACAGCTCATGGCCAGATGAGGTGAGACCACACGTCCCCCATCCCCGAGAAAGTGAGCACTGGAGAAGGAGGGCCACCAGGACCGCACTCAGCAACACACATCACTGCGTTTACACCACTGAGGAATGTCTTCTCTCACAGCTCGTGGTCAAATGAGTTGACCTCCTGCCAGCTGAGGCACGCTGGGGCTTGAAAACAGTCGGAAACCAAGGGGATACCACCCTCAAATCAGAGTGCGTCTATGAGGAAAACTAGACCTTCACAGAAGAGCAGTGTTTCAGCAGGAAATGAGCTTAAATCATGGTGGCAATTTCCTTTTCCAGATTTAGCACCCCAAGAGACTAGGAATCTGGCATTGCTAGAGATTCTAGCCCAAACCCAAGGGGAGTATTTTTGACATTCCCAAGGGTTACATCATTAGGAAGTGCAAGCAATGACTTCCAAACTGTTAAGCTTTAAAAAGTGGCACTTTCCCAATGAGACTGTACTTACGCGGGCTGCCCAGGCTGAATTCCAAGGACATATTTTAGTATATTTAATAAAACAACAAAAACCCACATCAGAAGAACAAACTTGGGGGCCTTCTGAGTCCTTGTATCCTGCTGCTAGGCCGTCTCTTGAACTTACTAGGGTAACTGCTTACACAATATGCCAGACTTTGATCATATATGGCCTACTTATTACTCTCTTTTGAACCACAGACTTTCAAACCAAGATCATTTAAAGCTCTACTGAATAGAGGCATGTCTGCTTATTAAAAACAAAGAAAAGCTGCTGAGCACCAGGAGAGAAGAATGGAAACCTGAAAAACTACAGGTGATTTTCATTACATCCTTTCTTTATGGTTCAGTGATTTTATGTAGCTATTTGTCTCATCCTCACTCAGCACGGCCTGTGCTCACACCCCACACATTAACACTTCACCAGCTGTTATTGTGCCACTGTCTCATCCGAGCTGAGCAGTGTGAGGTGAGTCTATGCCAGGAAAAGGCATCTGTGGAGGGGCAGGCTGGCCTTCCGTTTCCCATCTCGGCTCTCACTGGGTCCTGTACACTTATGAAATGCAGGCAGCGTGCACCACAGTGAAGACCAAAGAGATGTAGGGCTAAGGTCTCTATACCCAGCAAGGAGGGAGATGAGACCAGGATGTTAAGTATGAATAGGCAACTGGAGTAATAGTATAATTTTTACCTTTACCTTATTATTAAAAAGGCTTTGAAGTAGCCAGAGGAGCCAGCAACAGTAATGGTTTCTATTTCTTGGAGCTCACTCTGCACCAGGCACTTAGAAAGGTGCTTAGACATTAAGGCAGCCCATCTCGTGGTGCAGGAACTGTCACTCTAACTGGATGCATCCAGAAGTGAAGGTCCAGGAAGGTCGCACAATCTGCCCCAAACATCACAGCTAAGAACAGAGACTGGGACTTTTCCCCTGGTGGTCTACTGTTTAAGACTGTGCTCCCAATGCAGGAGGTGCAGGTTCGATTCCTGGTTGGGGAACTAAGATCCGGCATGCCTCACGGCGCAGCCAAGCAAAAAGAACAGAGGGAAGATTCACCCCAGGTCTGATGCCGTGGCCCTTCCACAGCTGGGGGTTATAATGAGAAAGGAAAAGCATGCTTCCAGCTGAAGTGAACCAGGTAGGCCTCAGGGAGAAGCCACTGTCTGGGCTGGGCCAGTTTCAGGAGCTAGGAATTCACAGCAACCAGTGGGAACAGGGCAGGAAGGGGGGAAGCCACAGTCTATCACCCGTGAAACCAGCCCCTAAAGCTTCCAGTCCTTCCTCCTCGTGAGCGAGGAGGCAGCCTGGAGCCCACCTCAGGGGCAGATGCAGGACCACATCGGCTCCTCCGTGCCCCACAGACTAGCTGCACAGAAACCCAAACTGCCCTTCCTTCATCTACCTGGAGCCCATTCGTGAACGAGCATGTTGGCTTCCACGCGAGAACTTGGTCGGCTCTAGAAGCGCCTCTGTCTGCATTTGGACTGTCCTGGTGTCTGCCACATTTACAGAAAACTACGTACTGCTGAAACTGGCTAAGAAACCAGAGACTGGCTTCTCAGCAGTCAGTGCTTCAAATGAGCAGCAGTTGTAACTTTCTGCAATCACGTCTTCTCTGTTTAATTACCCCTGATGGGTAACAACACAACGCATCCATGGACATCCTCACCTGTGAAGGCAGAAGGTCGGAAGGCAGCCAAGCGGGGCAACAAATTAAGGATTGTCATTTGGATCAGCGAGTTCTTGCTATTCCTGCACTTCAGGACCCACTGGCACACCTGAGACAGGAAGGACACAGGGTTAGCAAAGGAAGGGGAGGCGTGGAGCTTGGGAAAAGAGAGAGCAGGCTTCCTGCTACTGACCTGATCAAATTTCTCCTCCATCAAGTCTCTGCAGCAGCGACTCTCCACCAGCGTGGACTTTGCCGGGCTGGGGGAGGTCCCGAAGCCCATGAGGCCTTGGTGAGAGCTGTACCCCAGCAGCCCCACCAAGGCATTTGACTGCTGGGGCTGCACGGCCTGGAAACTGGTGAATGGGGTGATGTGACGGGGTTTCGTTCCAAAACCCATGAGATCCTTGCAGTACTTGTCATGGACCAACTGCTGCTGTGTGATTTCTTCCATTTCTTCTCTCAGGCGCTGTACACGTGGGGGAAAAGTCACCTTTACTCACAAGAGGCATTTACCTGGGCACCGTGGAGTCTATGAGCAACACACACCCAACCCTGAAATGCAACTCTTCCCACAGGGGATGGAGGCCACTCTTCTTGAGGATTCAGGTTTCCCTAGGACCTTGCAGGGGCCTGATTCTGTTCTAATTTAGGCAGAAGAGCACCACCTACTGAACAACGAAGCAGCAGCAGGGGGCTGGCTCCTAAGGACCCCTACGCTACCCTTGGTGTGGCAAAGCTGACTGTTGATGGCTATGACAGGAGACTCCTGAGAGGGTGAGGGGCACCCCCACTCCAGCACCCTGCTAAGGAAGCTCTGCTGTCCCTCTTCTCACCTGAAACCCAGGCAGAAACAGCAGAGGCAAGTGATTTTCTCAGAGGCCTAGGAGTTCCATAAGAGGCATGGAATAAGCTGATTGGCTGAGAACTCACACCTCTTACCTATTCAAAGGACTGCTCAATAACTCGTCCTCCAGCAGTCCAAATTGAGAAAGATAAGAGAACAATTAATTTCCAGACTTCCAAACTCTTCACACAGATATTTTCATTTCTCAGGAAATCTTGTCCACTATTTTTGTCAAGGTCACCAACATTCTTTCGTTGCTAAATTGAATGGTCAGTCTCAGTCCTCATCTTATTTGACTTGTCTGCAGCATCTGATTCAACGCAGTGTTTCCTCCTCCTTGAAACCCTTCATTCACTTGGCTCCTTGGACCCTGAGCTTTGCCGGCACCCACACCCACTGCCACCACTACTCCTTGGTCTCCCCGGGTTCCTCAGGATCTCAACCCCCATCTCTCTCCCAGCCACCCTAGTTACCGGGGAGTTCTCATCTAGTCTCACGACTGGAAATAACATCCACATGCCAACAACTCCCACATCTGTCTCTCGCTCAGATCTCTCCCCCAAACTACTCAACATCTCCACTCAGATGCACAATACTCACCTTAAACTTAACAAGTTCAAAAGGAAACCCCCGACCTTCCACTCCAGACCCATTACTCCCATCTCAGTAAATGGCAACTCTATCCTTCCAGTCGCTGAGGCCCCAAACCTGAACTCCTCTCTCTCCCACCCCTCCAAATCCCAAATTTAGAACCCAGCCCCTCCTGGCACCACCACAGCTCCTAGTATGGTCTAAGCTGCCCAAGTCCTCTACTGAGATGCTATAGTTCTGTCCTGACTAGGGGCCTCAGCCCTGACCCCTCCAGTAATTTATTTCCAATGATATGTGCAGGGGCTTCTGAGATCCTACGTGATGCATCCCCTCCTGCCCCAGGTATTCCCTGGACCCTGCCTCCCAACTCCTCTCTCCTCTCACTCAGCTCACAACAGCAAGCTCGCTCCCTTCATAAAGCAGCATGCTCGTGCTTACAGAACCAGCTGTCTGGAAGGGGCATCCCCAGATGTTTGTATGGCTTTGTCCTTAGCTTCTTCACGGCTATGCGCAAATGTCATCATATTGCAAAATGTAATCCTTGATCCATGCTAGCTTCCCCATTCATCTGCCCTACTTTTCTCCACAGCACATGTCGCCATATGCTGTACTATACATACTTTTATTGATTTGTGTATTGTCTGCCTCCTTTTGCTAGTATGTACTGTTTTATTCACTGCTGCATCATTCTAGCTCTTAGGACAAGGTATAACTGGCCTACAGTAGACGCTCCTTCTATTCTGTTGAATGAATGAAGAAGTTATGAAATTATAATACTTTATATTTGTATGGTGGTGATGGTTTAGTTGCTAAGTCATGTTCGACTCTTGCAACCCCATGGACTATAGCCCGCCAGGCTTCTCTGTCCATGGGATTTTCCCAGGCAAGAACACTGGAGTGTGTAGCCATTCCCTTCTCCAGGAGATCTTCCCAAACCAGGGATGAAACTCAGGTCTCCTGCACTGCAGAATTCTTTACCGACTGAGCCAAAAGGAAAGCCCTTACATTTGCATAGTTCTTTATAATTTACAAAGCACCATCACAAAGTACTATTTCATTTAAACCTATGAGCTAGGTGATATTGTCCCGTTTTTCTGGAGACAACAAAGATCCCAGAGCTGTGTGGGGTACAGTGGAAAACACGTTATACTCAGGTGGGGAAATCTCTGAGGACGATCATTTTCGCAATGCCCACTAGGAATCAGGAGTTGTGCTAAGCACCTCATATATATTTAGAAACCTTACAGGAGACCAGTGAGGTGGATAAGACCCTGTTAAAACTGAGAAAACTGAGGGGGTGAAGTAATTTACCCAGGTCACACAGTAGAGAGAGGGGTGGGGATCCAGAGCTAGACTGTGCTTCACACGCTGCAGCACACACTGTGCCCACATCCAGGACACAGGCACTGACAAACGTCGCTGGGCCTCCAAAAGCCGGAAGCCCTGGGGTGAAATGCCACAGCAACCAGCTCCCCGTTGGAAGACTACCTCCCAGATACACCCCGAATCCAGCATGAGTGGACTGACACTGAATCCACTTCTCCGTCTACACTACCAGAGTCAGTGGAAGGCGTGTCTGTGCCACGGCCGCACCTTCCAGGGGCCGCTTCCAGCCGAGAGAACGCGATAAGAATGCTATGGCGGGCCTCCTCTGACAGCCAGGTCTGGCCTGAGGACCCTGGGCTGGCTCTGCGTGGTAGATTAGGACGCTTCCATCCCACTCTTCTTTCACTCTTATTCACTCAGGGTCAGACACGCGCTGAGGCCTGATGGTTCTCCCAGCCTCTTCCAGCTCCCTCCTCATTTTCTTTCACAGGCTATTTCCCTAATACAATCCTTGTACTTTTAAACCCATCTTTGTAGCTTCTTTTTGGGCCAATACACCTCCTAACTCATCCCTCTGCTTTCCTCCCTGCCTCTCCACAAGCTCTTCCCCACAAGCAGCCAATGACTGTTACAGACATGCTGTCACATCATCCCTGGGGTGAGAATAAGAGCCTGAGTGGACCACAAACTATGAGCCTCGCAGTGGGGGCCTGCCTCCCTCTCCCCACTCATGGTGCACCAGCTTCACTTTCCTTCCTGCTTGAACTTGTCAAACTCTCTTTCACCCTCAAGTCTCTGCATGGATAACCTCCCTGCCAGCCGCTAGGCTGGCTCCTCCATGTCATGTGGTCTCAGCTCAAATGGCTCCCCCTCCATCCTGTTTCCCTCCACTCCATTTCTTCATAGATCTGGCTGCTGTCTGAAATGCTCTTATTTCTTTGTCTGTTACCTGTTTCCCTATAAAATGTAAGCTTGTGAGGATGAGAATCTCACCTCGTCTCATTCTCAGAATGGCACGTGGGAAGCCTGGAACCCCTGACCCCACTGTTCCTCAGAAGTGGCTTCTCACCTCTCCCTCCATGCTGCTGATCCGGACCAGCTCGTTGAGAATCAGCAGGGCTCCATGGATCCGGTCATCCCGATTCATGCCCTTCTCCTTGGCCAAGGTCTCATCAAACCCTTTCTCTGCTTCTTCAAACGTGTGCTACAGAGAGATGCAGAATGCTTTCATTACACAACACCCAGAGTTAGAAAGCAGCCCGCCCATTTATGTGGTGGGTTCTGAGGTTACCATGCCTGCTCAGGGACTCGTGCCAGTATCACCAACAATATTAGCTCATTGAGCTCTTTCATCTAATTTAGCTTCAACTCTCACAATGCCACCATGAGGCAGATTAAAAACAGAAACTAAGTGACTTGCCCAAGGTCACAGAGCAGCCAAGACTAGAACCCAGGTATCCAGTCCCATGTTCAAGGCTCTTGGTATAGGACAAGCCTCAGTAGGTTCTCCTGGCAGCAGCAGTCAGCACGGGACTCACAACACTAGAGGAGAATTGGTATTTTCTCAGTATTTACTGCATTTTGTTCCTCCAGACACACTCATTTTCCCCTACTTTCACATCTCTGAAAAGAGACACCTTATAATTGTTAAAAAGGCAGTGAGTGTAACTGGCACTGTAGTCTCACTCTTAGTGGTGCATAAAATAATGGCGTAGCTATGGCCAGATCTTTGCTTTCGTGAAAAACAACGAAATAACTACTAATTCACTGAGCTTAAAAAGTCATGTAAGACCAAAGCAGACATGATGCTAGCTCTGTGGCCAGGGGTCTACTGCTGCTCTTTAAGCCCAGCGACACTCTAGGCTGCAGTGCTTTGCTGGAGGCTGGAATGGAGCCATCTCCTCACCCTGTACCACTGCGGCTTCTGCATCTCTTTTGGCTCCCGCTGGGTGGTGAGGATCAGACAGGCACGAAGGGCGGCGACAGCTCCCTCCCGGATGGCCTGTTTGGGGTCCCACACAGCCACAAAGATATTGTCAAAGAAGGGCTGCACTTGCTGGAAGAAGAAGGTGGGGACGCTGATGGCCAGCTCACGGAGCACCAGGACCTGGGAGGAAAGGCACACAGAGATCTTGCATCTGGATCAGAGAGCTCTGTTCTCTCACGAACACAGCCTCTTTTCATGCCAGAGCCAACACACACTAGGAAAATGGCACACTTGCCCACTCTTGTAGCTCAGAATTCCTGGGGACCTAAGAATGACAGTAAAACTGATCAAACATCTCAGTGTCCATTATCACAGGGTGTTTAGAAATAGAACGCTTGTACAGGAAAGTTAGGACACAAGTTCTGAAAGGGCAGCCGTGTTTGACGTTTCATATACTGCTCCACTAGAATAGATAGTAGATAGATAGATAAATAGCCTAGAATGTACCTGGACTACTTAAGCATTCAATAAACCTTTACTGAATGAATGTTCCTGTTTAATATTTAATCTTGTTACTTTTTTCATTTGACCATGGTAAAATGGAAGGTGGGCAGGGCGGTTTGCCCCAAGTTAGAGTTAGAGAGTGGCACCAGAGGCAGGCCCCTCACCCAGGCAGGCTCCTTTCTCATGGTGCTGCCTGCTAAAGAGGGAAGTGACTGGAAAGGATCCACCTAAAGCTTCTATTCCCACCACACTGGTTCATAGATTCTATCTCTTAAGGACAGACTCTCCCCCGCCTCCCAACCTGGATTCTTAGCCCATCAAACCAGTCTTTTTCAGGATGAGCCCTGGAGAGCGAGGAGGATGTGCGTCTACAAGAGGGTAGAAGCCACCACTCCCTCAAATGCAGAACAGCCAAGGGGAAAGAGGAAGTCTGGACTGTGTACTGACCAATCAATAAATGACTAAAACATAAACAGGAAAGGCCTGGGAGAAGGCAGACCCACTCTCCCACCAGCGGGAGCGAGTACCTCCCTTGCTCCTCTCTGCAGCCCAGAACTTCCTTATTCCACAGGCTATTGAGGGACCTTCACAGAGGGATGCTGCAGATAGTGCAGCTGTCTGAGGCTTTGTAAGCTTCGTGGCTTCTCTTCTTTCCTATGGCTGAACGGTGCCTTCTGGGGAAGAATTTTCGACTGGAAAATCAGAGGTCAGGGTAAGAACTGCGCACAGGGCTGCCTCTCAAGCAATGAAAGAGAACGTTAATTTTCCTCCTCAGGAACGGAGCTCAGGGTGAGGAGAGAAAGGGATCTGGGGCAGAATTCAGGGCCACCAAGAAGCACAGTGCCTCTGCCTGGAGCCACCCCTCTCACTCTTTGCCTTCCAGGGCCCTGAGCACATCACATGAAGTACCCCGACACAAGGCACTGCTCCCCAGACACTCACAGCCGCGTGTCTTCGGCCCTCGTTGCGGTCAGCACCCAGCCATTCCAGGGCTCGCTTCACCTCAAACTCCACATACTCAGCAGTGAAAGTGTCCCCTGCCATGGCGAGCCGACCGATGGCCTTGGATGCCATCTCCATGACAACTGGGTCATTGGAGGGAAGGAGGTTCCGAAGGTAGTTAGCAAATCTTCCGATCCGAGTGGCATTCCCACCTTCAACTCCTATGAGGCTGGCTGGAAAAGACAGGAAGGCAAAAGGTGAGGAGGGGCACAGGCTGCCCAGGAAAGTAGGTGGCCTTCAGAGGGACAGTGACCTCTTCCTTTTAAGTACTGACTGCAATCTCCAGACAGTAAGGATGCAAACAATTTTCATTTCAACCAACGTATTTGGCATTTGTGCCAGAACTACTTACATAAAGCAAAATGACCTCATTTTAGTAAATACAATTTGTTTTCCCAAGAAGAAAAGGAAAACAAACTGGGACTGAATAATAGTTCACAGGATGGATGACTAGTTCCTGGGAGCTGAAAATTACCTGCCTTTCATTCAATGCATCCCAACTCTACTTTTCTATTTGTGAGTCCTGCTATGCCACACCGCGCTATGGAGAAAAGAGAGCCTGGAATGAAAGCAGGCTTCTAGTCTCAGCCCTGGTGCACTGGCCCTAGAAAAGTTCTTAATGGCTCTGAGATATGGTTCAGATATATGGATATCTGAAAATACCTGCTTTGACTATGTCTCAGGACTACTGCTAGAATAGCTGAGTAAGTACACTGAAAGCCATGAAGCTCCTTAAAATTCCTTAAACAAATGTGAACTAAGTATCCAGTAGGAAGCAGACACAGGGTGCAGTGGACACAAAGGTGAGCAGTCCTTTATGTCCAGTTCTCACCTCACCAGAGACTCTGTCCTTACCTATGGCCAAAATGCCACCTTTCCTCTCATTGGCATCTGAGCTGGACACCAGTTCAAAGATGTGATGGTTCAACTGATCATAGAAGCGAGTAGACTCCTCTTGACTCATCTACAAAAGAAGATGTACTCAGCACAACTTCTAATGTCTCCCTGATGGTGGGATGGCTCCAAAAGGTTAGGACTTGAAAGGCAGCCGGCAGGTACAGTTCAAGCCAAAGGGGACACGGCTGCTGCCCATTTCTAGTTTTAAACTGTAGAGCAATTCATTGGTCTATTTAACAAATATTTATTGCTTATCTTACACAATAGCAGGCCACCCACCGTCCTAGATTCTACCTAGTACCAGAGGTATAAGGACAAACAAGACATTGTCCCTGACCTCAAATCTGGTCACTGTTTAGAAAGCCTCAAGCAACCAACTCCTCAAAGCCGTGCCAACCACTGTTATCAGGTAGAAAGAGTGGAAGGTCTGGAATGTGGCATGAAACAGAAAAAAAATGAAAAGAAACAGCCATCTCTATGATGACTCTTAAAATACCACACCACAGGAAATGCCACAGAAATGTGTAACTGCTGCAAAGGAATCCGCACATTCTATGGACATGAGAAACTGGGCGCCTTTCTGAAATGGAATCTTTACATTTTCTGAATTCTCACTTAGCTGTCAAGAGGCATTTAACCCAGGGATGGTACAGGTAGCCCCAACACTCCATGATGAATGGCCCAATGACAGCAGTCCGAACCTCTCGGAGCTCCATGGTGACGTAGTGCTGGAGCTCCTTGGCAGCTTTGGCCCTGGTCTCTTCATTCCGGCTCTTTAGGCCGCTGGCAAACTGCTGCAGGACGCTCACGTTGCTGGATGTGGTGGCAGCTGTGGTGGCGGCGGCAGGGCCGGTTCCAAGCATCTTGCCCTGAGGTTCTTTGGAGAGATGCTTCCTTTAATATTCTGAATAACAAACCATGGCAATGAACTTATATATGGTCCCAGCTCCTCAACACAGATCTTCATACACCCAAGTCAAGCTGGGGAGCCAAACAAGGTTGGGAGACCTCACTGGAAAACATGCAAAGAGCCTTGAGCCATTCAACGATGACTGATGTTTAAAAGAGGCAGCACAGTAGCATAGGTCAAATGATGGGCTGTGCTGCCAGACTTACCTGGGTGTGAATTCAGTCCAAAATTATATACCTTGAGGAAGATACTTAACAGTTTCCCTAACTGTAATAAGAGGATAATAGTACCTAACTCGTAAGGTTGACGTGAGGATTAAGTGAGTTAACCCATGTTAAAAAATGATTAAAACAGTGCCAGGCACACAGTGAGTTAATAGTTACTAGCTATGATTATCATTATGACTACTACATACATGGCACAGTCAGGTACTAGAGTGGGGAGGCAGAGGGAAACTAAGCATGCCTAAGACTGCCCCTTTCCTTGAGGAAAATTTAAAGAGGGGCACTGTTTATTATTCTATAGCAGCACTGCCCAAAAGCAATATGAATCACAAACGTAACTTCGAATTTCCTAGTAGCCATATGGAAAACATAAAAAGAAACAAGAAAAATGAACACATTTAATCCCAATATATCCTAAATATCATTTCAACATGTTATCAATACAAAAAATTATTGACATTTTTTCATTCTTTTTTTCTGTACCAAGTCACCAAAATCGAGCGTGCATTTTATAATTAGGTCAATTTCAACTTGGACTAGTCACATTTCAAGCACTCTAAGCCTCATGTGGCTGATGGTTATTGTATTGGGCAGCACAGTTCTGTATTTTTTAAATTTTTTATTATTTTCTATTCTTATTTTGTGGTCCTGCCCTGCAGCATGCGGGATCTCACTTCCCCAACCAGGGTTTGAACCTGTGCCCACTGCATTGGAAGCAAGGAGTCGTCACCACTGGACTGTCAGGGAAGTCTCTGCCCTATGGAACGTAGCTGGAACGTGAGCTAAGAGAGACTGATTTGTTCCTGAGATCACTCATTTATTCCTGAATTATGTACTGTTCCTTCCCTCAATAAGCTTACAATCTAGGGGGAAACACAAATAATCAAGTGACCATAATGCAGTGGCTATGATAAAGCTCTGCCCAGACTGCCATGGCAGTAACATATACACCTATCCTAGGCATGTCCACGTTATAATAGAAAATAAAATTTTCAAAATTTCTTATTTTGAAAGAATTTGTGAAATCCAGAGGGGTAAAAAACAGTAATAATTGATTCTGAAAAGCTTTTAAATTCTCCAGCATCAAGAAGAAGACTGCAGAAAGAAGTGTCAGACTTTAGGGCTGAGGAAACCCAAGGATTCCAGAGGAGAAAACTACTACAGAGAGCGTGCACTTGGCAGTGATGAGGGGGAGGTAGGCTAGCAAGGAATTTCCAGTCTCAGGAAGGAATCAGCCTACCTTCATAAGGTCTAAGGCCCAAAGGCTATCTGCTCCAGGCAGAATTCAATGAAAATACTATAAGTTAAATATACGAAGGGTCTTGGCGAGGGCTTACAGAAGTTGAGGCCAGGTGCCCAAACTTGGGATGGTGGCGGGGGAAGCAGAGAGGATGAAACTCAGGGTGGAACCGAGCTCAGCTCCGGGAAATGGGTCCCTGAGAGGCATCCACAGTGAAGCGCAAGGGGCTGACACTGACGTTGGTCCTCTCCGAGGACAATGTGTAGGTGGCTCAGAAGAAGCATTGACTGACGGGCAGAGACCCAGAGGCGCCCCAGCAATACAGGAGCTGACGGGCCGGCCTTCTGGCGCCAGAAACACACGCTAGGCTAAAGGGTCCGGGGGTTTCCTGGAGGTCCGGGAGGAAGTGGGCGTAGCCTCGCGGAGTGAGGGTCAAGGGCTCCGGCGGCGCCCAACTCCATGGGGCCAGTACTGAGGGGACCCCGAGTCCCAGATGGACGGCTTCCCCGGGTGCCCCCACGGACCAGGCTAGCCGTGGGTCTGGACATTCCACCGCCTTGGAGGGGTCGGTGCCAGGCCCCAGACTCACCGCGCGGCTTCGGCCAAGGCCTCAGCTGCCGCCGCCAGCGCCGGTACCGCCGCTTCAGGGCCGGGTCCCCACCACCCGCCTTCCCCGACTGTCCTCTAAGCCGGGCGGGGGGGAGGGCGTACTCCTAGCCCTGACGACCAATCGACGGACATAAGAAGAAGATAGACAGGAATACAGGCCAATAATCATTTAGGAGAAGTGAGGCTTCGGGACCGGCTTCTCCAGGGGGCGGGGACTGTTCAAATAGACAAACCCCGTGGCCAGTGGCAGGAGAAAGGAGGCTTAGGTCCTCTCAGGAGAACCAATCATTCGTGAGTTGACTTCAGTCACTTCCACGCACACATCCGGTGCATCGTTACTAAAGTTCCCCACTGCACCTGGCCCTTGGCGGTGCCCATTTCGCTGTCTGGGTACGGTGGGATGGGACCACAAAGAATTAGGCGGAGGTTCGCGACCCCAGATTTAATTTTCGAGAGCCCTGTGTGAGCGAAACCGGCGCACTAGCGCTATTGTATCCATGATTTTTCTTCTGTGAAATGTAATTCGCATTTTAAAGCATTTTTAGTTATATTTCCCCCACTTTCCCGATATTATCTAGCTCCCAAGATCATTCACCAGAAACAATAGGCAAATTTGAACTAAATGAGCTACTTGTGACTAAATAATTTCGAAGCTGTATCATTAAAAAAAAATCCTTTCGAATATCAATAGCAGAAATAGAATTTGACTACGTCTCATTTTTTTTAAAATCACCGTACATTATTAAAAAAAACATTGAAAAAATTTAAATATCTCACATTTCGGTTCAGTCCAGTCGCTCAGTCATGTCCGACTCTTTGCGATCCCAGCACGCCAGACCTCCCTGTCCATCACCAAATCCTGGAGTCCACCCAAACCCGTGTTCATTGAGTCAATGATGCCATCCAACCATCTCATCCTCTGTCGTCCCCTTCTCCTGCCTTCAATCTTTCCCAGCATCAGGGTCTTTCCCAGTGAGTCAGCTCTTCGCATCAGGTGGCCAAAATATTGGAGTTTCAGCTTCAACACCAGTCCTTCCAATGAACACCCAGGACTGATGTCCTTTAGGATGGACTGTTTGGATCTCCTTGCGGTCCAAGGGACTCTCAGTCTTGTCCAACACCATAGTTCAAAAGCATCAATTCTTCGGTGCTCAGCTTTCTTTATAGTCCAACTCTCACATCCATACATGACCACTGGAAAAACATAGCCTTGAATAGATGGACCTTTGCTGGCAAAGTAATGTCTCTGCTTTTTAATATGCTGTCTACCTTGGTCATAACTTTCCTGCCAAGGAGTAAGCATCTTTTAATTTCATTGCTGCAATCACCATCTACAGTGATTTTGGAGCCCAGAAAAATAAAGTCAGTCACTGTTTCCACTGTTTCCCCATCTATTTGCCATGAAGTGATGGGACCGGATGCCATGATCTTAGTTTTCTGAATGTTGAGCTTTAAGCCAACTTTTTCGCAATGGGAGTCCTATTAAATAAAATACGATGCATTTATATTAAGGAAAATATATGCAGTCATTAATAATCATAATTAGGTGAATATTTGCTAAGAAGGAAAAAGGTTAACAGTTATACAATATAATATAACCTATTAAAATTTTGGGCTTCCCTGGTGGCTCAGATAATAAAGAATCTGCATGCAATATAATTTTTATGTGTCTATGCTCACATGGGGAAATACAAAAGTAAGATGCACTGGAATTTGAGGAAGGCATACTTTTTTCTTTTCATCTTACCCTCAATTACTTATGTAATAAAAGACATGTTTGTTGAAGAGGTTTAAGTTTCTAAAAGTACAAAATTGACAAAAGCGGTTTCGTGGTATCCTGTGGCTAACAAAATGCTTTGGCAGAGTTAAAAGAAAAAAAGTTATGATTACTTTAGGTTTAGAATCTTTTCATTACATTGATTCTTTTATGAAATAATTATTCCTCTGAATTTCACAGTTTTCACTTGTTTTCAACATCTCTATATTTAGTCATTAAATATTTTTGAATGTGTAATGCATTCACTATTCAAATCTCAAAATAAATAAAAATTATATTTATCATTAAAAGTCTTGTTCCACCCCTGCCCCTTCACTACTTATTTTCTTAGTTCTTATGTATCCCTACTTTCTTTTTATGTAAATACAAAATGTATAAATACATGCTCTCATTTCCCTCTTTTGTTACACTATGTACACTGTCATGCACATTTAAAAATTCTAGAGTATCTTAGGACTCTTTCTATTGTAGTGTATAGAAAGCTTCTTCATTCTTTTGTTATTGTTGTAGCTGCATAGTAGGCCATCATGTGACTATATCACAATTTATATTTTCAGTTCTCTGTTGATGGATGCGTGTTATTTTCAAATCCTTTTTTATTTCTCTTTTCTTTCTGGCTGTGCTGGGTCTTCATTGCTATGAGCGGGCTTTCTCCAGTTGCAGCAACGGGGGCTGCTCTCTACTTGTAGCACATAGGCTTCTCCTTGTGGTGGCTTCTCCTGTTGCAGAGCATGGGCTCTAGGGTATTAGGGTTTCAGTAGTTGTGGCTCTTGGACTTAGTTGACTTGCAGCATGTGGAATCTTCCTGGACCAGGGATAGAACCCATGTCCCTATGTGGGCAGGAGGAGTTGCAACTGCTGCACCATTAGGGAAGTCCTATTTTCAAATTCTTGTGGTTACTAATGATGCTGCAATGAATGCCTTTGTATGTACAATTTTATTCCCTGGCATCTATACAAAATAAGATCCAGAGATGTGATTATAGAGTCATAGGGTAAATGCCTGTGTAATTCAATAGATTTTGAATTACTCATCTCACATGCTGGTAAAGTAATGCCTAAAATTCTCCAAGCCAGGCTTCAGCAATACGTGAACCATGAACATTCAGATGTTCAAGCTGGTTTTAGAAAAGGCAGAGGAACCAAAGATCAAATTGCCAATATATGATGGATCACTGAAAAAGCAAGAGAGTTCCAGAAAAACATCTATTTCTGCTTTATTGACTATGCCAAAGACTTTGACTGTGTGGATCACAATAAACTGTGGAAAATTCTGAAAGAGATGGGAATACCAGACACCTGACCTGCCTCTTGAGAAATGTGTATGCAGGTCAGGAAGCAACAGTTAGAACTGGACATGGAACAACAGACTGGTTCCAAGTAGGAAAAGGAGTACGTCAAGGCTGTATATTGTCACCCTGCTTATTTAACTCATGCAGAGTACATCTTTCGAAATGCTGGGCTGGAAGAAACACAAGATTGCCAATCAAGATTGCGGGAGAACTATCAATAACCTCAGATATGCAGATGACACCACACTTATGACAGAAAGTGAAGAAGAACTAAAGAGCCTCTTGATGAAACTGCAAGGGGAGAGTGAAAAAGTTGGCTTAAAGCTCAACATTCAGAAAACTAAGATCATGGCATCCGGTCCCATCACTTCATGGCAAGTAGAAGGGGAAACAGTGGAAACAGTGACTGACTTTATTTTTCTGGGCTCCAAAATCACTGTAGATGGTGATTGCAGCAATGAAATTAAAAGACGCTTACTCCTTGGAACCAATGTACACAGCATATTAAAAAGCAGAGACATTACTTTGCCAGCAAAGGTCCATCTAGTCAAGGCTATGGTTTTTCCAGTGGTCATGTATGGATGTGAGAGTTGGACTATAAGAAAGCTGAGCACCGAAGAATTGATGCTTTTGAACTATGGTGTTGGACAAGACTCTTGAGAGTCCCTTGAACCGCAAGGAGATCCAACCAGTCCATCCTAAAGGACATCAGTCCTGGGTGTTCATTGGAAGGACTGGTGTTGAAGTTGAAACTCCAATACTTTGGCCACCTGATGCGAAGAGCTGACTCATTGGGAAAGACCCTGATGCTGGGAAAGATTAAAGGCAGGAGGCGAAGGGGACGACAGAGGATGAGATGGTTGGATGGCATCATTGACTCAATGAACATGGGTTTGGGTGGACTCCAGGATTTGGTGATGGACAGGGAGGCCTGGCATGCTGCGGTTCATGGGGTCACAAAGAGTCGGACATGACTGAGCGACTGAACTGACTGAACTCAATAGACATTGTCAAATTCTTCTCTTATCAGGGAAGTATCAATTTTCAATATATGGGGTTTTTATCTTCCTAAGACATAGTAGGGCCCTGGTTTCTAATGAACCATCAAAGATGGTTTTACAGCAATAATCATCAGTACATTTATAGGTCTCTTTTCAGGTTACAGAGTTTTCTTGTTCATTACATTAAAATAATAGTTAATATTTATTTAGCACTTACAAAGCATCAGTCATTTTGGTGGATACTGTAGAGTAGTGGTTAAAAGCATCTTGGAGTCTAACTGAATCTGAAACTTAGCTCCAGCATTTTACTCTATGAGCTATGTGGCTGTATGAACAAGAACTTAGGTACCTACTTTCTTATCTTTAAAACTAGAAGGATTATAATGTACCTACCTCTGTAGGTGGTATTGTGTGGGTTAAATGCTAATACATGTAAATACCCAAAATACCTGGAGAAGGCAATGGCACCCCACTCCAGTACTCTTGCCTGGAAAATCCCATGGACGGAGGAGCCTGGTGGGCTGCAGTCCATGGGGTCGATAAGTTGCACATGAGTGAGCAATTTCACTTTCACTTTTCACTTTCATGCACTGGAGAAGGAAATGGCAACCCACTCCAGTGTTCTTGCCTGGAGAATCCCAGGGACAGGGGAACCTGGTGGGCTACCATCTATGGGGTTGCACAGAGTTGGACACGACTGAAGTGACTTAGCAGCAGCAGCAGCAGCAATCTGATGTCCAGAGGGATTGGGTCGCAGAGTAGGTAAGTGATGGAGCCAGGATTTTAATATATCTGCTTCTTCCTCTTGTCTGATTTGGCAGCACTGAATATTCAGATTTCGCCAGCATTGCATGTGCTGGGTGGTGGAATTGTAAATGGTTAACAACCAGCTGTGAGGGGAGGGGGCATGTATGTATATTCAGGGCTTTCTTCATGCTGTGTGACCTGTGAGGTCAGAATGCTCTGTCTTGAAATTCTTAATGATTTTTGAATAAGAGGTCCCAAATTTTTATCTTGCACTGGGCACCAAAATTACATAGTTAGTCCTGTGTACATATATGTTATATGTGTATTACAACTTTCACTAATATGAAGGATGTATAGCACAAAACATACAAATAATAATAAAATAGACAAAACTCTTTATTGTAAATTCCATATAGCGAGTTGATTCTAACAATATACTTTCATTGATACTGTGTACCTTCCCTATGGTTGCACTGGCCAGTGTGTGTAGTACCAACATGAATGTCAGCTGGTTTATTCTCTCTTTTTAAAAAGTATTTATTTATTTATTTGGAACAGCCAAATAAATGAAGTAAGTCAAATTTTGTTGTTGTTGTTCAGTCACTCAGTGGTATCCGACTCCTTGTGACCCCATGGACTGAAGCAACCAGGCTTCCCTGTCCTTCACTTTCTCCCACAGTTTGCTCAGACTCATGTCCATTGAGTCAGTGATGCCATCCAACCATCTCATCCTCTGCCAGAAATCCAGGATACCGGGGTTGTGTTCGGTTGCTAAGTCGTGTTGGACTCTTTGACTTCCCAGTCTTTCACTATGTCCTGGAGTTTGCTCAAACTCATGTGCACTGAGTTAGTGATGCCATCCAACCATATCTCATTCTCTGTCACCCCCTCCTCCTCCTGCCCTCAATCTTTCCCAGCATCAGGGTCTTTTCCAATGAATCAGCTCTTTGCATCAGGTGGCCGAAGTATTGGAGCTTCAGCATCAATCCTTCCAATGAATATTCAGGGTTGGTTTCCTTTAGGATAGACTGGTTTGATCTCCTTGCTGTCCAAGGGACTCTCATATATGATATCACATAATATTCGTCTTTGACTTACTTAACTTAGTATGATAATGTCTAGGTCCATCCATCTTGCTGCAAATGACAATATTTCATTATCTTTTATGGCTCAGTAACATTCCATTTTGGGGCTTCCCAAGTGGCCCTGTGGTAAAAAATCTGCCTGCCAATTCAGAAGATGCAAGAGATCCCTGGGTTGAGAAGATCCCCTGGAGGAAGAAATGGCACTCCCCTGCAGTATTCTTGCCTAGGAAATCCTACAGACGAAAGCCTGGTGGGCTACAGCCCATGGGGGTCACAGAGACTCAGACATGACTGAGCAACAGTACACATGGGCACCATATTCCATTTTAGATATATCTTTATCCATTCAATGAATGCCAACACACAATATTCCATTTTAGATATATCTTTATCCATTCAAATTGCCACCATCCATTGGATCATCGAAATAGCATGAGAGTTCCAGAAAAACATCTGCTTTGTTGACTACACCAAAGCCTTTGACTGTGTGGATCACAACGAACTGTGGAAAATTCTTAAAGAGATGGGAATACTAGACCACCTGACCTGCCTCCTGAGAAATCTATATGTAGGTCAAGAAGCAACAGTTAGAACCAGACACAGAACAACAGACTGGTTCCAAATCGGGAAAGGAGTACGTCAAGTCTGTATATTGTCACTCTGCTTATTTAACTTATATTCAGAGTACATCATGCAAAATGCCAGGCTGAATGAAGCACAAGCTGGAATCAAGATTGCTGGTAGAAGTATCAAAAACCTCAGATACGCAGATGACAGCACTCTTATGGCAGAAAGTGAAAAAGAACGAAAGAGCCTCTTGACACAAATGAAAGAGGAGAGTGAAAAAGTTGGCTTAAAACTCAGCATTCAGAAAACTAAGATCATGGCATCCGGTCCCATCACATCATGGCAAATAGATGGGGAAATATGGAAACAGTGAGAGACTTTATTTCTTTGGGCTCCGAAATCACTGCAGATGGTGACACAGCCATAAGTTAAAAGATGCTTGCTCTTTGGAAGAAAAGCTATGACCAATCTAGAGAGCATATTAAAAAGCAGAGACATTACTTTGCTAACAAAGGTCCATCTAGTCAAAGCTATGGTTTTTCCAGTAGTCATGTATGGATGTGAAAGTTGGACTGTAAAGAAAGCTGAGCACTGAAGAATTGATGCTTTTGACCTATGGTGTTGGACAAGACTCTTGAGAGTCCCTTGGATTGCAAGGAGATCCAACCAGTCCATCCTAAAGGAAATCAGTCCTGAATTTTCATAGGAAGGACTGGTGTTGAAGCTGAAACTCCAATACTTTGGCCACCTGATGCTAAGAACTGACTCATCTGAAAAGACCCTGATGCTGGGAAAGATTGAAGGCAGGAGGAGAAGGGGACGACAGAGGATGAGATGGTTGGATGGCATCACTGACTCGATGGACATGAGTTTGAGTAACCTCTGGGAGTTGGTGATGGACAGGGAGCCTGGCATGCTGCGGTTCAAGGGGTCTCAAAGGGTCCGACACGACTGAGCGACTGAACTATCCATTCATCTATGGATGGACTTTCAGTTTTCCTTCCTGTCTTGGCAAAGCTAATAATTTCTTAGACAGCATTTCCCATTTCAGAGCTTCAGTTTTCCCACTTGAAAATGAAGGGATATAATTATACCTTCCTTATCGCCCTCTACGTGCTCCCTGGTTTTGTTCACTGCTGTATGCAGTAGGGGAGAAGGCAATGGCACCCCCCTCCAGTACTCTTGCCTGGAAAATCCCGTGGACAGAGGAGCCTGGTGGGCTGCAGTCCATGGGGTCGCTAAGAGTCGGACACGACTGAGCGACTTCACTTTCACTTTTCACTTTCATGCACTGGAGAAGGAAATGGCAACCCACTCCAGTGTTCTTGCCTGGAGAATCCCAGGGACGGGGGAGCCTGGTGGGCCTCTGTCTGTGGGGTCGCACAGAGTCGGACAGGACTGAAGCGACTTAGCAGCAGCAGTATGCAGTAGGTGTTCAATAAATCTTGCTGCACACAGTGGGGGCTCAATTAACTTTTGTTGAACGAAAAACAGAATGAGTTCTATTTCCGTGAGTGAAAGCTCTTGGTAAGTCGTAAAGCGACATGCATTTGTGGTCGTTTGTTAAGTTAGCTCGTTTTCAACAAGACTCAAAGCAATTGTGCGTCTCTGACCTTGGGCAACAGAAGGGCGGGGCTGCTGGGTCACCACCCTACCTCGGCCCCGCCCCTAGGCCTCTGGCCCCGCCCCGCCCGGGCCCCGCCCCTAACCCCGCCTCGGCCCTGGCCCAGGCCCAGGGCCGCGCTGCCGGCCGGTGTTTCCCGGCGGGCTTGAGGAGGCGGACGCACAAGATGGCGGCCCCAGCGGTCCCGGCGGCCCTGGCGGCCCTGGCAGCCCCGGGGTGGCGGTCGCGGCTCGTGCTCGGGCTCTAGGGCGGGCGGGGCTGGGGTCAGGAAGCAGGCTTACACAGGTGAGAGGAGGTCGGGGCGGTGCCGCCGGGCCTCCTGGGGGTGCCAGGCCCACTCGCTGCAGCCCCCGGACCCCGCCGCCTCCCCATCCCTGTCCGTGGTGGAAGTGAAGAAGGTCAGGTCCGTCGCCCCACCCCGTCCGTCCTCGCCCTAGCGCGAACGCTGCGCAGTGGGTGGCTCACTACCACTGACTTAACACACGTGCAGCCTCCATGGCGGAGAAGATTAACATCCACGCAGGAGAGACGGCCAAGGTCGAGGACAGAGACCTGCTGGGGAACGGCTGTCCTCAGCAGGACAGACCTCCGCAGCGCTCGTGGAGGCAGAAGTGCGCCTCCTATGTCCTGGCCCTGCGGCCCTGGAGCTTCAGCGCCTCACTTACCCCGGTGGCCCTGGGCAGTGCCCTGGCATACAGATCCCAAGGCGTCCTGGATCCCAGGCTGTTGGTGGGTTGTGCCATAGCTGTCCTCGCGGTGCACGGGGCTGGCAATTTGGTCAACACTTACTACGACTTTTCCAAGGGCATTGACCACAAAAAGAGTGATGACAGGACCCTGGTGGACCGAATCTTGGAGCCCCAGGATGTCGTTCGGTTTGGAGTCTTCCTCTACACCTTGGGCTGTGTCTGTGCCGCTTGCCTCTACTGTCTGTCCCCTCTCAAACTGGAGCACTTAGCGCTCATCTACTTTGGAGGCCTGTCTGGCTCCTTTCTCTACACAGGCGGTAAGTTGGCCTATTTGCTGCAAGTCTTAGTTGCATGGAAACTACAGTTTGCTTAGGAATTATAGGGCTCTCGGAGAAGTGTCAAAGGTTATTTTCTGAATTAGGCCATTTTATGTGAAATCTATAATGTTTGGGCCATGTGGATTTGGGGGATAACATTTTTGGCTTGGCTTATGGATGTTAGGAATAACTCATGTATATGGTATATACGGATATTTTTGGTGTCTAATTTCCTCTCATTCTTCATACCTTATAATGCCATGTGTGTGGGTGCTAAGTCGCTTCAGTCATCTCCGACTTTTTTCGATGCTATGGACTGTAGCCCGCCAGGCTCCTCTGTCCGTGGAATTTTCCAGGCAAGAATGCTGGAATGGGTTGGTCCCCTCCTCTAGGGGATCTTCCCGACCCAGGGATCAAATCGCTTCTCTTATATGTGTATTGGCAAGCTGGTTCTTTACCACTAGTGCCACCTGGGAAGCCCTTATAATGCCACAGTGTCAAACTTTGCTGCTGCTGCTGCTGCTAAGTCACTTCAGTCGTGTCCAACTCTGTGTGACCCCATAGACGGCAGCCCACCAGGCTTCCCTGTCCCTAGGATTCTCCAGGTAAGAATACTGGAGTGGGTTGCCATTTCCTTCTCCAATGCATGAAAGTGAAAAGTGAAAGTGAAGTTGCTCAGTCGTGCCCGACTCTTTGTGACCTCATGGACTGCCTACCAGGCTCCTCCGTCCATGAGGTTTTCCAGGCAAGAGTACTGGAGTGGGTTGCCATTGCCGGAATTAAATTTGAAGAGCTCTAAATTATGTACCTAATTACTTTCAACTAGTTTGCTAGGTGACCCCTTGCAGCAGGCTGATTAAAGTGCTGATGGGCAGGTGTTTGAGCCCTATTTATTGAGCACCTATTATGTGCCAGGTTCTATTCTACCTGAACACAACAGTTAAGTCCCTGCCCTTCTGGAAGTGATTTTATATATCATGAGGCGAGATAGAAAATAAAGATAGTAAATTATGGTTAGGATGATCAATATCCTGGTTTGCTCAGCACTGAGAGTGTTTCCAAGATGTGGGGCTTTAGGAAACCAGGGAGTTCCTGGTAAGCCAGGATGAATTTGTGCCTTGGTTACAGTACATGAGAAGATGAACAGTACTACAGGGAAAAAAAAATTAAGTAGAGCAAGGAAGGAGGACACAAACTAATTTTAATTAGTTTGATCAGGGTAGGCCTCTTAAAAAAGGTAACACGAGGGACTTCCCTGGTGGTCCAGAAGTTGACTCTGTGCAGTGCAGGAGACGCAGGTTCTGTCCCAGGTTGGAGAACTAAGATCCCACAGGCCCGTTGGCACAGCCAAAAAAAGATAACACGTGATCAGAGATTGTGAGAGGGAGGTGAGGGAGTTGGCTCAACAGGTGTCTGGAAGAAGGTAACATTTGAGCAAAGACTGTAGGAGGTGACAGATGAGGGAGTTGGCTGAGCAGTTATCTGGAGGAAGAGTATGTTGGAACAGCAATTGCCAAAGGCCTTAAGGCAGGAGTGTCCCTGAAAATGTTGGAGAACAGCATGGAGTCCAGGGTGTGCACGAGGGAGACAGTAAAAGGAGGTGAAGTAAAAGCAGCATGTTTGGGCAAGGCAGTGTGGCTCAAAGATGACATAGGCCTTAGTGTTTTGAAACAATCACTCTGGCTAAGTTATTGAGAATGGATAAAGGAGGGCGAGGGGAGAAGCAGGAACACCCAGGAATCTGTCAAGTAAAACAGGCAAGAGATGTCTGGTGGCTTGAATCAGGGTGGGATTAGTGGAGAGGGAAGAAGTAGTTAAATTCCCAGTGTATCTTGGAGGTAGGCAGGGTTTGCTAATAGATGGGATGTGAGGCAGGAGAGGAACAGGAATTAAATACAACTCTGAAAAAAAAACAAAACATCCAAACAAACATAACTCTAAGGTTTTGGCCTGAGAAACTGAAATAGTGAAGTTGATGTGGAGTGAGAGAGAGAAGATTGAAAATAGGTTTGTGGAGAGAAAATGGAGACATTGACTTTGGACATCTTAATATATCAGATCTCCGTGTAGAGCTGTCAAATTGACGGTTGAATTTGAGTCTGAGTTCAGAGGAGAGGTCTGACCTGGAAGTAGAGACTTTTGAGAGTCTTTGCACATAGATTAAGTTGTACAACAGGGTGAGAGCCCAGAGGAGGGATGGTTGACAGATGCCCTGGGGAGCCCCAGTATTAAGAAGTGAGGAGAGGAGAAGACTGGCCACGGGAACTGTGATGGAGCGTTGGAAGGAGAAAGAAGAAAAGCAGGACTGACTGGTGATCTGGCAGCCAGGTGTAAAAAGTTCTGTGAGGGAAATCAGTAGAGTGCTGAAATAGAATGAATGTGTAAGGTGCTGGTGGAGGAAAGAGGCCCTCTGTGAAGGTGGCACTTAAACTAAGCTTTGAAGGACAAGGAGCCAGCCGCGAGGCAGAATTGGGGTCTGAGTCAGGTCCTTCAGGACTGAAGGAACAGCAGATGCAAATATCCTGGGGTAGGGAAGGGCTTGGCCTCTCAGGAATTGCTGAAAGACCAGCGTAATCAAGAGGGAGACTGAGATGTAGCCGTCAAGGGAGGCAGGGACTAGATCATACTGGTCTCATAGGGCCTCAGTCTCGGCTGGTTGCTTGTCACTCCCAGGCCTAGTCCTCAGGCCTCTTTCCTCCAGCTCCACTTACTCCCCTGGCGGTTTCAGCCGCTCTCATGGCTTCTGTCGCCATCTATTAAGCTGGTGAGGCTCGGATTTCTACCTCTGGACCAGGTATCTCCACTAAACTCCAAATGCAGATCCCACTTCTTTTTTATTTATTTTTGGCTGTGCTGGGTCTTTGTTGCTGTGCACAGGCTTTCTGTAGTTGTGGTGAGCCGGGGCGACTCTTCATTGTGGTGCTCGGGTTTCTCCTTGTGGTGGCCTCTGTTGTTGCGGAACACAGGCTCTAGGCACACCAGCTTCAGTAGTTGCGGCTGCAGGCTCTAGGGTGTAGGCCCATTAGTTGTGGCACTTAGGCTTAGTTGTTCCTCGGCATGTGGGATCTTTTCGGACCAGGGATCAAACCCATGTCCCCTGCACTGGCAGATTCTTAACCACTGGAGCACCTGGGAAGCCCCAAGGTCCAACTTCAGTAACTTCTCTTAGAGGTTATAGGCATCTCAACCTTGACATGTCTGAGACCAAATTCTTGATCTTCTCCCCCGCAAAACCTGCTGTACCCTCAGCTTTCCCCTTCTCACTCGATGGCAACTCCATCCTTCTGGTTCTTTAGGCTGCAGATCTTGGGCATCATCCCTGACTCTGCTTTTCTCACATCTCGCATCCAGACTGTCAGCAAGTCCCGTTGACTCTCCTTCTAAAATGCATTTGGGGCCAGACCACTTCTCATCCCCTCCCACCACTGCCACTGTCATTTCCCTTGATTATTGCGGCTGATGCTTTACTGATATCTGTGCATCCACCCTTGTCCCTTTCAGGATGCTCCTGGATCAGCAGCCAGAGTACTCCTGTAGCCATGTCAGTCCTCTGCTCAAAACTCTCCTTGGCTCCCATATCCTTTAATTCTGTACAGTGACTCCCAGGGCCTGACATTATCTTCTCACCCCCCCCTCCCCCAGCTCTCTGACCTGCGCGCCTCCTCACCACGCTCCAGCCACACCGCCCTCCCAGCTGTATCTGGAATGCATCAGGCATGCTCCTGCCTCGGGTCCTTTGCAGAGGCTGTCTCCTCTGTTTAGAATGCTGTTTACCCACCTATGAGTATGATTTGTTTTCTAACCACCACCCATTTGCTCAAATGTCAGCTGCTTGGTAAGGCCTTTTTTTCTACCCTATTTAAAACTACAAAACAATAAGGCTTTCTGCAGCAGCTGAAAAAAATAAAATCACACACCCTCTCTGTGTTTTCCCTACACTATCTTCCTCTACAGTATCTTCCTTATTGCTTTTGTCTACTTTTTCTACATAGCACACATCACATTCTAACCACAGAAAGTACTGTGTTAGTTACCTTCCCACTTAGACTGTAAACTCCCTGGGGGTAGGGATTTTAGTCTCTGTTCTCTGCTGAACCCCATGGTGTCCAGAACAGTGCCCACCTGGCATGTAGTCAGTACTTAATATTTATTGAATGAATAAATGGGGATACATTGAAATGTATTGAGTGGAGGAATGACATAATCTGATATGATTTTTTTTGACGTTGGCTTTATTGATATATAATTGATGAACAGTGGAATGCATGGATTTTCAACCTTATAGTTTGATGAATTTTGACAAATATTAATACATACAGCTGTATAACTCCTGTTGTTGTTCAGTTATCCAGTCATGTCTGACTCTTTATGACCCCATGGACTGCAGCACACCAGGCCTCTCTGTCCCTCGCCATCTCCCAAAGTTCGCCCAAGTTCATATCCGTTGCATAGGTGATGCCGTCCAGCCATCTCATCCTTTGACGACCTCTTCTCCTTCTGCCCTCAATCTTTTCCAGCGTCGGAGTTTTCCAGTGGGTTGTCTGTTTGCATCAGATGACCAAAATACTGGCGTTTCAGCTTCAGCCTCAATCCTTCCAATAAATATTCAAGGTTGATCTCTCTTAAGATTGGCTGGTTTATTGACAACCCATACCCCATCATAGTACAGACCATTTTCATCACCCTCAAAAGCTTCCTTGTGCTTCTTCCGTTTCAGCTCCACTCTCTCCATCTGGTGGGAACCACTGCAACCACTGTTCTTTCTCCTTTCACATGTATTCCTTTTGCCTGATTCATGTACATGGGATCATTCATTATGAATTCTTGTGCCTGTTTTTGAGTTTCATTGTGTTGTGATGTGGTCGGTAGTTCCTTGTATCTCTGAGAGGTAGCCATTGTATGAACATATCACAGTTTGTTTATCCGTTATCCTGTTCAGTGACTTTTGGATTTTTTCCGTATTTTGGCTATCATGATTGAACATTCATTTTCAAGTCTTCTGTGGATATGTGTGTTTGTTTTTTCTTGGGTAAAAGCCTAGGAATCAGATTACTGGGTCGTAGGGTAGATGACGTTTAATTTTAGGAGCTGCCGAAGTGTTTCCTAAAGTGCTTCTACTTTGTTTTCCTTCCCACCAGCAAGGCACGAGAGTTCCAGTTACTCCGTGTCCTTGCCAACATTTCGATTTGATTTAACAATTCCTTCTGGCTGGCTGTGTAGGGAACTGGCCCAGGATTTACTGTGCTGGGCCCTGTGGAAAGTGGTGTTGGGAGGAGGGGATGCCTAAAAGGAAGCTCCCAGGTGGGCCACACCTCTGAATCAGGTGGAGCTTATGAGCCTTGGGTCAGACACGCTGAAAACAGGACTTTCTGCTTGAGGGCTGTGTCATTTGCTAGTGTCAGATAACCTCGAGAAGGTTGACAGGCCCCTCTCATCCTCAGCTGAGCTTTGTGGTTGGTTTTTGTGCAAGGTCTATTGAAGGTGGGGCTTATCTTTGCAGGCACAGGTTTCTCTTCAACCTTCTGTTGTTCAGTCACGCAGTTGTGTCCAACTCTTTGTGACCCCATGGACTGCAGCACACCAGGCTTCCCTGTCCTTCACTATCTCCCAGAGTTTGCTCAAATTCATGTCCATTGAATCGGTAACATACTCCTTTCCTGTTCAGCCTTGTTCACGTCTATTTTTTCCCCAGGCGACTTAACGAGGTATTCTTGGGTACTGTCGCCAGATGTCAATCAAAGCTATAGAGCTGTTCTGTTTCTTCCCATAGAGTCCCGAGGTCTGCCTGGAGAGCTGAGGAAATAAACAAAGGAATGGGCAGCTGGTGGAGAAACTTGCTGGATCGGTAGTTGGAGCAGTCCTGCCTGTCATCTTCCTTGGGCAGGGGCAGTTGCCTAAATGTGTGAGATGTCACACAAGACATCAGTTTCCTCATTTAGAGCTCACATGCTGCTGGAGAGACCTTCCTCCTGTAGGGCGTGTCCTCACACAACCAAATTATTTATCAAAACACTGCGTGGGGAGTATAGAATGAGTTTGCTGGGTGTTGGTGGGACTCAGGGACCATACCTGTTATACCCTATCCCAGAGATGCTTCATTTCCAAGAACCAACCATGGTCATTTAGCACTAAAGAGTCCCAACCACAAGTCTGGAGGTAAACCTGCACTGTGTCTTGTTCTTCAGCTGCCAAGCCTTTAGATTCCCTACAGATAATGTCTCTCATATTTAACTGTTTAAAATGCAATTTATGACCCAACAGTTTTTTTTTTTTTAACTTTCTGATCCTGGGGCCATGTCTTAGTAACTTCTTTAGATCAGAGGTTTCCCAAGCTTCTGTATCAATATATGTGTGGGTTGCCTCTTCGAGTGGGTGCTTCTCACTCTTCCTGCACTGCTTTTTCTGTTTCAGTCCCAGTGGGACATTTTTCACGATCTTGGTCCCAAATTCCAGGTGCTTGTTACTGTAGCTCTGTGTTCAGGTTAGCCTGTCAGGTTTGAGGAGCCAGCTGTGCCCTTGTGAAATATACTGGTTCATGGGAGAGAGGGAGATTAAGAATTAGAAGTGTGGGAATTCACCAGAGAGCCAGTGCTTAGGACTCCGTGTTTCTACTGCAGGGGACATGGGTTCAATCCCTGGTTGAGGATCTAAGATCCTTCATGCCACTTGGCACCAAAAAAAAAAAAAAGAATTACAAGTGTGGAATTTATGAAAGTCAGGATGCTATGGTGCATATTGCAAGGGGACTGAATATGGTCTCAGGCTGAGGAAGGCGGCTGAGGAGCGGCTGAGGAATGACCTTTAAAGCCTTGAGGGGTTGAACAGGAGTTGACCAGGCAAGGGGCTGGAGGTGGGGGAGTGTCTGAAGGCCCCGAGGAACTGAGAGGAACTGAAGGATGTAGAGGTGGGGAGGGGAGGAGAGCTCAGAGCAAGGCAGGAGGGGGGCAAGGCAGGGCCAGGCCAAAGCTGACTCAGGTGAAAGAGTTGGGGCTGTTCTTATCCTGAGGACAGCTTGTCGATAAGGGTGTTCTGGTATGTGTTTGCGGAAGGGCACAGCCAGCTTAGTATTTTGAGAGGACCATTCTGGCTGCAGGGGCTTCCCAGGTGGCTCAATGGTAAATAACACGCCTGCCGATGCAGGAGACGCATTGGTTCAGGAAGATCCCCTGGAGAAGAAAATGGCAACCCACTCCAGTATTCTTGTCTGGGAAGTCCCATTCACAGAGGAGCCTGGTGGGCTACAGTCCATTGGGTTGCAAAGAGGTGGACACAACTTAGCGACTAAACAACAAATTCTGGCTGCAGTGTGGAGATTCGATTCAGGATGAAGGAGGGGAGGCAGTTATGAGACCTGAAGCTGAGGGACCAGTTGAGCATCGCGGAGGGTTGGGGGTGGGATTGTAGTGCATAAGATGACCCTGACTTGGACTTGGGGATAGAGGGAGGCAGGATGGAGCGTGGCTTTGGGGATGGAGAAACTGGGCTGGTTCGAAAGACAAGATTTGAGGTCGATCGGGAGCACAGGAGGAAAAATGAGGGATCATTCAGCGTTTTAACTTCACAGGAACCAGAGACGAGGGAAGCAGTGTTGTAACTTCACCTTCTTAGCTTGTTTTCCTTATTATATGGGTGAAAGTTTCTCTGTATGGAGTTTGGGAACCCTAAAATTTTGCTGAGGTTAACTGGGGGCTTTCAAAACCAGAAGATGCTGCCAGAGGTTGTGGCTGAAAAGGAAGAAGCTGGGATGGATATTCCATGAGGGGCTAATCTCACGGTGTTCCTGACAGGAGCAGTGTTTTATGAGGGCTGGTGGATGGTGAAAGAAAGCCAAGCCCTGGACTGTAAGGCCTGTGAGAGCCTTCATGGACTCCCCATTGAACTGTGTGTAACTGGGAACCCCCTACTCTTCTTTTTTTCCAAAAACTTTTCCAATTTTTAATGTACACAATTTTTAAAGATTATTTTCCATTTATAGTTATATAAAATATGGGCTATATTCACTTTGTTGTACAATACATCCTGGAGCCTGTCTTACACCCAGTAGTTTGGACCTCCCCTTACCCCACCCTTGTTCTGCCCCTCCACCTCCCCGTCCAGCTGGTAACCACTAGTTTGGGAAGCCCCAGCTCTTTGTGTCAGGGCTTTGTTGGGGGACGTGGATGCAGAGTCACTTCAGTCGTATCTGACTCTTTGACTGCGTGGACTACAGCCCTCCAAGCTCCTCTGTCCCTGGGATTCTCCAGGCAAGAATACTGGAGTGGTTTGTCATGCCCTTCTTGAGGGGCTCTTCCCTAGCCAGGGATCAAACCTGTGTCTCTTATGTCTCCTGCCTTGGTAGGGAGTGTTCTTTACCACTAGCCCCACTTGTGAAGCCCTTTTGTTGAGGGACAGCAGGAAGGTAAACCCAGGATGACTCAGACTGAACTGGGTGTGAAAGGATTAGTCTTTTCTGACCCTCTGTGTCACCAGAGAAGAATTCAAATTTTGCTCTGGAGGGGAGGGGAATACAACCACTGCCCCGCCTCCCAGTCTCAGAAGAAAATGCCCTGCCCAGCCACAGGCAGCCTGCCTTTCCACTGGAGAACAGCCCCAAGTTTCCAGCCCTGATCTCACACCAACTCTCTGGGTTTTCTGACCATAGGAATTGGACTCAAGTACCTGGCTCTGGGGGACCTCGTCATCCTCATCACGTTCGGCCCGCTGGCTGTGATGTTCGCCTACGCCGTCCAGGTGGGGTCCCTGGCGGTCTTCCCACTGCTCTACGCCATCCCCCTCGCCCTTAGCACGGAGGCCATCCTCCATTCCAACAACACCCGGGACATGGAGTCCGACCGGGAGGCTGGCATCGTCACCCTCGCCATCCTCATTGGGCCCACGCTGTCCTATGTGCTCTACAACACCCTGCTCTTCCTGCCCTACCTGGTCTTCAGCATCCTGGCTGTGCACTGCAGCATCAGCCTGGCTCTGCCCCTGCTCACCATCCCCATGGCCTTCTCCCTTGAGAGGCAGTTCCGAAGCCAGACCTTCAACAAACTGCCCCAAAAGACTGCCAAGCTCAACCTTCTGCTAGGCCTCTTCTATGTGTTTGGCATCATCCTGGCACCAGCAGGCAGTCTGCCCAAACTCTAAGGGGATCAGTGCCCCCCTCCCCACATACAACGTGCCCTCCTTTCTTAGGATGTATTGAAGGCAGTGTCTGAGGAGAGAAGGTGATTCAGCACCGAGGGGCCTACAGATGGCTTGTGAACTCCCACCTTTTTTTATTATTACATTCTTAAAGAAAATGTTTTGTTTTTGTTATTTTATTCCGTTTTATGGGGACTCCGGAAACCACTCTGGCCTCAGAAAGTAAACCGGACACACAGCCCTTGTTTTATTTATAATTTCCACTAGAGGGTGTTGTCAGGTTACTTTCAAGTGGATTAAAATGCCCTGAGACTCGGCGAAGGAGCCGCCAGGATTGGCCTCCTGTCCCGAAAGAGCTGTAGTAACTGAGCCAAATGTCCTCGGTACCTTGGTCTGTCAGGATGTGTGGTGATGATCCCCCGTGACCAGGAGCGCCTGTCTCACCCTGAGCTCTCGGGTCCAGTAATGTGCCGCTTGAGAGAAGACGTCGCTCATTAACCGCCCAACTGGGCTCCTGGCTTTTTGCCTACATTGTGACTCAAACCCTTTCATCTTCCCTTCACTTATTGCCACAGTTGAGGAAAAGCGTCAGATTGCCAGGCAGCAAGGCATTCGGGCTGGGGACTTGGAAGGAATTTAAAACCACCCTGGAGATAGCTGAGAAAATCACTCTGCTTTTGGAGAGAAAACTGGCAGGGCAGCTGGTTTCCCTGTGGAACCCACTGGTCTGACAGGAAGGGACCTCGCCACCACCCACCTCCCCGTCCTTTTAGTAACTAGTAGGTGCTCTGAAACTGGGGAGGTCTGCTGTCCTTGCCTGCTACTGGAGGCCCACAGGGCACCTCTCTTTGTCCTTCTTTGCTGTTTCTCGTGTTTCCCTATCACCACCCTCCATTTCTTCCTGGTCCTCATTTGTGTGTTTCCCATCCGTTGTTTAGTTGCTAAGTTGTGTCCGACTCTTTGCAACTGCATGGACAGTAGCCTGCCAGGCTCACCTGTCCATGGGATTTCCCAGCAAGGAATGCTGGGGTGGGTTGCCATTTCCTTCTCCAATCTATGGAGCCCTGCTATTTGGGCAGCAGCTTAGCAGAAATGAGTCAGGGATGGTTGCCCCTTTTCAGAGAACCACAGGATGAGCTGACCCAGGACAGTAGCCCATCCTTGAGTGAATAAGCCAGTGGTCAAACAGTCCTGACCCTGATCACCCAAAATGTCAGGCCTACCAGTGAAGAAACTACGTCTTCCTCCTTCTGTCCTATACTGACCCAAATTCTCCCCAAGGCTTGTCTTGCCTTGTGTGGGATAGTTTGCACCCAGAGTGGGGAGGGGGCAGATTCCAAAGTTGATCCAAGTTGCTTTTCATTTCATTGTCCATGCAATATAGCTTTCTGGGCTAGAATTGCTTGGTTGCCTTGGGTCCAAGACAGAACTAGATTGAGGCTGTTGTCATCATTTTTTTTCTGTAGTGATTAAAGCCACTCTGGCAGGTATGTCAGGGTCTTGACCTGCAGAAAATAACATCAGAACCAACTCTTCATCCTTAACATCAGGCCAATTATAACTTGGCTTCTTGAGTTAGAATTAGGCATCTTACTTGGAAAAAACACATTTGCAGAAGTGGGAAGTTACAGTTCTTCTAAAGTTGATGGTGGTCTGTCGGCAGAGTTCCAGAATCCTCGAACAGTGGTCAGAGCCCAGTAAGGAGGGCGAGGAGGACAGCACTGTCACCTGCCTGTCTTCCCAGCACCATTTTCGTTTTATGCCAGGCTTGTGGCATTTTGGTGCTCTCGGGAGTCCTGCCTTCAAAGACCAGCAGGGCGTTGTCACAAGTCTTAGCCCTGAAGCTGTGGGCCTGAGGGCTCCCTGTGTCCACAGACCAGACCACCTTGGTAAGGCCTTCTGTCGGGGCTGTCAGTTAACTGCTGCACTGTTTCTGGTGCAGGTTTTAATGCAGATTTTTATATATAAATCTTTCTAAAAGGCCAGATTCGGTGCCAGGCTTTATATGCAGGTCCCTATAATTTGTATTACACCCCTTGATTCAATGAAAGTTTTCTTTAGACTTGTTAATAAAACCATTTTTTTTAATAAAAAAAAAAGGAAAATGTGTGTCAGTGGTCTGGCTTCCAGTTTCCCTGTGTTCTCCCCGTGCTACTTGTCTCATCGTCTGCTTGTGAACTCTGACTCATAAACCTCAGGAGACCAGCACGGGCACGTGGGTGGGGGCGGGATGCCCTATCTTTGATGATGAGTTTGACTGGATTCGACGAGCCCTTAGAAAAGACAGTAGCGACCTCTCCGAGCCATTATGGGTTTGCCAAGAGCCAGTCAGGCCAGATTAACCTCTGCTTTTTCCTACTTTCACTTTTCTCCAGCGGGTCACCGTGCCGATAGCTGGAGAATGTGCAGACAGAAGACATTTGGTTTTCTGCCGGGCATTTGGCAGTATGTCCTCTAGAACACAGCCAGCAAAGATACATGGAATGATAACAGTCTAGTTAGGTGAATTTCTGCAAGACTGAAAAGGCTGCTTTGCTGTGTCAAAGGAAGACTTTACCACAAGTGAATATGAAGCAGTGCCCTTGGGGCCCCGCACACCACTATATGCCATCAGAAGGGGAAGCTGCACGGAGTGACGGCAGCAGACGTGGTGGGTGTTGACCCTGAGATAGAGCTTCACATGCTTTTAAATCTGTGAGTCAGACTTACTCTGCTCCCCAGTGGACATGGATGGAAATTCAGCCTCAGTCATCTCTTGGGTCAGTTCTCGTCTCCTTAGGACTGCCCAGGACCCCTGTGCCTCTGTGGGGCCAGAGCCAGGAATATTGGCTGGGTTCTAGCTCCGTCTGCTCACTGTGTGTAAGGTTGCTTCCCTGCTATTTCAAGCTTGGGGGTGGCCCTGGAATTTACCCTTGTTTCTTGGACACTCTGCTCTAGAAGGGTTCAAAATGCCCCCAACAACAGCCTTCCTTGCTGAGTACCATGGACCTAGGGGGCTCTTGTCCCGGCCACTCCATCCCCATTTCGGCCCAGTCCTGCAGAAGCTTTCACTTTGTCCTTGAACTGCCTCAACCACCTGACCTACTCAAAGCATTTCCCTCCTGCCCCACCCTGGCAGCTCAGACGGTAAAGAATCTGCCCACAATGCAGGAGACCCAGGTTTAATTGCTGGGTTGGGGAAGATCCCCTGGAGAAGGGAATGGCTACCCGCTCCAGTATTCTTGCCTGGAGAATTCCATAGAGAATCCTGGTGGGCTATAGTCCATGGGATCACAAAGAGTCAGACATGACTGAAAATAACACTTTCACTTTCCACCCCTCTGGACCTTTGCACAAAATCCCACCCAGGGGGCCTTAGAAGCTCAGTGCTGGCCTCTTCTGGAGTTGGGCAGCGACATCCATCATGTTATCTTGCCAACTCTTCTGTTGTGTGTGTATGCTTAGTTATGTCCAACTCTTTGCAACCCCTGGAGCCCACCAGGCTCCTCTGCCCATGGAGTTTTCCAGGCAAGAGTACTGGAGTGAGTGGTTGCCGTTTCCTCCTCTAGGGGATCTTCCCAACCCCGGGATCGAACCTGCATCTCTTGCGTCTCCTGCACTGGCAGATGGGCTCTTTACCACTAGCGCCACCTCCTTTATTGAAACAAAATCAGCCTGTTACCTGACCTGAAGCTCAGTTGGAGTCAGTGATGAGCTCTGGCTTCCATGTTGGTTAATGTGACCTGAGGTAGAATGAATAGATTAGTGTCCAGGACAAAGAAGGCACAGGTCCTGCCCATCCCTGTGTTGTCAACCCCATGTGGTTGGCTAAGCCCATTCCTGGGCACCCTTCCTCCTTTTTTAGTTCTTTTCTGGATAGAGCAAATGTGATACATCAGAAGCAGGCCTTGGATGTAATACACTGGGGTTTCAGCAAGGTGTTTGAGAATATGGGATGAAATCTGAAGTGCATGAAAATACAGCTCCAAGAACTTAATCTTTACCTGCATGCACACAGGAAGTTAATCTCTACCTGCGTCTTCACACTAGTAATAGCTGCAGCAGAGATTTTACATCTCATTGTGGGACCCACATTCTGAAGATACTATTCATAAGCTGGATCTTGTCCAGAAAGCAGTAGGCAGACTGGTGAAGACACTTGAAACCATGTCAGCGTGGAAAGGAGGCTGGAGAGAGGGTGTGTGTGTGTGTGTGTGTGTGTGTGTGTGTGTGTGTGTGTGACATCAAAGGCATAGCTAGGGACTTCCCAGATGGTACAGTGGAAAAGAATCTGCCTGCCAGTGCAGGGGGCATGGGTTTGATCCCTGGTCTGGGAAGACTCCACGTACCATGGAGCAGCTAAGCCCATGGGCCACAACTACCAAGCCTGCAAGTCCCAGAGTCTGTGCTCCACAGCAGGAGAAGCCTGTGCATTGTGAGGAAGAGTAGCCCCTTCTCACTGCAGCTAGAGGAAGCCCCTGCAAGGCAACGAAGGCCCAGTGCAGCCAAAAAAACAAACAAACAAAAAAAGGCGAAGCTAGAACAGGTGGAAGTTACTTGGCCTGAAATTTAAGCTCTTAGATCAGGAAGAACTTTCTAGTTGTTAGAGGAATTGGAAAGAGAGGTGTTTGAAACGTCCCAGTGGGTGGTTAGTTCCCTGTGACTAGAGGCATTCAAGAGAAAGGTTGATTCCTTGTCAGGAACACTGAAGCAAAGACTTGGACACTGGGGAGGGGGAATATGAGAAGACCTTAAGGGCCTTCCCATGCTGTGATGTGGGTGCTCTGTTATGGGATCATCTCTCAGACCTGCCCCCCAGGGGCTGGAAGGACAGAGTGCAAGAAACATGTTGACGCTTTTCCTTGATGTCAGGTTGTTGTCTGTCTGCCCATGTTAACAGGCATGGCTGTGATTGATACTACTTTCTTTTTTTTAAAGATCACACACACACATGCCCACACAGTTGATTTCCCCTTTGAAAGCCCTTGAAGGGAGGTAGATGACAGCTCCTTTCCTCTGAGCCCTGCAGACCACTCTGCAGCTAATGGACTGTCAGCCTGTTTCATTAAGGGCTCTAGAATGTGCAGGCTGGTGTAAAAGTAGTGCCTCTGGCAAGAACCTGGCACTTGGGTCTCAGCCAGTTGACATTTGTGATTTGCCCTTTTTCAAATTGGGACAGCCTTCCCAGCGTGAGGGACTAAGCCAGAATGGCAAACAGTAGTACAAACTGAGTCAGGTCCCCTGCTTGACGGGGTGATAAGAGCCAAGCCTGGCTCTTCAGGAGGGCCCACAGACAGGTTCCCAGGGTCAGGCAAAGGTGGTAACCGCGGGGCAAAGTCCCCCCTTAGGTGCCCCTGACCAGCTTCAAGATGCAGGAGCTCTGGCCGGGTCCCCAGGGTCTTGAAAGGGACAGTGAGGGTCGTGATCACATGTGCTCAACCAGATTTCAAGGGTAAAAGGAAGATGCTCTGTGGCCCTCCTATGATGCTAATATTGAGTTGGCCAGAAATTCACCGGAGTTTTTTGTAAGATGGTACGAGAAACGTGGGGTTTCCCAGGTGACTCAGTGCTGAAGAATCTGTCAGGCAATACAAGAGAGGAAAGAAATTCAGATTTGATCCCTGGGTTGGGAAGATCCCCTGGAGATAGAAATGGCTACCCACTCTTGTATTCTTGCCTGGAGAATCCCATGGACAGAAAAAACTGGCGGGCTATAGTCTACAGGGTTGCAAAGAGTCAGACATAACTGAATGCCTGAGCACACACACACAGCACCTGGGAACCCTGAGTGAACATCTTAGTCAACCCCATACATCCAGAGAGGTGGCCCTCTGTGTGCTGTGACTCCAGAGGCACCCTAAGTCCGCACTCCCTTACTCCTGCCATCGCCTTGTCCCTCTGTCTCCTAGCCTGCCTTAGAATTATCCCCATTAGGGTCACAGGGGGTGTAACCGGGTGGGACTGGGCATGGTGTGGGTACACAAATGTCTATTGTCAGCGCCCCCAGGAGCTGGTAGGAGTAGGGTACTTTATTCACCCAAGTCATCTCAGGCACAGGGCTTGGGGGCTAGAGCAGGAACTGAAGGACCGAGCCGCCTCTGGGAGCAGCTGGACTTGTAGGGCTGACCGGCAGGTGTGGGAGTTCCGACCGTTCCCATCAGCTGCCCCTGAGCAGCAAGGAGCTAGGACGGGAAGGGAAGCTGGGCAGCACCTCTTAAGATCTTTTAAGATCCAGCTCATCTTCCTGGTACACGTGCTGTGTGCTCAGTTGTGTCCGACTCTTTGCGATCCCACAGACTGTAGCCCACCAGGCTCCCCTGTCCGTGGAATTCTCCAGGCAAGAATACTGGAGTGGGTTGCCATTTCCTTCTCCATCCTGGTTCATGGAAGCCTCTAAATAAATAAATGTTTCCTGAAAGTGAATGACAGTAATAAAGCTATCATGTGCTAGGCATTGTTCTCAAAGCTTAACTACATTATTATTTTTAAAATTATTTATGTATTTATTTTCGGCTGTGCTGGGTCTTGGTTGCTGCGAGGGCTCTTCTCTAGTTGTGGGGAGCCGGGGCTACTCTCTGGGTGCGGTGCACAGGCTTGTCATTGCAGCGGCTTCTCTTGTTGGGGAGCACGGGCTCTAGGGTGCTCAGACTTCCGTAGCTGCAGCACATGGGCTCAGTAGTTGCAGCTCCTGGGCTCTAGAGCACAGGCTCAATAGCTGTGATGCATGGGCTTGGTCTCTCCGTGGCGGTGGGATTTTCCTAGACCAGGAATTGAACCCGTGTTTCCTGCAATGGCAGACGGATTCTTTACTACTGAGCCACCAGGAGAGCCCTAAACACATTCTTTTAAGCCTCAGGAAACCTCAGGAATGGTGTATTAAGATCTTTATTTATCATGAGAGAGGAAACTGAGGTTGAGGGAGATGCTTACATTTGCCCAGGGTCACCCTGCTGGTTGGGTTTCCTAGGTGGTGCTAGTGGTAGAGAATCTGCCTGCTAATGCAGGAGATATAAGAGATGCGGGTTCGATCTCTGGGTCAGGAAGATCCCCTGAAGGAGGGCATGGCAACCCTCTCCAGTATTCTTGCCTGGAGGGTCCCCATGAACAGAGGAGTTTGGTGGGCTACAGTCCATAAGGGTCACACAGAGTTGGATGTGACTGCAGCGATAGCATGCTCACACACACCCAGCTAGTAAGTGAAAGAGCCACAGTGCTTACCTGAACTGTTTCTGTGCAAGTTCTGCACCTCTTCTGTGTCTTTGCACGTCCTGCAGTGCCTTGTACACTGGAGTCTCAGTTAATTGGTCTGCCCTGGGGAGTGGGTGGGTGCTGAGGGAGGGGGAAGCAAGGCTGGGGGTATGGGTGCCTGAGAAGGGGATTTTAGAAGCATCGAGAGCGACACAGTCTTCACCGCTTCCTCAGTCCCACCAGAGCTCTTAGGCAGGGGCTCCTGGGGTGGCTCCCAAGTGTATGTGAGCGACCAGGCCGGCAGTGGGCCCAGCGAGGGGGCTCAGGGCTAAGGAGGTGCTTCCAGGTAGGACAGTTTACTCCTTGCCAGTGGCGCTCTAACACAGGAAGCAGAGAGCCGGAGACCTGGCCGAAGAGTCAAGCAGTTGTACATAGAGGAGGTAGGTACCAAGGGTTGGGCACTGTCTTGGGCCTTGGCATTGGGCTGCTGCCCTCTGGTCTTCTAGGTTAGGAAGACCAGAGGGCAAACCCTCTGCGCTGTGCCCTCCAGCACCCCAGGAGGCCAACTTTGTGGAGATTATAATTAAACCCACTTGTCTAACCTGCTCTGGCTGTGTGGGCTGAGGTTTCAGGTCATATCTGCCCCTGCCCGCCCACGATGATACAGGAAGGTCCAACCTCAGGTAAAATTTCTCCTCCTGTTCCCCCAGGTGCCTACCTCCATTTTCTCTGCTTCTTGCCGTCCTCACCCAGCCACTGAATCCTAGTGCCCACGTCAGGAATGTGGGTGACTCTGCTTCCTGAGCATGTGGCTGGGGGAGACTTCAGTCTCTTCAGGGAGGCAGAGCCCCTCCCTGCCTTCAGGATGAGCAGCATCCGGAGCTGAGAGTTACACATGTTTTGCGATACAGTAGACTTACTCTCTATGTTCAGTGAGGGGAGCCTGAGGCATGTCAATGGTCAACTAACCCCTGACAACCACAGTGCATTGAGGGTAGAGATGGGGGTGCTGGATGGAACTAATCAGGAAGGCTTCCTGGAGGAGGTGATGATGAGTCATGATGAAGGCTTCCAGGAAGAGGTGGCCATGAGGGTGATGGTTTTCTCAGAAGCTTGCGGTGCTGGTGGACAGCTGTCCCCAATTTGCCTAGCTGGAGAAAGCCCCTGGGATGCTGCCCAAGAGTGCTGGCGAAGTTTTCCCTAATCAATGTCATTGGCAACGCAGCACACAACTGCAGCACTGAGGCAGGTGTGCTGAGGGCTGTCACATCGCTGCCAAGGTCAAAGCCTGAAGAATGAGAAACCCTGACACCTCCTCACAGAGACACAAACAGGAGGGGAGGTGGGGTATTTAATCAGCCAAGGCTGCCAATACCTAATCAAGATGAATGGCCTGGAGAGACGAGGCCCAGGGAAGGCATCATGTTAGGAGAATGGGAAGACTGCCTTGCTCCAGGCTGCACTGAGATTGGGGGATAGCAGGTAAGGAGGAGCCCAGATGTGGGGTCAGAGGTCACCAGTGAGGGCCTCTGCCCAATGCTTCTCCTGGCCAGGGACCTTCACTGAGAACCTACTGGGTGCCAACTCTGTCCTAGGATTCAAGATAAACGGGTATGCCCTTGCCTTTTAGGGCTCATAGTGAACTGGTGGGGAGCACACATACATGTTTTATTCTGATGTCGTCCTGAGTGTCATAACAGAGGCACAAGAGCTGTGCAGAGATTAAATTCTCCACTCCCCACTGTCACAGACTCTGATCAAGTCACTGGCTAGGATAAAAGCCTCTTTCTCACCTCTGCTCCTCTCTGGCGCCACCTGCAGGCAGCCGTGAGAAGAGACAGTCAGTTACAGTTAAATGAGCAAGTATTATGTTCCAGCCCTCCACTAGGCTCTGGGGTGTACTGGTGAGTGAGACCAGTTCCCTATCCTCAGGAATCTTACAGTCCAAGAGGAAAGACAGACAAACAAGCACTTCCGATATCACTCATGGAACCTCACTGTGAAACACTCATGGAGTCTGATAGCACTGGGTTTAATTCAGTCCAGGCTGTATCACTCACCCTATGGATGTGTTCAGCCAAGCCATGGGCTTCCAGTTCCTTCTCTACACAGGAGGATGATAGTATTTGCTTTGTAGGGTAGTTTTGAGTTTAAATGAATTATGTTCAGAGAATACTTAGCATGGTACCTGGGATGTAGCAGGCACCTCTTGTTTTTATTTAGTTGCTAGGTCATGGTTGACTCTTTCCAACCCATGGACTGTAGCCTGCCAGACTCCTCTGTCCATGGGATTTCCCAAGCAAGAATACTGGAGTGGGTTGCCATTTCCTTCTTCAGGGGATCTTCCTGACCCAGGGATGGAACCCGCATCTTCTGCATTGGAAGGCAGATTCTTTATCACCGAGCCACCTGGGAAGCCCAGACATTTCTTAGAGTCCTGTTTCCTCTCTTACTGATGAATATTTTAGAGTGTGGTTGTTTCTGTATAATCTCAGACTTCCCCACTAAAGGGCAGAGGACCCACAGCTGACATCATGGTGTTCTTCACAGTGCTGAAGCAGTGCCTGGTATGGTCATTCATTCACTGAACAAACATTCACTGAGCATCTGATGAGTGTCAACTGTAACTGTGTGCTCAGTCATGTCTGACTCTTTGTGACCCCATGGACTGTAGTCTGCCAGGATTCTCTGTCCTTGGGATTCTCCAGGCAAGAGTACTGGAGTGGGTTGCCATTTCCTGCTCCAGAGTATCTTCCTGACCCAGGGATTGAACCTGCATCTCTTGCCTCTTCTGCATCGGAGGCAGATTTTTTACCACTGTTCCACTGATGAGTGTCAGGCACTGTGTTAAAAGCTAAAAATACAAGGTGAATCAAGTCCGTGCCCCACTGGGTTTATAAAATAGTAAGAGAGACCGAAGAGAAATGAAACTATTCATTGTGAAACTCTAAGTGTGCATTGGGGAGGGGATCCATTTAGTAATTTCCTGGGGGGGCGGGGCGGTGCTCTGCTTTGGCACTCACGCAAGGTTCTATGAGGAAACCCATTTAGAACCTTTGTCTCAGGAGATTGGAATCCCAGTGGGGTAACTATGGGAAAGTTGGCCCTCCCCTGACCAGAGCCTAGTACCTAGCTTCTGATCTGGGGGTTTCCTCAAGAAGCCTTTCGTCTGGTCTAAATGGCTTCCTCTTTGAATGCCCCATGGCCCTGGGAGCCTGACCATTGAGCAGGTGCTAAGAAAGTGTTGGATGGAGAGACAGATGGTCTTATGTACGGTTGTAAGTGGCCTGTCATTCAGAGGAGCTTCAAGAATCTCTAAGTTAGGGACTTCCCCGGTGCTCCAGTGGTTAAGACTCTGGACCCGCCTGTCAATTCAGGGGACACAGGTTCGATCCATGTCAGGAAACTAGAGCCTGCATGCTGCAACTAAAGACCCAATGCAGCCAAGTCAATAAATAAATACTCCTTGTTTCCTTTGCGGGATGCGTGGGGTTGATCCCTGTTTGGGGAACTAGGATCCCTCATGCCACACAGTGTGGCCAAAAATAAAAAATCTCTAAGTTAAGGAATTTTCAGGGCGTCATATTTCCTAAGTGCTATGGGGAGTGATGACCTCATCTCCTTGGGCTCCTGTCAAGGTTCAACCAGTGAAGGACATTCAGCAAACATCTGAAGTCTGTTTTGCCAGGGTTGTCATTATATTAAAAAAAAAAAAACTTGCCCACATGCATGTGTGTGCACCTGTGTACATGTGTGTATGTGTGTGCATGTGTGTACATGCAGGGACACCCACTCCTCTGCTTCCTCACTGACAGGGCAGTTATTGCTCTGGGTGTTCAGGATGAGCTGAAAATTAATGAAACTCAATGCAATGAGCGACACCTTGTAAAACAATCTCAATTACCAGATAACCAATCTCCGTGCAATTCCAGAGAGGATAAAAGGAAACCACGGGGGCTGTGAGCAAATGATAGCCCCGAGCCGCTCAGGCAGAGTAGGGAGATGGAGCCGTCCGTTATCCTGCCAGCTCAGGACAGAGGTGGGGCATGGGGCGGGCTGCTTTCATGAGAAGAGCCATTCCTTTTCTGAGAAGGGACAGTGGGGAGGTGTCGAGCGGATTAGTCAGGTGGGGAAGACTGCTGTGAAATCTGAGGCCCCAGCCCTCGGTTGCAAGCTAATCTTGCTCAGCCTGCGAGCTGGGAGACCTGCTTCCTCAGGCAGGAACCCCCACCCCCCGGGAGAGGCCAGGCCCTGCCCCAGACACCCCACTGCAGGCCGGGGAGATCTGCGGTACCCGTTCTCCAGTCCCTTGCAGAGGGTCTGATCCCCCAGCCTGGCTGGCTGCTCTTGGAAGTGGTCTGGGCTGCTGGGAGGAGGGGGTCTAAGCCGTGGGAGT